>NW_026782208.1:62500-630000 GCF_031769215.1 Ylistrum balloti
ACTAAACATAGAACAGAAGCGCTCTCAACATCGAAGGGGCGATGCCTAAACGGTTCTCGCACCACGTTTCAAACGCTCTGTGCAGCTTGGTATTAAGATATATTGGATAATATAATCCCATTACATTACCAACAACAGGATGCTAGCCCTTACATTACGCTCAGATCTGATACCCCTCTGTTACAACGAATGCTGGATGGGGGTGGATTAACGTCGAACCCAAATTCTACCGACACAGACAGTGGAAGACGGAACGGGTGGGAAGTCACGCCAGGTTACGAGATTTACTACCGAGATTCGCGCTATTCAAAGAGGCTTCACTTTTGACTTCTTCAATATGTAATTATTGAGATTATATCAACTAGAAAATACAAACAAAAATATCACCATATTTCTAATATCATCTGTCGTACTTCACTATGAGGTATTTGTGAACATCTCACTTCTATTTTTGTCACGTTGATGTTTACTTTTACTGTCAAGTGTTAATAGGTTATGTTACCAATTAAGATTCTATCACAGAGCTATTCTCGATTGTTCTGATATTTTGTGATTTCTTGATCCAATGGCTTTGCGACGATGTTCATTTAATCAGTGATATTTGATAGATCGTCTTAAAACAATAAAGTGAAATAAACCTTTTACAGCAAACACCTTCCAACAAATTAAATTTGGAAACATCCTTGATGTATTTTCTTATCAACAACGGAACACATTACACTTAGACCATTTCTTTTGAATCTTGTAGAGTTTTGTATATAGATATTCAAGTCGCTATCGCCACTTCGTCCGTCCATCTACATTGGAGTGCTGTAGGGCTTGTATACAGCAAACTATTTCAACTAGAGTAATCTACCCTTTAAAGGTTATCAAATCCCATAGAACACTGACGAAGTTGACATATCATGATTGCACTACGTATTCTTAAGTACTTAGCAGTTATAAAAGACAGCGAGATTAGAAAGCATCTGAATCGAAATGTGTGGGCTGAAGAAGACACTGAACGAGACGTTAACCGATTGGCTAAATGGTTACCGTGTGATGGTAAATACACTGATGATCAGGTTGGATGAACACGGTGTTAGCAGTAACCGAGTCACATAAGCTTTCCATGGAACGTGCCGGTAGAATCTTTAACATATTTATATATATAGGATCTTAAATGAGTTTTCAATTCATATGAGATTTTATGACAATCAGAAGTTTTCATTTTCTCAAGCCTTGGCAAGCTTTCAGACTAGTTTAATAAATTTTTTATAAAATGAAAACGAATTTAAGTTACTTTTTATTACATAACTTAAAAACTTTACATTCTGATATCAAACTGACACAGCCATTCTTGTTGTGTCATTTCCAATTCATGACATAACATCGTTGTCCATATTTTGACATCACAATCGATTTCACAGCCGAGGAAAAATTCGCTCCATGATACATTACACTAGCAACATACACTCAAAAATATCATAAGATTGGTGGATAACAGGCGGATTGTGTGATATTGATCAACAAACAAATATTTCTAAGGAAACTAGGTTTGTCATTTAGCTAATTGTCAATTATTTGCTCAAAGGAGGAGATTATCGCACTTGGTGTCCTAAGCTGATAATATACGCACATGTTGTTTATTCCGCGTTATAATCACACAAAATACGTGGTGCATTGAGATGAATAAAATATGAGCTAGACGACTCTTATATAACTTACATATGTATTGGAACATGTATTCTTTACCACACATATTAGATCGATTCAGCTTCAATTGCATGGCTAACCAGTGATAGCTGATAGACATGGTATCAATATGTCTGTCTTTTTTTACCTTGTTCGGATAGCTACCACTCCGCAGTACAGGATATACGACCCTCAGGCCAGTATCTACAATAAATTCTACCTAGGTTATGCCTCGACAAATAACATAATGAAGAAACCGCCAATAAGTCAGTTATTGCAATTTCCTAATATCTGTTTTGCCGCGGTTCGCACCTGCTATCGGCTATTTTGACATGATCATCTAACAGAGACCTTACATGGTTTAAGTGATATTCAAAATAAATTTACTTTTCCTATATCTTTAAATTTTAATTGCATTTTGTATGAATTTATTTTCCACGGCGCTTATCGTCTAGTTTGCCCTTCTGACTAAGGCGAGTTCGATAGAGAGCTGTCACAAATCACAAATAATGTGCTGTAAATGGACGTGATTCCTATATATCAAAAGTTCGTATAAAAAGGCAAATTCCATCTAGGGCATTGATGACTCAACCACGATTTGTCTTGGGGAAAGAATGAATCATCCGTTATTCTGTACTGTAACAAGTCGAACCATCGCCATCAACAAGTTCGCCGTGTCAAGCGCAATCTCACAAACATATAACGACGGCTCATTCTTATGATTAGTAATAAATATCCGAGAGTATGGTCTATAGAGTATATCGTTTGGTCAACAGTCTTGGAGGTGTCTACGTCCCCGGGACACGTGCACGTATAATACATATGCGTGGAATGACTGTACCAATTACATGAACAAAGAATGCACATTTCCATTTTGAAAAGTTTGTAAATGGGATTCCTTAACCATATATAGGAGCACCTTCCGAAGGTGTTCGCTACCTCTCAATTTTAGAATGCGTTCATGGTGACTTCACAACATAACAATTCAAATACATAATAACAGTCAGGACAGCGTCTGGAAACAGTTACAAAACTTTAATTAATGTGACGACTGCAAGTTTATTTATTGTGTTTGTTACTCTCCGTCTCTAAGGCTGACCCATTGTCAAAAATACATGTCCTGTCGTCATAACGACCAGGTCCACTGCCATAGAATGGCCTTCTGTCATAAAGACCTTACGGAAAGGCCTACAATCGTCAGATCTAGACCCGCATTTACAATTACAGGCCAACTTGCCATAACGATCAGGCGCTCTGGCATGACATTACCCACTAAAACACCAAAGCCACTGTCATCAAGACTAGACCCCTGTCCACATTACAAACACAATGGTTACAATGACCTGGCAAACTCTTATATCATGATCCTACGCCAAAAAACATGACCAAAATTTTAAAAACTCACTGATCCACTGTGGTAAAGACATTTCCTGTCATAAAGACCAGGCCCACTATCAAAAATACAAGTCTGACTCAATGTCATCAAGGAATGGCACACAAAGATTATGCACCGATGCCATAACACCCAGACAAAATGTCATAGAAAAAGGACCCATTGTCTTACAAACCCTTTGCTATTCTCTGACATTAAATCCTCCTTTGATGACAACCGTTCATGACGTTACGATGATAGTCATTAAGGCGGTAAAGGTCGACATGACAGTATTGTAGGCTTGTCAGGAGGGTGGTCATAGGTTACTAGATGGCGGTGTTCCAGGTCGCCGTACGCTTGTCTGGCCATCGTGCCAACAGGTTGAGTTATATGAAAGTGGAAATACCTTTCTTCGGGCGTTATAATTCTATTAAATTAAAATCCTTTATCACTTGTGGCTTTTGTACAAATGGAGAGGTTATGAGACCAGACACTACAAAAACACTGTGTTAATTAGATTACATTCAATGATGACACGGGGTATTACTCCAGTGATTTATCACCTATTTCTGAAGTGATAGACTGTAGATATTGCACACACGTTACCAACATAATTATAACATAACTCCGTGAGTTTATGACAAATCAAGTCCCTTAGTGCACACTGTGTACTGAACGGCATCATCCATTACCTCTGGAAGACAATATATCTATTAATATACAAGCCGTTTCTCTGTTGATGATAAAATCAGCGTAAACTTTACATCATGTTAGGTTTTAGTCGTGAAACAGGTATTCAAACATCCATATCCTCTGTGTAATTATATGTCAATAGCGTACAGAAGTAATTTGTTTGTATTACTTTGTGATCAAGATCAACTTTGTACAGACAAAGCTCACGATTTTTATATCAGTCGTAGACACCAGTTGTATGGTCAAGTTAACATTCAAACACATTCAGTGCCCACAGACACCTGTTGTATGGTCAAGCTAACAATACGTCCCGTGCCAACAGACATCCGTTGTATGGTCAAGCTAACATGACGTCCAGACTCCTACAGACACCCGAGGTATGGTTAAGCTAACAATATGCCTAGCGTCTACATACACAAGCTAACCATGTAATAATCTGCGACCGACCTGGTAAAATAAGTTTGCAAACTAACAATACGTTCAACACCTGCAGACACCGGTTGTATGTCAAGCTAACGATACATGAAGCACTTCCAGACAGCAGTTGTATGGTCAATCTAACAATGCATGCAGCACCTGTAGACATACGTTGCAGGCGCATTGAGTGCAGCAAGATAATATTGCTGCAATATGATTGGTCAACATACGGAACACAACAAAATATCACAAATATCAATGGATTTTCCTGTACTTGAAGCATCACAGCGCGATGACAGATTGTTTAGGAATCCTTGTGAAGGTTTGTGGAGTTTTGATATAAATACATTGTTCATAGGTTTTACTTTCTATCTTGTCTCTTTTACGGTTGTTTGCCATGGTTATTTTTACGGTTGTTTTAACAGGGTTATTTTCACGGTTGTTTGACAAGGTTATTTTTTACGGTTGTTTGACAGGGTTATATTTTCACGGTTGTTTGACAGGGTTGTTTCTATGGTTGTTTGACAGGGTTGTTTCTATGGTTGTTTGACAGGGCTATTTTACGGTTGTTTGACAGGGTTATTTTTACGGTTGTTTGACAGGGTCATTTTTACAGTTGTTTGACAGGGTTATTTTTACGGTTGTTTGACAGGGTTATTTTTTTCGGTTGTTTGACAGTATTGTTTTATAGTAGTTTGACAGGGTTATTTTTATGGTTGTTTGACAGGGTTATTTTTACGGTTGTTTGACAGTATTGTTTTATAGTAGTTTGACAGGGTTATTTTTACGGTTGTTTGACAGGGTTATTTTTATGGTTGTTTGACAGTGTTGTTTTATAGTAGTTTGACAGGATCGTTTATATATTATTTAACATGGTTATTTCTGTGGTAAATTATCAATGTTGTCTCTGTAGTAGTAAGACAGCATTGTTTCTGGGGTACTTTGACAATGTTGTCTCTGTAGTAGTAAGACAGCATTGTTTCTGTGGTACTTTGACAAGGATGTATTTCAGTGGGTTTTTGACAGGGTTATTTTTGTGGTAAACTGTCAGACGACGTTCCATGTGTACTTGACCTGGTTACGTTGTTGTTACTTTGACAAGATCGTTTCTAAGACAGTTGGACAGGATCGTGTCTGTGGTAGTTCAACAGAGTTTTTCTATCTGGTAGTTTGACAAATATACAAAGATAGATTGACATAAAACTTGACAAATTCTGAGGCCTGTAACGGAAACCCGCGAAATCCTCTTTGGGCTGAAAAATTTGCTCCTTCCATCTCCCTTACGGCCAGCCATCCGATTACATTAGACGACATATTATCAAACTACCAGTTTAATTTCCATACATATTAGTTTTATTGCAATACACTAGAATGCATCGTTGAAGACGTACAAGTTTTGAACCAAGTCTGTTATTCGATATGCTAGAATGAGAAAATTTCTCCTTTTTCTGATAACCCCGAACTTTCATGGTGCCAGACGGTTTATTATTATTCATACATACACTGTATGTAGTACAATGGCATGCTTTAAATCTTCCTAGGTGTAGAACTTCTCGCTCTTTTCAAGATGAACTTACCCAACAGGAGTTCACTGTAGTTCGTGTTGGCTCCCGGGCAGTATTGTACGCTGAAGCGAAGAAACAATTATATTTTGCATTCTCAGCTCCAAGAAATTTCAGTCTCCTTCCCATCCAAAGCCATATGCACCTATTACTAATAGAAAAGTAATCACATAATTTCATTATGGTATTTATAATAGTTCATATTTTTGGGGTCGATCCTTTGCCAAGTTTTGTCTTCCGTATAACAGGATGATGGCAGTGCTAAAAGTCTTACAACAGGATATTACGAGCCGGATGGTATATAAAACACTTGTCACACCTCCTCCAGCATTCTCATCACATTGATCATTTCCCTCATCTCCCCCTGTCATCTTTATAGTATTCTAGATAGGGAATGCGTTACCATGGCCAACGAACCTTTAGCTCTCTCTTTAAAATGCGATATTCTAATAGGTACATTCAAGGATGATCCTGGACTCAATTAATGATACACAGTTGCGATTTCTTTTTACTTTAATCAATTAAATAAACTATGACGCATTACAAAGAAACGAATCATCCATATCTTCTAAATACTGGTATATGATATCAGACATATTTTCCTACGTTTTATCAGAAAACTTCTTTACGTGATGTCCTGGGATCGAGTCACTCGGTACCTTTTTCATAGTGTTACCTCACTGTTCAAATGTCGTAATCTAGATATACCACGATACCATAGTTTACCTCACTGTTCAAATGTCGTAATCTAGATATACCACGATACCATAGTGTTACCTCACTGTTCAAATGTCGTAATCTAGATATACCACGATACCATAGTGTTACCTCACTGTTCAAATGTCGTAATCTAGATATACCACTATACCATAGTGTTACCTCACTGTTCAAATGTCGTAATCTAGATATACCACGATACCATAGTGTTACCTCACTGTTCAAATGTCGTAATCTAGATATACCACGATACCATAGTGTTACCTCACTGTTCAAATGTAGTACTCTATAATATACCAGGATATCATAGTGTTATCTTACTGTAATGTCATTAGCTTAGATATATCAAGATATCATAATATCACATATTTGTACGTGATTAGTGATTTATTTGCCCTTCGCTGAAGCACCTCTAGATTTCAGCTTTAACGTAATATCAACGCGGAAGATGACGGTTACCTGCACCCGTGGTTATCTTAACTAATGTTAACCTTCAGCCACTCAGTTTACCTGTAGCTTAATATCAGTTACTGAACCAATTAAAAACTCAATCAAAAATGAAATCAGGCAGTATTATACAAATAATATTATCAGATTAACAATAAGCATTAATTCATTGTACATATCAATGTTTCGTATATGTAAAAATAAGTTCTTATTAAAACAATTTAAATTGTTTATTATTTTCTGTTCACTAATTGATATCACTCAACACTATGCTGCTTGTTTTTTTTATTTTCATATAATTATACAATTATTAATTTATGATAGGTTAATTCAGCTGTTTCTATCGCTCTTAAAACGTGAATATCACTGTTCTCGAGTGATAAAATCTTTCTGATATTAATGTCGTTCAAAATAAGTATATGTCAATATGAGAACTTGCGTTACGGTTTTATCAGCAGAAATCAACAGCTTTATATATTGTCTTGTCCTTACAATCTGACGGTATTTTATACCAAGAGCGTCCATTACAGTTTTACTTAACAACATTATAATCAGACGCCTCTAACGATTTTCAACGTTCGCAATTTGGGACATTTATTCTGATAGTTTCCAGCTGTGGTCGAATCAGTTTTGTCTACAGACGCCAAGTGGTCGGTTATATTTGTCAGCCATCAGACCAACTATTGTTTAGCGGGACTCTTGGGGGTCATTTCATCGATACGTATTATCGGCAACGTACATTGGACATAACAGCCACTCTGGGGTCGACGAGATGACGCCTGTCTCGCTTTAAACCAGACAGTGCCGACATTTTTCCAGTGTGTAAACCATACATTTTTATATTCACCAATGTCTGACTCATAGAAACACTTTATATATACTTCATTAAATGTTTTTTGAATATCTTATGAAACCGACGTGTCGCTGATGGTGTTGAAATGCCCTGTTGTGAGTCCTTATGTCTGTGGTCAAGGCACCCAGGAGAAATCACTTAACATTGTTTTCCTTACGTATTGCCGCTATGTTGCGATATTGAACGGAATCAAATTCTCGTTCTTTTAACATAAAGTTTCAAAGATTAGACAAGCGCGAGACGACTTTCTGCTTTACTCGAATTCTCGGATAGCGAGTGGAATTAAGACTTGACAGATGATGAACAAAATTTAGCACATTCTGTTTGAGTAAACGTAAACAGGAAATAACAAAAACAAACAGAAAATTTATAACACTGTGATAACACTGGGGACAGCAGAAACTGAGAAACACCAAACATAACAAAAGACAAAGAAGGGCAAAAATGGAAACCTGTGACAGGCTCTGTGAGAACAGTAAGAACAGCAGAATCTGAGAAACACCAAACACAATAAAGGACAAAGAAGGCACCAACGGAAACATGTGACAGGCCCTATGAGAACAGCGGGGACAGCAGAAGCTAAGAAACATAACAATGGACAAAGAAAGCCATTAGGAACAATAGAAAAACGAAAGCAGCAAGATCAATAAGACCTCTTGAAATAAACGGACAACAATAGGATATAAAGGAAAACCCAATTAAATGGAAACGGAATATATGAGACATTTAAGGTTGGGACACCAGCCACCCAATACTTCTCTTGGAAGGTAAAATCTTGAAAAAAACCGGGGACAAACCAAGCTCCTCGTTTAATAAAACGACCCGTTCCACACAAGGTCCCTGTCATATCTGCCGTGTAATACAATAACCACTAAGAATCGGAGACTGAAAATTCTGTAATCGTGCAAGTGATTGACAAGGGATTGACAAGGGATTGACAAGTGATTGACAAGGGATTGACAAGTGATTGACAAGGGATTGACAAGTGATTGACAAGGGATTGACAAGTGATTGACAAGGGATTGACAAGGGATTGACAAGTGATTGACAAGGGATTGACAAGTGATTGACAAGGGATTGACAAGTGATTGACAAGGGATTGACAAGTGATTGACAAGGGATTGACAAGTGATTGACAAGTGATTGACAAGGGATTGACAAGGGATTGACAAGTGATTGACAAGTGATTGACAAGTGATTGACAAGGGATTGACAAGTGATTGACAAGTGATTGACAAGGGATTGACAAGTGATTGACAAGTGATTGACAAGGGATTGACAAGTGATTGACAAGTGATTGACAAGTGATTGACAAGGGATTGACAAGTGATTGACAAGTGATTGACAAGTGATTGACAAGGGATTGACAAGTGATTGACAAGGGATTGACCATAATAGACAACAGATTAGGCGACCGTGCATGATAACACAGCTACAGAGGATCAATTGAGGAAGTGTGGTTTTGTATCTTCATCATTAAGTAAGCAATGTAAACTATACCGCCAAACGTGGCCAAATAATAAGGCCCAGTATTAATTAACCTTGATAGGAAACCATGATGTGTGATACATTAGTTCCATGTTTAATTATTTCAAGATATTTACTCAATTGACCATAACCATCAGTAAACTAACGGCATTACTGCATGTGACAGAAACTGACCATCTAAATATGTGGCAGTGTGACCTAAATAAAGTGAAAAGAGTAGGACACGACAACCAAACGGGTTAAAAATTTAACTCTGTCCTACCATCCCTTCATATACACTCTTGTCAATGCTTTGTAAGGACAAATACACGACAACTAAACTGAAAGTAGACTTAACTCTGTCCGACCGTCCCTACACATACACACTCGTCAATGCTTTGTAAGGACAAATACACGACAACTAAACTGAAAGTAGACTTAACTCTGTCCGACCGTCCCTACACATACACACTCGTCAATGCTTTGTAAGGCCATTTGTTGGCTTTTGATTAAGATTCTAAAATCATCTAAACTATGAAATCACTTAGGGATATACAAACATACGTTGATATCATGGCGTCAGAATGTTCTACAAATGTGTTTATTCTGTTATTAAACACCTGAGAAGCTGAAACGATAACGCATAATGCGGACGTCTTCTTTTTTCAGTTTACCGTTTGCCATTATATACATGAGCCTGTATAAAAGGGAGGGCGTGTTTAAGCGTGTTCCCGTGTTTATATCAGTTGTTCTTATTGACAAAAACACAAAATATTTTACATCCATAACCTAATTTATACATGTACAAAAAGTGAAAATTCCAAATAGTCTACATTAATAGCCAAAGTGAAGCACGTGGAAATACTATGCCAAATACTGATATAACAAACTGAACCAAATACTGATAACACCAAGTAATCCAGTGTATTACATACCCAAACTGAACCAAATACTGATAGCACCAAGTAATCCAGTGTATTACATACCCAAACTGAACCAAATACTGATAACACCAAGTAATCTAGTGTATTACATACCCAAACTGAACCAAATACTGATAACACCAAGTAATCCAGTGTATTACATACCCAAACTGAACCAAATACTGATAACACCAAGTAATCCAGTGTATTACATACCCAAACTGAACCAAATACTGATAACACCAAGTAATCCAGTGTATTACATACCCAAACTGAACCAAATACTGATAACACCAAGTAATCCAGTGTATTACATACCCAAACTGAACCAAATACTGATAACACCAAGTAATCCAGTGTATTACATACCCAAACTGATGTATGTACCAAATACTGATAACACCAAGTAATCCAGTGTATTACATACCCAAACTGATGTATGTACCAAATACTGATAACACCAAGTAATCCAGTGTATTACATACCCAAACTGAACCAAATACTGATAACACCAAGTAATCCAGTGTATTACATACCCAAACTGAACCAAATACTGATAACACCAAGTAATCCAGTGTATTACATACCCAAACTGAACCAAATACTGATAACACCAAGTAATCCAGTGTATTACATACCCAAACTGATGTATGTACCAAATACTGATAACACCAAGTAATCCAGTGTATTACATACCCAAACTGATGTATGTACCAAATACTGATAACACCAAGTAATCCAGTGTATTACATACCCAAACTGATAACACCAAGTAATCCAGTGAACCAAATATGATAACACCAAGTAACCAAATACTGATAACACCAAGTAATCCAGTGTATTACATACCCAAATACCCAATACCCAAACTGAACCAAATACTGATATAACACCAAGTAACTGTATTACATACCCAAACTGAACCAAATACTGATAACACCAAGTAATCCAGTGTATTACATACCCAAACTGATGTATGTACCAAATACTGATAACACCAAGTAATCCAGTGTATTACATACCCAAACTGATGTATGTACCAAATACTGATAACACCAAGTAATACAGTGTATTACATACCCAAACTGATGTATGTACCAAATACTGATAACACCAAGTAATCCAGTGTATTACATACCCAAACTGAACCAAATACTGATAACACCAAGTAAGTGTATTACATACCCAAACCCAATACTGATAACACCAAGTAATCCAGTGTATTACATACCCAAACTGAACCAAATACTGATAACACCAAGTAATCCAGTGTATTACATACCCAAACTGAACCAAATACTGATAACACCAAGTAATCCAGTGTATTACATACCCAAACTGAACCAAATACTGATAACACCAAGTAATCCAGTGTATTACATACCCAAACTGAACCAAATACTGATAACACCAAGTAATCCAGTGTATTACATACCCAAACTGAACCAAATACTGATAGCACCAAGTAATCCAGTGTATTACATACCCAAACTGATAACACCAAGTAATCCAGTGTATTACATACCCAAACTGAACCAAATACTGATAACACCAAGTAATCCAGTGTATTACATACCCAAACTGAACCAAATACTGATAACACCAAGTAATCCAGTGTATTACATACCCAAACTGATGATAACACCAAGTAATAGTGTATTACATACCAAATACTGATGTAATCCAGTGTATTACATACCTGAACTGATGTATGTACCAAATACTGATAACACCAAGTAATCCAGTGTATTACATACCCAAACTGATGTATAGACCAAATACTGATAACACCAAGTAATCCAGTGTATTACATACCAAAACTGAACCAAATACTGATATCACCAAGTAATCCAGTGTATTACATACCCAAACTGAACCAAATACTGATAGCACCAAGTAATCCAGTGTATTACATACCCAAACTGATGTATGTACCAAATACTGATAACACCAAGTAATCCAGTGTATTACATACCCAAACTGAACCAAATACTGATAACACCAAGTAATCCAGTGTATTACATACCCAAACTGAACCAAATACTGATAACACCAAGTAATCCAGTGTATTACATACCCAAACTGAATGTACTGAACCAAATACTGATAACACCAAGTAATCCAGTGTATTACATACCCAAACTGATGTATGTACAAAATACTGATAACACAAAGTAATCCATTGTATTACAACAAAACTGATGTATGTACCAAATACTGATATCACCAAGTAATCCAGTGTATTACATACCCAAACTGAACCAAATACTGATAACACCAAGTAATCCAGTGTATTACATACCCAAACTGAACCAAATACTGATAACACCAAGTAATCCAGTGTATTACATACCCAAACTGAACCAAATACTGATAACACCAAGTAATCCAGTGTATTACATACCCAAACTGATGTATGTACCAAATACTGATAACACCAAGTAATCCAGTGTATTACATACCCAAACTGAACCAAATACTGATAACACCAAGTAATCCAGTGTATTACATACCCAAACTGAACCAAATACTGATAACACCCAAGTAATCCAGAGTCTAACATACCCAAACTGATGTATGAACCAAATACTGATAACACCAAGTAATCCAGTGTATTACATACCCAAACTGTATGTACCAAATACTGATAACACCAAGTAATCCAGTGTATTACATACCCAAACTGAACCAAATACTGATAACACCAAGTAATCCAGTGTATTACATACCCAAACTGATGTATGTACCAAATACTGATAACACCAAGTAATCCAGTGTATTACATACCCAAACTGAACCAAATACTGAACCAAATACTGATAACACCAAGTAATCCAGTGTATTACATACCCAAACTGAACCAAATACTGACAACACCAAGTAATCCAGTGTATTACATACCCAAACTGAACCAAATACTGATAACACCAAGTAATCCAGTGTATTACATACCCAAACTGAACCAAATACTGATATCACCAAGTAATCTAGTGTATTACATACCCAAACTGAACCAAATACTGATAGCACCAAGTAATCCAGTGTATTACATACCCAAACTGAACCAAATACTGATAACACCAAGTAATCCAGTGTATTACATACCCAAACTGAACCAAATACTGATAACACCAAGTAATCCAGTGTATTACATACCCAAACTGATGTATGTACCAAATACTGATAACACCAAGTAATCCAGTGTATTACATACCCAAACTGATGTATGTACCAAATACTGATAACACCAAGTAATCCAGTGTATTACATACCCAAACTGATGTATGTACCAAATACTGATAACACCAAGTAATCCAGTGTATTACATACTGATACCAAAAATACTGATAACACCAAGAGTGTAACTGAACCAAATACTGAAGTGTATTACATACCCAAACTGTAACCAAATACTGATACACCAAGTAATAACCAAATACTGATAACACCAAGTAATCCAGTGTATTACATACCCAAATGTAACCAAATACTGATAACACCAAGTAATCCAGTGTATTACATACCCAAACTGAACCAAATACTGATAACACCAAGTAATCCAGTGTATTACATACCCAAACTGATGTATGTACCAAATACTGATAACACCAAGTAATCCAGTGTATTACATACCCAAACTGATGTATGTACCAAATACTGATAACACCAAGTAATCCAGTGTATTACATACCCAAACTGAACCAAATACTGATAACACCAAGTAATCCAGTGTATTATGTATGAACCAAACCAAATACTGATAACACCAAATAATAACACCAAGTAATGTATTACATACCCAAACTGAACCAAATACTGATAACACCAAGTAATCCAAATAGTGTATTACATACCCAAACTGAACCAAATACTGATAACACCAAGTAATCCAGTGTATTACATACCCAAACTGAACCAAATACTGATAACACCAAGTAATCCAGTGTATTACATACCCAAACTGATGTATGTACCAAATACTGATAACACCAAGTAATCCAGTGTATTACATACCCAAACTGTAACCAAATACTGATGTAATCCAGTGTATTACCCAAAATGATACCAAATACTGATAACACCAAGTACCATACTGATAACACCAAGTAATCCAGTGTATTACATACCCAAACATGTATGTACCAAATACTGATAACACCAAGTAATCCAGTGTATTACATACCCAAACTGATGTATGTACCAAATACTGATAACACCAAGTAATCCAGTGTATTACATACCCAAACTGATGTATGTACCAAATACTGATAACACCAAGTAATCCAGTGTATTACATACCCAAACTGATGTATGTACCAAATACTGATAACACCAAGTAATCCAGTGTATTACATACCCAAACTGATGTATGTACCAAATACTGATAACACCAAGTAATCCAGTGTATTACATACCCAAACTGAACCAAATACTGATAACACCAAGTAATCCAGTGTATTACATACCCAAACTGATGTATGTACCAAATACTGATAACACCAAGTAATCTAGTGTATTACATACCCAAACTGAACCAAATACTGATAACACCAAGTAATCCAGTGTATTACATACCCAAACTGATGTATGTACCAAATACTGATAACACCAAGTAATCCAGTGTATTACATACCCAAACTGAACCAAATACTGATAACACCAAGTAATCCAGTGTATTACATACCCAAACTGATAACACCAAGAGTGTATTACATACCCAAACTGAACCAAATACTGATAACACCAAGTAATCCAGTGTATTACATACCCAAACTGATGTATGTACCAAATACTGATAACACCAAGTAATCCAGTGTATTACATACCCAAAGTGAACCAACTACACACACCTACAGAAAACCTATATCAGAACAAGCAGTGCATGTACCAATCACTGATAACACAAAATAACCGAAGTTATAGCCCTTTTACGTCCTTGTATAATCACCATGTTGACCTCAATTGGCCAGCTCTCATGTCCTTGAGATACTGCTAGGGAGCACGAGAGCACTACCCGGGGGATTCTACCCACTCCAACATATCCACTTAATGCTGGTACTGCACACTTATCTTTTGGAGTGGTGGCGCTGCTGGTACACAAACACATACATCTGTAATTATAAAACTTTCAAAAACTACATGTCAGCCAGAAAAGTACACGCGATCATATTACAACTTCTTTCTTCCAAACCAGCCACAAAACCCGATATTTATTGCAAGAACAAACATTGAAGAAAGTGGCGTCATCCCAGAAAGTTATTGTTTCGACAAATGAATTTATTTTTATTCATTTATTTTTAATTGTCTCTGTTGCAAATTAGGAAATGACGCGTGAATTTATTCCCAAGATATCTAATCAATTGTTATGGCAACTACGGTGTGTCCTTATTAGCACAGGGCTTTAGCATAATGCAGGAAGATTAGATCGATGAGATCACATTTCACAGAACGATTCCAGTTTCTCTCCAATTTCCAAAGCTTTCTTGGAATTTCATTCTTTAAGCGCCAAACGTTTAGTGACATTTGGAGGGACCTTTTTCTTTTTCATTTGCAGCACTGATTGAATAATAAACGACATTCTATTCGGCTTCTCTGTTTCTGATAGTTCTGGTAAGAGTATTCTAAACTCCTTCCAAAATTGGATATCGTATAATGACAACTCAAGAAAACTGATTCAGATGTCGAAGTTTGCATTTTTCCTAGTTTTTGCCTTGCTGCAATCTGCAATGCGGCATATGTTCAAGTTTTTAAACACATGGAATAGTTTTAACAGATTTACCCATTTGCCCTCCCGTCACCTATTTTATATCTGGTAAATCTTCAGTCTACTTCACGGGGTTTTTCATTTAATTTTCCTAGCGGCTACATACACTTCTGTAGTGAATATTTGCCGCAATCAGATAAAGCCGATTTGTTTTTATCAGATGCTGAGCTTCCATTTTCGATTAAATATCCATCGATCGGTGGTCGCTCGCTCTTTTGTATATTCGGCCTGAGGTGGGCTTACCGTAAACCCTCGGATTAAGCCTACGTATCTACGTATGCATGCGGTTTGTAACAAAGTTGTGTTCGGGTTGTCTCATCAGTTTTCCTTACAAGAGGTTTTGATTGCCTAGATATATACCGGGTAGAGTTTTTCGCTAACTTCTGTTCATTGCTATAGTTACGTTCCCTCCGGTGGTGATAGCCAAAACCTCGCCAACCTTGTTGAACCCTGACCATGCTTGATTTCGACCTATATACTTTAATATAATAATAAAATGTTGCTTAACCCAGGTATGTTGTAATCTACTATAACCTTTAACATATATCATGGCCCGGTTACCTTGACACTGACAGGTGTAACATCGACCTCAATCGTGTCATAATTTAAATGACCTTCATATGTTTTCACTCTAACTTTGACAGATGAAACCGTGGCCTTAACACTTTGCTTATTGCGACCTTAACCTAATTCAAGCTAACATTGTAATGGTTATCTTGGCTATAAATACTGTTCCTGACCTAAATATTCCGATCCAAGTCTAGATATGCTGATCCTGACCCTAATGCACTATCTAAATTTACGATGACCTTGGTAAACAGTACAATGACCTCATTATGTATGGTAACCTTGACCTTGACTATGTAAATTTAATTATCCAAACCTTAGTGGACTAACCATGACTTTGAGTAACTTAAACTGGTTACTGACGAATAATTAGTTAACCTTTCACTGGCCGTTGACGTAACACTCATTCATATTCTATCGATTTGAAGCTGTTGAGAGTAAATAGGCAAACATGAGATGAAACGGTTTCCATATCATAGTAAATTATAGTCACAATGACCTGTTTAACGTTGGCAGTCATTGAGATAACAACACAACATCAGCCTGAAAGTACCATCAGGAGCCCCCACGAAGTTAACGATTCGGTATCGGACAAGTCACAGGCAGTAATTCTAACACGTAAAGCGTGACGTGTAAACCTCAAGAGGAGGGGAAACATTGGTAAAATATCGATAGTGTATGATTCATAGTTGTGCCTTGTTTTTATATAACGGAGGAAGGCTGACTCTATATATATCCTACAAATCATATATATCGCAATGGTCAGTCCTGCCCCATGTCAGGGAGAGGCAGGTCAGATATAGATTTAAGACATCAGCAGACCTATTCATCATTATCAATTCTGTTGGTTCATCATGACTGGCCCATTTCATCAATTACTTTGTCGTCTTTTATTCTAGAACTGATCCGCCATCTATGGTTAGATAATTTGTGGTTCTAAGGTGATATTTAAATGGATTGCACTAAATTTTATTTCAACTTTAAAGATAAATTGAAATGCCAACCAAACAATGAAATCTATTACACACCATAAAGCCTTGTGTTGGCCTAATTTAGATAGGATTTTCAGGCACACCATCAGTGTATACCAACTCAAAATAAACTCTCATTATCTGCGTGAAATAGCCGTTGGCATATTATAAGACCAGATTGTCTAGCTGTTTAAGAGCGTAATAATGGCAAAATAGTGGAAATCTAATATAATAACAAGGAATCCTAATTTTACCCATCAGCCTAATTCTTGTGAAGAATGTTCAAACCGACGTTTACAAGTAACGTGTTCCTACACGATTTATTGGCAGGCAACAAAACCAACACAAACACACATCACATCACAACAACAGTGATGTTACCAACAAAGCAAAGTAAACGTCACAACACAGTCACATCACAGTCACATCACATCACAACAAAGTAAACGTCACATCACAGTCACATCACAGTCACATCCAAGTAAACGTCACATCACAGTCACATCACAGTCACATCCAAGTAAACGTCACATCACAGTCACATCACAGTCACATCAAAGTAAATGTCTCATCACAGTCACATCACCACACATCGAAGTAAACATCACATCAAAGTCACATCACAGTAAACGTTACATCAATGTCACATCACAGTCACATCAAAGTAAATATCACATCAAAGTCACATCAAAGTAAACGTTACATCAATGTCACATCACAGTCACATCAAAGTAAACGTTACATCACAGTCACATCAAAGTAAACGTTACATCAATGTCACATCACAGTCACATCAAAGTAAACGTCACATCACAGTAAATGTCACATCACAGTCACATCACAGTTACATCACAACACACATCAAAGTAAATGTCACATCACAGCCACATCAGTCACATCACAGTCACATCATCACACATCAAAGTAAACGTCACATCACAGTCATATCACCACACATCAAAGTAAACGTCACATCACAGTCACATCACAGTCACATCACCACACACAACAAAGTAAACGTCACATCACAGTCACATCACAGTCACATCAAAGTAAATATCACATCACAGTCACATCACAGTCACATCACAGTCACATCAAAGTAAATGTCACATCACAGTCACATCACAGTCACATCATCACACATCAAAGTAAACGTCACATCACAGTCACATCACAGTCACATCACCACACACAACAAAGTAAACGTCACATCACAGTCACATCAAAGTAAACGTTACATCACAGTAAATGTCACATCAAAGTCACATCACAGTCACATCAAAGTAAACGTCACATCACAGTAAATGTCACATCACAGTCACATCGCAGTCACATCACAGTTACATCACAACACACAACAAAGTAAACGTTACATCAAAGTCACATCACAGTCACATCACAGTGACATCACAGTCACATCATCACACATCAAAGTAAACGTCACATCACAGTCACATCACCACACATCAAAGTAAATGTCACATCACAGTCACATCACCACACATCAAAGTAAACGCTACATCACAGTCTCATCACAGTCACATCACCAAACACAACAAAGTAAACGTCACATCACAGTCACATCAAAGTAAATGTCACATTACAGTCACATCACAGTCACATCACAGTCACATCACCACAAATCAAAGTAAACGTCACATCACAGTCACATCACCACACATCAAAGTAAACGTCACATCACAGTCACCTCACAGTCACATCCAAGTAAACGTCACATCACAGTCACATCACCACACACCAAAGTAAACGTCATATCACAGTCACATCACAGTCACATCACCACACACCAAAGTAAACGTCACATCACAGTCACATCACCACACACCAAAGTAAACGTCACATCACAGTCACATCACCACACACAACAAAGTAAACGTCACATCAAAGTCACATCACAGTCACATCACAGTCACATTACAGTCACACCAAAGTAAACATCACATCACAGTCACATAAAAGTCACATCAAAGTAAATGTCTCATCACAGTCACATCACCACACATCGAAGTAAACATCACATCAAAGTCACATCACAGTCACATCACCACACACCAAAGTAAACGTCACATCACAGTCACATCAAAGTAAATGTCTCATCACAGTCACATCACCACACATCGAAGTAAACATCACATCAAAGTCACATCACAGTCACATCACCACACACACGTCACATCACAGTCACATCAAAGTAAATGTCTCATCACAGTCACATCACCACACATCGAAGTAAACATCACATCAAAGTCACATCACAGTCACATCACCACACATCGAAGTATAGGTTACATTAACAGAGATACAAATTCACGTCAAAAGAGGTATTAACACGCCTTCACAGATATACCAAATACACATCGACAGAGGTACCAACACACAAAAATAGATGTACCAACACACAAAAACAGAGGTACCAACACACAAAAACAGAGGTACAAACACACAAAAACAGAGATACCAACACACAACCACAGAAGTACCAACACACCTTATCAGATAACGAAAACTTTAATACCAACACACATCTACTGATATTGACCGAGGTATTATATATTCCGGTTATATTCGATTCGTCGACCGATACTATGTGAGGAACGTACATCCACTGTAATAAAACGACACCATTTATGTTTACATATATATAATAAGAAAAATTCCAAAATATGATAAACGTGTAGTTTTATTCGTATCCTTATTTTCATCTGACATGTGGAACCACATCAGAAGGATCGACTACACACACCCATGTATCGGTGAATTCCATGACCCGAGTGGCGTGTTTGTGGGAAGGAAATTTGGGAGAATAGGGATGAACGAACGCATCCTACTCATAGTCGCACGTAGACTTTGAAACGAATTGAAACGACAATAACACGTGTGCATATGTCGAGCGATGTCTTTGAAGGGATCATTCATATGTCCATGTTGATAACTCCAATGGTGCATTCCAACAGCACTCTACCCAGGGGGCGACCTGGTAGCGATGACCATCAATCGGTGACCAATACTAGTTTCTTGACCCTAACCTGACCTAGTGCAAATACGCGGTCCTCGCTTGAATACTGAACCGATAGGGTGAAAGTATCAGAAATAATTACTGGGAATAAATAGTATGTTTCTAAAACAATGTACATTATATGAATCTATCCTTACACAGATTGTCCACATCAGGAAGCTGTCCTGGCACAGGTTGTCCACATCAGCACGCTGTCCTGGCACAGGTTGTCCACATCAGGAAGCTGTCCTTACACAGATTGTCCACATCAGGACGCTGTCCTGGCACAGGTTGTCCACATCAGGACGCTGTCCTGGCACAGGTTGTCCACATCAGGAAGCTGTCCTGGCACAGATTGTCCACATCAGGACGCTGTCCTGGCACAGGTTGTCCACATCAGGACGCTGTCCTGGCACAGGTTGTCCACATCAGGACGCTGTCCTGGCACAGGTTGTCCACATCAGGAAGCTGTCCTGGCACAGGTTGTCCACATCAGGACGCTGTCCTAGCACAGGTTTTTCATATCGAAATTATAAAATTATTTTTGAATACCTAGGCTAAACCTGTCAGTAATAGATTACCATCTTAATTGCGCCTGTAGTTTACACTTTCGTTGTAATGTCAATTTTACATTTTGTAGTCATCTCGTTTAATTAAATACTTCAAACAAACTGTCACCTTTTAACTCACTTGTTAACTTTTTTTATTTTTCAATTGAAGTCTTATATCTGAAATTGACGTTTGAAGCATGATGCTGTGGTATGTAAGACAACAAAAGGTTTTTGTATTTGTTGCTACACGTACTATTCATTATTAATCAACGTATCCGGATTAGTTGGTAAACGATGTTGGATAACGTAAACAATAGCGAGTACATGCTGAGTAAGCAATAAACAAATTCTATTACAAACTAATTGTAACAAACACATCATTTTCATATTTCTAGAATTAACGCTTCCTGTTAAAGGACATGCACTCGTGAAACAAACATACTTTAATATTTAAGCGTGAAAGATGAATTTTGTCGCATGAATATTCAAATCATAATGGACTGTTTTGAATGGCGTCTGCATTGCAGCTTCCAACTGTCACATTTCAGACAGTGTTCACAAGCACGTACCACACCTAGTCCAGTATTCGCTTCTATCAGGCGAACTAAGCATTACAGTTGCCAAGAAAATCCACCAACAACGTAACTTTACAGACATATTTGCATGATGGACTTCATTAGGGAAAATATCGTAAATTATTTATATCTAGCAAAGTCTGTAATACGGGCTACGTCGATAGGAGAGAAGCTTTTATTTAATAGGTAGACGCTTAGTATAGGAAAAACTCGAATTTAGATAATATCAAAAAACTGAATAAAAGATGGCAGGTGCATGACTACAGCTTAGCATGTCTTGGGTCACTGATCGCCAAATGTAATAGTTCTCGTGATATCTACACATATCGTTTGCTTGTTTATGAAGTGATGCTACTTCATTTTCTAAGAGTTCTTCTTGAGCATATAACTGTGAATTAAATACCGTAGTATCCATGTTTTGGTCTCGGCTAAAATTTCCATGTCACTATCAAATGAGGGAATGGCTAGGTTACAAGGTCCAGTAATTGACAAGTGGGGGCGATGTCCCTGGTTAATTACACTCCCCGCGGGACACAGCTGAGTAACGGTCAGCCCCTGCGACTATCCCCGATATCGTCAGCGAGCTGATAAGATAACATGAACATTACATTAAATTTCAAAAGATTTATCATAATTGTAATAATAAGCGCGAGTAAGAGATGGTCGTGGGATAGTTTAATACAAAATTAAGTGTTTTTACCCTAACTTGTAAACACGGTCAAGTTTAAAAATAGAAATTTATCACGAAAAGTGGCGACAGGCTTTAAGTACCGATCTTACTAAACATTGAACGGAAACATGCATTTTTAATGGAAGGAACACACAGTTACTCGATAACGGCACTCCAGCAACAGCAGCGTGCACGTTGAATATTTGCAGATTATAAGAGTAAGCGGATGAAATCCAATGTTGTGAAAGGAAGAGACAACTTCAGTAATCATGTAGTTATCATAATGTGATTATTACAGACACTATACGATTAACCATATTGCTTACCATAGACAAAAAGTTTCAAAAATGAGCGTCGTAAACTGCTCGTGAATTAGGTCCATTTTAATGAATTATTGTGACCCGATATCTCAAACATTTAGAGAAAATTGCATTTATTGAAAAAAAAGAAACAATTTCACAAATTTATCTCATTACGGAGAGACGAAATGATGACTCGATATTAGCGAGGGCATTTGAGTAAATGCTTAATGCTCAAACCGCTTACATAACATACAACACATGCCCCTCTGGAATATTTTTCAGGGTCATAAATTTCTGTTTGCTTTCATTCCGGTACCATGTAACATTGTATAATTTGTGCATAATTTATGTGGCGTATCTCCTAGCCATGATGCCGATAATTTTATGTGACTTTTACAATAAATTGATTGCACTCGCCAGCAGCTGAGGAAACTCGAGTGGAGACGCTAGTTGCCTGGATAGTTCCTGCATAGCGATACACGCCTATTATGCGTTTTGCGTGTGCATATGTGACAGTTGATCTACAGGTATATTTGTTACCGATATTTCACCTGCACATGGATTCATATGCATTCCACACGTGACTTAAACATGGGCATTTCCACACACTGTAATTCTGACAGCCAACAAAACACACTCAACGATTTTGAAATCAATCTCTATATTGTCCAAATCTTCATTTTATCAACATAATCCGAACGCTCCTTTATCTGTGTTTCTACTACATTATGCTGTACCAGTTTCAAGTTCTAGTGTAAACATGCTGGCGGTTTGTTTTACATATGCACTTGTAGTATATGACCTTCCTGTCTCTTCATTGGTTGATAAGTTCTAGGCAATTTTTTGTTGTTGTAAAATGATTTTATATGGATTTCTGTCAATCTATATTGTTTGTAAAATAACAAACTCCTTTATTACTTTTATATGATTGATAATGAATAATATTTCCACGTATTTCCGAAATAGTCAGTTTCGCAAATTAATTAGCGGTGTTTCACAAACGTTGCATCATGACGCTCCAACAGATGTCGTTAGTCATTATGGTAAATCGTTCACTCTCGTTAGTTACTTTTCAAAAGTACCAAAAACACTCGTTACAGATTCAGCTTTTTGTAACTTTTTAAAAAATAACAAGCTCGAGTGAAACAAATACCATATACCACACCATTCGTTATGTAATCTCTATATCTCCAATGGAATGTAATAGTTGACAGAAATATAATTATCAATTTGAAAGCAAACTTATTATTATTTAAATAATACATTGCCTATGTATGGCATACGTTTATTTAGACATAAAATGTGAAATAGTGCGGCCTCAATAGTTGTCGATAAGAAAAAACGCGAAAAGGGAAATATGCATTGTATGCAAAAATTAAGACATGAACGAGACTTTCAAATCACTAAAACTGTAATTTGTATTTCATGGTAACTAATTTTGATCATTTCGCATTTCACGTTGACAGGTACAATGAAACAGTTCGATAGAATTAACGTGCAAAAAAACGTCCGACATAAATTAACGAAACAACGCAACACTATGTTTTCGTCGCGTTGTCGCAGGGCGCAAATTACCGAAATAGTACTTCTTTGCAATTCCAATGTTTGATCACTTACGTACTGTGTGTATTGGTCCAAGGCGACTGAACCCTAGAATATAAGGACACAGTGTCCCCAATTTAGAACATCTGCTACACACTCCCATTATGTAATTTGCCTGACCTAGCCCAGATTCCTCATGTCAAATATCTGACGGTACGTCACAACAACGAAATGAATTTTACATCTACAAAACGAAAACAAAGTACTACTAGAATGAAATATGGGCAACAAACGACTCCCACTACCAAGATAGAGTCAAATAGTCCACAGATTGTGTATGTTCAATTACCATGGAGAATTGAGTTATCTGCCTCAGAAGGATCTTCTTTAAAATAAATGCGCTTAATCACTAATTCATTCGAGATACATCTCATATTATTTATCATAAACCATAAATTTCTTTTGGAGCATTTCCAAAACATGTTTGATTAATTCATAATCATCACGTCTGTTAGCCCGGGTGGAAGTTCGCCATTGTTACTGACATAATACGTAAGAGTACATTACCACTGTGTGATTAACCAATCCTCCGGATACTGATTCCATTTGGTCGATTTGTAGAAATGTTGTTTATACAGACAGAAAAAACAGTACAATAACATAGGAAATACTGTCAATCAGCTTCATTTTGCCTTGTACTTTTAAATGTCAGCGCCCCGTTGTTTATGATTTTATGATCATCTAAAAATTAGGTTTAAAAAGATATAAGTCATATGTCGTATGAACGGTTAGTATCATTGCAATAAAAAATCGTGTAATTTTAAAACAGTCTAGATTTATGCTGACAGACGTTCTCCTGTGACAAATAGGACAAATGAACTTGTTGTTTTATTGTTTATCCGGAAGTCTATAACGTAAATAGATTAAAAGAAATTAACTTAAAAATTATCTCAACTTATCGCGCGAGTAACATGCCGATCCCCGAGGCATGCTATGTTGTAATTTATGTAATTCCACCAACGCACAACAGATCTGCAAAACTGTTCAGATACAGACTCACAAAGTGAATATGTTCAAGAATTTTCTGGCGTGGTTGCTAAAGAACCGCGATAGGTAGACAGTGTGCTCGTACATGTTCGAACAAGTTTGGAATGCTGTTGTGTACCGGAAGTAGTCTGCGATACACGTGTTGATGTGAGGGGGAACCCCCACGAGTTTATTCTGTATACAAACCCACTGTCATGGCGACTATTTAAAGTATCGAATTTCATCACCGCAGCAACACATTTTACGTCTGACTTCACTATTGTTGGATATGACGAAATCCTGGGCATCATTTCTATTATTAGAAATTGTTTGCTGTGATTTCGAATTCAGTCGGATTAGTAGCGACCTTAAAGTAAGACGGAAAAAGACTGAAATCAGATGACAATTTAGGATCTGATTGTGTGTCGCAGAATTCTTTGAACGTGACGGGATCTGTTTTTATACACTTCGAAGTTGTAAGTATGTAATTAATTGTATCACTCAAACTAAATGTATTTTGTGATATCTTATCAAACCGTATCAATATCCGTGTATGTACTTTACGATACAAGGTATACACAGGTATCGCTTGATTTGTTACTGCTGCCGTGCATAGTTTATTTATAGATTTATGTGACAGTGATGAACGGAGGGGCGGCGTATCACTTCTCGTGGTACATTCACACTTCCCGACAAGCTCAACTGAATGGTTCTAGTAGTGGACAGGGCAGCGGACATGTTCAGGGTATTCATAGATAGCTTAGATTCACACATACTAACAAGGGTCGCGGATTGTTTGGGATTTGTAGTCAGGTTGGTGTCTTTTGGCAATAGGGATGGACTGATATCAACAATAGTTGCCAAATTATGGCCCAAATATTAATCCACAACTCAACTGACTTTTTAAAAGGGCAAATCGACCTATAGAATCTATACGCCCGCCAACAATTTGATAGAGGTCAACGTTTGATTGACAAACGTGCAGACATTCAGATAAACGTCCAGTGTTGGGGGCCTTTTTCGGAAATCTTTCTTGTGTCCTACTGAAGAGTCCCGTGTAAAATTTTCCCTCGTTATACTATACCAATGTTTCAGTACATTTTGGGGTGGTAGTGAAGGTAAATGTATGTTTCACATTGGTTGTTTAAGATTTGGTTGGCAGAATGGTTTGAACAAGGTATTTCTTTATCGTTCAAATTTACTTGTAGATTTTAAAAATAAATCAAACATGTTTAAAATCATGAGGATTTAAGGACATTAAAAATCGGCTCTGTTTATATGCCATAAATATTCAGAAATGGTACATATCACGTCTTATAGCAAAATTTGTAACAAATAAACAAGTTTTTAATATGTAAATTCACTCCTGTTGTGTTTCCCTGCAGGTAAGGCATAATAATTGATCACAAAAGACCACAAGTGGCGACTTAATTCAGGACATGATACTTTGTCTTCATCTTAGCGACTATTTTCTTCATAATGTTTTCCTTAACACTCACATTTGGGCTACAGTTAAGTGTTCGCCTTTGTGTGGGTGGTTTTGAGTTCTGTCCCATTGCCGAATCATGCCTGAACCTGCTCAACGCTCAACACTATAGTGCTATGACCAGATCAATGTGACCGGACGGGATGACCGTCGGAAGTATAATGACCCATCCTCAGCATCATCAGTGACCGGGCGGTGTGTCCTGCTGTGTGCCATCGGCAGTATATTTCAGTGTGGCAGCACTATAAAGTCGATAGCTGATAATAGGTTACACAACATAACACCAAAGCAAATTAAATATCTTATGTAATCTATCTGAATAGGTCTGAATATGGATTTCTGGTAAGAAACGAAACCAAAAGCTGACATCACTCATACTTCATTTTTAGTCATATTTTTGCCTTTTTGTTTTACATAAGATAATCAAAAGTACAGCATTAAGACAATTTTCATACAAACTTGCAATCTCTTACAAGTTGTCATAATTATCCTCCATTTACGGAGTAACGGTGGAGTACTAAAAGGTATTATATAAGAGTGTTATATAAGGTTATTTTGCCGTTTCTGCTGTGGATATTAATGTGACCGTTGGGAAATGTAACTACTTTGTTGTAAGCTTTTAATTTCCAATAAGCTCATCATCTGATTTATCACATAAACTTCGATACGATTCGTTTAACTTAATTCTAGCTTTCCTTATCCTTACCCTTCGCAAATTGGCCTCGTTCACCTAGTACATTGTACCTGTGGCACGGAAACCCTGGTAATTCCTATCGTCAGACTCATCCCTCTTGAATGATTAGTGCCTTACCTCTGGTCGACGGGTTGGGAATTGGATAGGGATGGGGGGAGGGGTCCCTAGACAATCAAGTATTTCTGTATAAGAAATAATGATGACGGGAGCTGCCAATATGATCATTTTAATGCAAGGAATATGAGTTACCGCACCTATACCTTTCAACAAAAATGATTAATATTTAAAACACATGCTTGAACAAATTAAATTTTATTGACTTTTTTTGGCATGTTTATCTAATTCACAAGAAAAAAAGAAAATGCCATTTTTTACGTCTGTTCTCATTATAATGTGATGAAAACTAGATCACTTAATGAAGCCATATTTTGAGGAAATGATGTTTCAGCTTTCGTAAACATTCAATTAAATTGTGTGTGCTCGTTATCTTCTATCTTAAACAGCATTGAATGCAGGAAACGTACATTGTTGAAAGCCAGAAACACTAAGAAGTGTGGTATGTACGGCGATGGGGTTCAGGGGTTCTGCAGTATCATTTAGGTTGAAAGGGTTCATCAGGGTTCGCTTATTCCATTATACCGCGCGTGAGCACGTGCCAGGTAGTGAGGGGAGGTCCGGTATAGCCCAATGTGCGTTCTATGAACTGTGACAGCGTTTGAAAACGAGACCCCTTTACTTTTAAAATTCATTCCGCAATTTACAGGGGTAGATGATACACAAACGCGTCGGGAAAAGAAAGGGAACGTGGAAAGTAAGACACGGTGATACATAAAGTGTACAGTATGCTAATTAATAAAAATGTACCTCATCGCCTCCACAAAAAAAACTTAATTATAATCACATACACATGCAGTGAATCTTCATTCACATCTCAGCCAATGTGATACACCTAAAATCTCCGTCACTTTAATCAGTTAAAGATGGGCCCACGCAATCATAAATACGAATTATCATGATAACAGATGGATAGTAGCCATTCATATATTCGTGTTAATATAATACTAGTATGTACTACACAGAAAACTTTAATACTGTTTGTCTAATAACAAACTGGAGTAGTACGTGTTTTAGGATTAATTATCACCAACTCAATTACAATGTTAGAATTACTGGTATAGATTAAGTATGAATTTTCATTCATAAATGCAAGTTGATAATGTTTCGTGCAATGAACTGCCAGCAAAAAGGCCGACATTTCTAAGATGGTCACGTAATCGCTACATATACAATGGGTTTGACCTCGTCGGGTTTCAGTGAAAACAGATCTAGTTTGAAACTATAATCTCTATGATTCCAAACAGCACACGCAACTGTATAGTGTGTATGTAGGAGTCTCGGTGTGTAGTTGTGAAGCCGAGACTGGTGTAGACTGGCTAGACCTCATCATTGAGGAACATCGGAACATCGTCTTGATGCGGGTGATCTGCCTCGGTGTCTATTGAATCAGCCACAGTATGGCAAGCAGACGACTCCGCTGATCACACCAACAGAGAGCGCGTGATGCTATGGGATGCACGCGATCGTAGCTGCATCCCTCCTGCTCACTGACAGCCGGTCGTCTGCTCGTGCGACAGGGGATACATCTTATTGTTATCAGCGTCTCGCGCTTCACACTTCAATTGGAATCTATACACTATCGTATCGTCATCGGACAAGTAGTCCAAGTGATTCTGAAGGATCTAGATGAATACAATTTTGTCGGTATTGTGTTGGGTACATGCCCCGATGGTTTTGCTGTGTCCAATACACACGGTTACTGCAGATGCTGAACAAAAAATCCATTCTTACAATACACAGGTAGCTCGCGACTCATGCATTCCGCCACTTTATGAATGAAGACGCTGGCTCACCCGACAGGAATCATTGCAGATCTATGGTTATCATATATGGCTTCGGAACACTTTGTAATAGTTGAAGTGTTGGATTGAATTGTTCTCGGATTTTTCTTCACTGGGAGCTTTTCTTTGTCGTCCGTTTATTACCGTTCAATGGTAAATAAATATTTCATTTAGTGCTTCGGTAAGGCATCGGAATTTAGCGACAGTAAGATAAGTGAGCGACCGGGAAAACAGTGCATATCTCCACTGTGTCATAAAACTTATATAATCCCTCTCCTGCCCATCAACGTGGGGCTTTGACAGGGACCGCGCGGAAACATACCTGCTGGGGAGACCTCCCCCATACACCTGTCCGACCATCTCTACCGGCACGTGCTACAACGTTACTCAAATTGTGCTAATCACGTCCGGGTCAACAAATTACCATTTGGAGTGGGATTTTTAAATATTGTAAT
Source organism: Ylistrum balloti (assembly GCF_031769215.1). NCBI lineage: Eukaryota > Metazoa > Mollusca > Bivalvia > Pectinida > Pectinidae > Ylistrum > Ylistrum balloti. Next base: position 92,146 of record NW_026782208.1, read on the forward strand.
ATTATTCACCTGTACGATTTTACCTGTGGTGTTAATTTGTTTATTTTTCTTGAGGATCTCTTCCGGTGTGATGATCGTCCCTCGTGCAGGGGCCGTGACAACATCGCGCTCCAGATACCGGAGTCCAGTCGTCAGCGGTCACCGAGCTGGTCACCATTTCCTAGAAGAATGTGTGTTGTAGGGTGCTTTTCGCCAGACAAACTCTTGTACTGTGAAAAGGCATGGGACCATTTAGGTACGATAACATCGCGCATATCTTGGTGCTTCTCTTGGGATTAACAATATACGGTAAGTAACCTGAATATTCATTTTGAAATAAACTTATCCTTTTTGTCTATCTGTATTTGCTTTCAATCGTCTACGCATGTTCTGTATATAAAATATGGTTGTCAGTGCACGTGATTGAATTTTTCGTTCTATGAAAAATGAAATAGATAAAGAAATTTTTGTGCTTCTGTCTATTTCTTAGAGATAGTCGGTATTTTTTTTAATTGTCTGGAAATAAATATATTAATAAAATTATACTCGACATTACGTGGTCATTAGAATTGCGCGCCACCAAATCTACAACTATTTCATAATTTTAAACAGACGAACGTACCCCTTTCATTATTATACTCGGCGTGATTTTGATACGAGTATATATCGATGTAGTCGTTGTGATTTTACCATACAAGGAAATCAATTTCCATGTTTGCTGCTCAGAATATATATCAATATTTCATGAATAGTACTTTGTGCTCTTTTCATTCTAAAATGTCCGTACTTAATGTATCTGAGAGGTTTTAGTCTAAAGTGCTCTCTTTCCTAACGTGCTGTTCTAACAGACAGAACATTCCGGAAACAGTCCTGGTATTTATAACGGACTTAAAATTGACCTAGGTTTTTAGTCTGCTTAACGAAAAACATGAAATTTGTTTTTATTCCATTTGTTACTTATATAATACGTATCATTATCACAAGAAAAGAAATTTTTGACAGAAAATATTAATAGGGCATTCTTACGAGATCAATCTTGCACAGTAGATAGATGGGAAGTGGCGAATGATATTGTAACAAAGCTACTCAGTATGTCTCGTCATAGAGCTGTATTACGACATCCGTGACCCAAGATCCTATATATACGTACGTATCGATCGCCTACAGTCAACACAAGTGTATGTAAAACACATCCGAGCTAAGCACAAAGTGGTGGCCATTCCAGCGAGATGTTGGGTCTGCCATCAAATCAACAGTTCTGAATCCCTTGACATTCATTTTCAGGTAGATTCTGTAGTGTCATGTATTGACAAGGAACCTGATACAATTACAAAGAGCGTTTGTAGATGTTGATCTGAAATCAAGCAGAACAACTTGGAATGAATGACTCAAAGCATGAAATAAAGCTCAAATACATTTTGAGGAAAGTAATTGCAATAACGTAACAGTTTTTGGAGTGCGGGACGTCTAGTGAATGTGTCGTCAATTACATGTAAAAGTAGGAAGCTTTAGGTCATTGTGTTGGCAACGGGATATTGGAATGGAGTACTTAAAAAGATAGTACACTTATTGTCTGAATAATATTATCACGGTCTTATTTTTCCCCGGTTATTATCTCTCTACTGAGCAAGCCACGCTTTCATTTAATCATGTAATTTAACTGAATCCAGAAAGGAAGGCCAGCATAATTAACTAGATTTCATAATCGATCCTTGTTATCTCGCTTGAAATCTATATAACAGAGAACAAACACATTGATAAATTAACAGTGTTACTTAATTAAAATTGTGACACTATGTCTGAACCTTGTAATCCAGTGCTGACAGCAGTGTGAGACTACACTCCACTTGACAAGATTAGTGGTGTCCCTCCATCCGCCAGATATATAGCTTGTTACCGAGTAAAACGTCAGAGCATGGGACCTACTAACAAAACGTGTTATCAAACATGCATCAGTTGGTATTACTTTATAAAAATAATTTGTACTGATAATGAAAATTCTCAGACCAAATTAGATAAATACAAATTTCACTTCTGAATGAATATAATCAACTTAGTATCTGCCTGCGTTATCAATTCTTTTGTTTATACACGTTGATGAATAAAAATCTGTTCTTAATACTAATATGTAACGCAACTTTTATCACTTTCCGGATCTTTGAAGACAATACTGCCTGATCCAATTTCTTGTTTCAATTTACCATACTTGCAGTATTTCCGGTCCCAGATGCCACACGCACTTCCCATCAAGAGAAGAGGCACGGAGTGCACACTCTCTCTTTTCATTTACCACTAATTATATTCTTTCCAATACTAAATTTTCATAAAACTAAGAATTGAAGATTTTCGTCATATGTCGTAACTCTTCCTTTGATATCTCTTTAGTTTATGGTATCATTAGCAGGGTATTAACTGGTAACCCAGCCATCGTCATGATTCAATTTTCCATCGCTTTGATACGCAGCCAGACAGTGTATTTCACGGTACCCACGATTCTATTGTTGAACGGTCGGCTACTGGGTGCAGAAACCGTACGGTGTTCATATCGGTATGTAAATATCTAAAAACTTCATTTAAAGCCTATGATCTTATTGATTTTATCTTCCTGAAAGATGCGGTTTAACATAAATCTACCTTTGCTATAGTATACTAGACTGGGTTATGACATTTAATTAAGTCTCCAGGCAGGTTTATGAAGTGTAGGAACAATCAATGAAGATTTTTTTTTTCATTTTTCATGTTTAGGAAGTAACAGTGTTTTACAAAACTAGAGGTATTGCAAATCTGCAATATAACGTGGCAGAGATAACAAGCTAATGTAGACAATATGCTGCACAATTTGTTTCAGTCTTAATATCTAAAGAGATATGTTCCATACCTACACCACGTGTTCATCTGAACATTATATCCTGTAATTGAGTTTCCGGAAGTCTCACTTACGAGATCAGACATATGGTTTTACATTCACGGCTGGTAGTAGTGTTTTATCCCCCAGTGGACGTCACGGAGTAATGGAGGCGTAGCGCCCCCTCCCCTGGATACATAAGGGATGGGGACACCTGTGATTGAAATTTGTAAATCGCCATGTGAAGCATATAAGTTCAGTGGTGTGTATGTCGGTTTAACCGTCTGCATCAGTACGCAATGTTTAATATATTGCCAATTTGCAATTAGAAACTGTTGATGGGTTAGTTTATCTCCACTACCCTCACGCCTGTACTGATGTTTATCTCGCCAACAGAGGTATGATGTAAGATGCCAATGCTTTCCTGTTACACATAGATAGCTGGTGCTTGTTGGTCTTCATTTGTAAATTGTAACTTTAAGCTATGTGCTAATGCACTGCTATACAAAAAATTTCCACGTGTATGATATTTTTACCTTAAATGGTTAACTATTTCTACTTAATATCAACGTCATCGATTGTCCCATTTTCACCGCATTCATCTAATTACAATCAAGTTGACAGTACCTGCGTCACCTGGCAACCGTATTTACACCATGGGTGCTTCCATGCGTGTCTACGTAATTCGTCAGCAAAATTTCGAAAGAAATAAAATTGTAAATTTCTGTTTATAAAACAACAACCTGTTGCATAAGTACTATCTTTCGTGTTTTATCTTCTACAAAAAATGATATCTCCCCCAAACATGATGCATTAACACGTTGTTTCAGCTGTTGGTAAGGCGCACGTGTCCTTCTAAACAGAACAGTATCAAACGTTTATAGCACTGCATGCTAAATGTCAATGTTCCCCGTCCGATACATCATTCAGGGTCAAGGTCAAATTGCCAAAAAAGTTTAAAAGGATCAGGGCGCAGACGTGTTTTCAAGCATGGAGATGTAGTTTTCAAGAATAGATGACGGCGTAGACAAAAATTTTGACACCAGGGGAAACTCAATTTATTGATAATAAAAACTTACTAGGAGCGTTTACGGTGATAAGTAAGTGAAAATACGCATCTACCGTCTTGATTTTCTTGCGAGTTGCTACTGATTTCAACAACTGATCTATCATCGGTGTCAGATAATAGATTTCTTGTGAATATTATAACTGGTGTACATTACACAAATATTTTTATTTCAACTATTGTTGCTATTGAATTTTCTGGAGAAGCAACACTGGCAGTTCTCCAGTTTAAGTTGTTCTGGAAAATCTATAGGTGGCAAACGCCTGTAGCCGAAGAGTTCAACTGAATAAGATGGCGTTAGATTCTCTTCACAAGTCTCGTAAAAACGAGCTTTAATTTGTGAATACAAGCAGCTCGTAAATTACTTGATAAATGAAACATCCCAAAGCCGTATTCATCATCACCCAAATATTTTGTCCTCAAAACACAGCCAACAAAATGTCTTATGCTACAGTACGTCGAATGTAATTTAAAGCAAGTCCGTTATATTTCGCCGATTTAATCTTACCAGTTATACCATTTCTGTACGGGGGACTGTACTCTGTAATACCAGTTATACAATTTCTGTACGGGGGACTGTACGCTTTAATACTAGTTATACAACTTCTGTACGGGGGACTGTACTCTGTAATACTAGTTATACAACTCCTGTACGGGGGACTGAACTCTGTAGTACTAGTTATACAACTTCTGTACGGGTGACTGTATTCTGTAATACTAGTTATACAACTCCTGTACGGGTGTCTGAACTCTGTAGTACTAGTTATACAACTTCTGTACGGGGGACTGTACGCTTTAATACTAGTTATACAACTTCTGTACGGGGGACTGTACTCTGTAATACTAGTTATACAAATTCTGTAATACTAGTTATACAACTTCTGTACGGGGGACTGTACTCTGTAATACTAGTTATACAACTTCTGTACGGGGGACTGTACGCTTTAATACTAGTTATACAACTTCTGTACGGTGACTGTACTCTGTAATACTAGTTATACAACTTCTGTACGGGGGACTGTACTCTGTAATACTAGTTATACAACTCCTGTACGGGGGACTGTACTCTTTAATACTAGTTATACAACTTCTGTACGGGGGACTGTACTCTGTAATACTAGTTATACAACTTCTGTACGGGGGACTGTACTCTTTAATACTAGTTATACAACTTCTGTACGGGTGACTGTATTCTGTAATACTAGTTATACAACTTCTGTACGGGGGACTGTACTCTGTAATACTAGTTATACAACTTCTGTACGGGGGACTGTACGCTTTAATACTAGTTATACAACTTCTGTACGGGGGACTGTACTCTGTAATACTAGTTATACAACTTCTGTACTTCGACTGTACTCTTTAAATACTAGTTATACAACTTCTGTACGGGTTGCTGGACTCTGTAATACCAGTTATACAACTTCTGTAGGGGGGATTGTACTCTGTAATACTAGTTATACAACTCCTGTACGGGGGACTGAACTCTGTAATACTAATTATACAACTTCTGAAGGGGTGACTGTACGCTTTAATACTAGTTATACAACTTCTGTACGGTGACTGTACTCTGTAATACTAGTTATACAACTTCTGTACGGGTGACTGTATTCTGTAATACTAGTTATACAACTTCTGTACGGGGGACTGAACACTGTAATACTAGTTATACAACTTCTGTACGGGTTCCTGGACTCTGTAATACTAATTATACAACTTCTGTAGGGGGACTGTACTCTGTAATACTAGTTATACAACTTCTGTACGGGGGACTGTATTCTATAATACCAGTTATACGACTGTCCTGTACGGGAGGTTATACTCTTTAATACTAGTTACATCACTATTCTGTACTTGGAGACTGTATACAGTAATACTAGTAATACTGCTGTTCCGTCCTGGGAACTGCACTCAGCAGTACTATTTATAATACTACTAATCTGTACCGGGAACTGTACTCTGTAATACTTATTGTACAACTATATCGTATGGGGAACTACACTACACTAGTTATAGGACTATAGGAACTGGCATCACCTTACCGAGACTCGTATGAATCATAGAAACGAGAATGCACGTGCATTACACCAACCTTGTATAATATGGGGCAAGACAGCACTGATCGACTAGGTATACAGCTTGTATAGCATAGATGTTGGAAGTGTATTACCTTCACGTTGAGTTTTACCTGGTTATTACCTTTGTAAGCTTTGTAGTGCCTATCACAAAATTATCGTTACTGTTATCTCAAACTATACAAGGTTGTCATGACATTTACACTAATTATACTCATTCACGTCTTTGTGTATTCTTGTAGTATACCGTTTGTGGAAAATGTATTTAAAGCCGTATAGATATAAGGGACACCTCCATGAAAGCATACATACAACAGTTGCACTTTGATGCCGTGAATTATGATGGTTGTTCATAAAATTCAATTATTGCCTCGTCTGGTTTAATCATTTCATTCTGTTATAACCTTTTAAAGTAATCAATTCAAGTTTGATTGTGCAGGTCCTGATAAACATCAGACGTCATATAAATAAACATCAATCGATTTTTTTTCTTATTTGTTTAGGTCTGATTCTTAAGTTCATTAACAAAGAAAGATTAGAGTTTTTCCTATTTAACGAAAGCCATGCAATATTCTTAAAATAGTTGTCGGAAAAACTTACATGTGTTATCCATCTCCTCTTTCACGTCTGTTATATACAGAACATCTTCTGTCCTATCCTCTTCTGTAAAGCACGTGGAACTTCATTCCAACCATCATGAATCTTCCTTTTATTTCGAGTTTGTACCAATGAAAATGTGAAAATATACATAAGAGTAATATTTCTGGTCAAAAGGTGCATTCAGATATAAATATTATTCTACAACCTTACACGAATGACATATGGAAATACTCTTCTTTATAGTCGGATTTACATTGCTGTTTTGTACTCGAACCCGTCCATTGAGATGTCTCTGCATCTCTTCTCAAACTATTTGTGGTATGTAAATGTTTTCGCTTGATTTGGTAATACGTTTTAACTGATAGCCTGTTTTCCTTCCTATTACACTATTATTTCTAATAAGCATGAAGTCTATGCTTTGTATTACTGCTGAACATAAAATCGACAGAAGGCTCTTTCTGTAGATCATTTTGCTGTGTGTTGATTAAAAGAGCTAGGTATCAAACAAGAAATGTCGTTTGATATTCATGATAAAAGATACTGATTTAAATCTTGTGTTTATAATTTCTTTATAATTTTCAAACATTATTATTTATGTAGCCAGCAATTTTCAATTTTTGTATTTCAAAAACTAGAAGCACGAATCCTTCAGACATGTATTTTTAAAAGGGCAAATACTTGATGTAATTTGCAAACGTTTTTCTTTCTTGTCTGTCGCAACTCAAAGTGCTTAGCTCAGAGCTTGAAGGAGGCAGTGGACAATGGTTTCTGTCGGCCATCATGTTCTCGCAAGGCAGTTATGTGCTTCCTTGTTTAATTTGAAGGTGAATGTTATATTTAGCATTGACACTGTATGGGTACACATTTTATTAGTAGATTAGTGATGTCATAAAGAAAGACGTCTGCTTCTTTTTGATTTCGTCCTCACAGTTTGATTTTTAAATATGTCAAAATGTAACTTTTTAAAGTTATATGATAAAACAAACTTATGGTTTCATTTCATATGATAATTGATCAGAGTCAGCTCGACGCTTTAAATTTTGCTTGCAAGGACTCGTTTCATGTAAGTATAGGCTTAGGGAGATATAATGAATCGGAGATGCACGTAAATGTTTCATATTAAAACGAGCTGCGTTCATGTACACGTGATTTCATCTAACAAAAATGTTGCACTGGATATCTGTGTGACATACATACACATACTGAAACATAAACTTAGTTAAAATATAATATGATATATTTTTAACGGGAAGCACTTGGTGAATTATTGCTGGGCATAGGTATTACAAGATACGAGTGTAGTACGTATTTATATAACAGTTGCTATATTTCTAGTGTTTGGGTAAGGTCCAACACGACTCACCCTCGTTGTTAGCTAATATTTCTTGTTATCATGATGCGCGTTTTCCACGTACATATTCGCGTGCCTTTCGTGTGTGTTTCCGGTGTTTTAGTATCTTTTCCCATTACCTGTAGAGTTCTGTCTGTCTTGTTTGGTAATGAGAGAACATACATGCATTTCGACCTGCCATTTTGTTTTGTATAACACATTATTGAGTACAAATATGCAAGCGGTCATGGAGTACATTCACTGTCGTCTTCATTTCTACTCTTGCCTCACTTCCCGCCTTTATCCCCCTTAGAGATGGAGAACCCCCATATTACCCGTCCTTGATACATTTATAACTTCATGGCTTTTCCGTAAACTTCCTCCGCGAAAATAAACTAAGTAAACATTTCCTAATCCTTTGAGTCGTGAAGTGTCTAAAAACCAATCCAAGGCCCCGCTATGACCCGGTGAACAGAAGGTTCGGATTGCGGAATCAGCAATTGTATGGAATACGATCGTAACTATATCCACTGTTTTTTGTAACAGGGTTATGAACCTAGCACTAATTTTAGGAAATGTTACAGACTGCGCTTTTCAAATATGTTTTCTTGTGAAATGAAAAGGAAGTTTTTGTTGTACAAATAAATAAGGACACTTCTCAAAATGAATCACATATAGAAAATATCACGAAGTGTCAGCTTCATGATGACCGACATGTTATCACTGAGTAAGAAACTGGTGTAAACATCTGCTTAGGCCATAGGTAATCCTGAATTACCTTAAGATTAAAAGCTCGACTTGTTTTTTTAAGGGAAATGTTACACCAGTCAAAATTTTCGATTGTTAATGGAACCGAAGTACACCACTGACTAAACAGTACCATCAGTTGTTCAGATCATGTCTTTGTCTGTAATCTTAGAATAAATACGGTTGTCGACAACCCTCTTCTATAATGTGTATCAGCAGTAGTCGTCACTATGTATCACAAAGAGTCGATCAGTTCGTTTCAAAACCGAGCAGTTAAATATTAACATAATTTATCAGTAGTTTATCTTCTGTTGCTGAAAAAACCCCGAATTTACCTGATCAGAAAAATCAGAAGCTGAAAGGAACTTATTAATGCAAATTTCATGTAACGCCCCCTTCATCCTTCTCATTACATCATGTCACCTACAGACAAACGGTTGGCATTATTTCTACCATATCTTCTATGAACTCCCAAGACGAAGTGATGTTTGATGACTGCGGAATCAAGAGTCATTGGGTAATAGGTGTTAATAATGCTTCTTTAGCGAGTTTGTAGCATTTAACAAACTGCCAGAGCCAATTAGTCAATACCGCATCTCATTGATGTCCAAATACAACAATCACCGTACATCCGTATATGCGAAACTAGGTTGCCGTTAACGATGAAAGGCAGGATGAATCCTGTAAACGGAAATTAGTTGACAAATTATTCTAAGCTGAACAAAACTTTACAAACATGCAATTCAAAACCGGAAGTTACTCATCGTTTAGGTTTGATGATTTTTTTATTACACAATTTATGTTTAGCCAAACGAATCCCGCCTTACTCAACAGCAATACTTAAACCGGATCCAAACGTTAGTGAAAAACTGTCATAGTTAAAGATATTTTGGAGGAAGATTCATTCTGAAAACATGTGTATGCCATTAAAAAGCGTCAACGCCTGTTGACGACGTCCTTGTAAGAGTGCCCAATTTCTCATCAGGAGGATGTAGCGAGGCTTGAAAACCTGTCACTTTTGTTATAGGAAATACATCGACTTGTTAGTTTTCAGCTGATGTGGCTTCAATTGCAGTGTATCGGCTATGTATCTGACATGAGGAATTGAGTGTGTGCTAACAATTCAATATAGCCTACCAAGTAATAAAGAGTGACGTTTTTGACATACAAAAGAGTCGTGTATCCTACTTACCTCTTTAGCGTCTGAATCTAGCTGGACAATGGTCAGGTACTTTCAGGTATTTTACAATTACAGCATGATACATGTAATGTTTTATCACGTGTAGTAACGGCTATTTTAGTTTTATGACAATAAGGGTCTTGTATCAGTAACAAACAACACTCTCATATGTTAGTAATAATACAACAAAACCTGTTTTTTGTTGATATTTTTTCCCCGATATCTGAATAACAGGTTGGATATGCTTTGTTAATGATCGCGTAGTTTTCGTTTCCTTAAAGATGATAATGAAATCAGGCTGCTAATATAGATCTATTCACTGTGACGACTTTAAAATACACTTTGTTTTGATTATATGATACGATTAAATAGTTTAAAAAGGTTTTAAATAACGATATCCTTTTATTGGTCTCCACATGCTATAGTAATATAAAGGTGACAATGATATAAACAAGTGACATTTTGACAGAATATTTAAAATTGAAATCGATGAACCGATGGGAAAATATGAACAAAAGAATGCGTTACTCGAAGACGTTTGAAAATGTATATTGAAAATAAAACCATAGTGTCCGGAAGCGTCTTCTGCTTCATCGACGGTACCCATCATGTTAATCAAGGCCGTTCAAAGTAATGACCATTTTACATTTATTACTTCAAAAACACAACGCATGCCAAAATTACTTTTTGCTCAACCAACAGGTGGATAAAATTTGCGACTTTTAAAATCTGGAACTGAACTGCTGTTCCGGGGTTTATAGAACGAGTACAGTGTAGTAAGATTTGACGAATCGTCATCATGAATTATCTCAGGATGCTATATATTATTTATAAAGTCCATAAAGACAAGACTCGTATCATGTATGTTACGTTAACATGTCCACTACACAAAACATTGTCATTGTACTTGATGATATCAAAGTTTGGTGTTTATATCATGTTATTAGACCCATTACAGGTGGTCTGTGGACGGATTGTCGAGGCCAGTTTAAATAAAACGAATATCATGGATGAGGTGTGTACGTCTTCAGCGATATACATCCTTCAGTCCTATAGTCAGTGTAAACATGCTTTTATCCAAAGTGCCCCACTGTGAAAGTTTGTCTTGTGTTAAATATCAAAAATATTGAATTAGACCAAAGTCAACATTTCGCCTGATAACACATGACGATTACCGATAACGGCCGAGGTTGGAGATATCAGAATGAGGCTTTTATAATGCATTTGGTGTGGCTACCTTGTTTGATACACGTAATTCAGGTCATCGTGACTCACAAATTAAGTTATCCAAGGCTTACTTTATCAGTTATTTATTTACAATCTAGGAAGGATTTTGTTTACCGATTACTTAAGACAACGGGTTGTAAATATTGGAAAGTTTATTACTCTGTTATTAAAGTAAATATGAGAGACTTCCTGATACTTGTGGGTGTTTCCGGTATGGTGTAAGTATTGCCTACCGACTTAGCGGTACACCTCAACAATTTGGCAGGTACATTGTTACTGTGACAAAGAGCAAACAATAAATATCTTAAATGGCATCCACATCTTGATACGCCTCATCTGAATATAATTTTCTGTTCACTAAGATCAACATGTTAATTCTTCGTCACATACATCATTTATGCCACGCAAAGTAAAAGTTGAATTCTGGTACAATGGCTGCATCAACATGGCTCTTGTATTGTGTACTGATGCGGTTCACTTTGCAAAGGGCTATAACCCTAATTCCCTGAACGGTTTCTATTAATTTGATTTGTTTTGATTATACTAAGACTTTGATCTTAACATGAGCCTGTCGTCTTAAATCAGATCATATATACAGTACATTTTTTTTCTCTTTTTACTCGCCTTTATACATATGTTATCAATATTGCCGACGGTATAAACATGTTTCCTATGGCGAGATGTACACACGATGGACAGTGGGAAGTTTTATTAGATTAGCCGGATTCCCCGAGAAGAAAGACCCCTCAACGGATGGACAAGCTCCTCTGATACTAAATGCTATTCCTTTGTGGCCTTATCAACTTATCGTGTTGTCCAGTCCAATAACTTTAGGCAAAATATTAATTTAGTATAATTATGAACGAATTCCTTGCTTATTTTAATGAAAAATGAATATATATAAATCAAAATCATGTAAGGATTTTTCACGTACATGCCACAAACATGTTATGTTTACAGATATCGAAGCTGTTGAAATATGTATGTTTATTCTCGGTTTTGGATTTACTGTAATTGGCCTCCCCGCAGGATGTCCGTCTAAATTAGCGCTATAATCAGACTGGAACAGCTCCCCTCATATATATAACCTGTCATTCTCTCACATAGATATATTTACATTGGACCTTTTAAAGACTCGTACATACTCCCAGTCAGATAACATATGAGAAATGGTGTTACAACGCTGTTCCGGTGTCGTACACAGAGGACCAGCAGGATAAGGAACTGATTCAGAACTTAATCTAATTAACTCCCGAATTAATCTAATTAACTCACGAATATGCTTCACATTTCTTTGGCTAATGTGATTTGTATAGAAATCTTACGATGTACGTTAGATGATACCAAGAGTAAATTAACTACATTTTTTAATGTTAGCACGTGTGTGGTACAACATTTGGGTATGGACATCAAAACATTTATAAAGTGATCTACGTTTATGAAAAGATACGCGAGACAAATGCCTGGCAACCTTGATGATGAAGGCAGTGCCTTCTCATCTATTTATAACTAGCAATAAGGCCTCCTCTGTGCTAATTGATAATATCTTAAATATATGCACAACTTAGCACCCTGTCAGAATAACAATCGATTTGATATATCTTGTTTTTTGATATCTCTCTTTACGTTTCGGTAAAAAGAGCTTTCAACACGCAACCACTAAATGCAGTTGTTTTATAAATGTTCAGTCATTCCATTTAGCATATTTTATTTTTGTTTTGTTTATTTTTTGTTTCTGTTGGTTTGGGTTTTTTCAATGTTTACTTCATGAAGGCCCTATATACCCATACCCCATATAATATACCTATTATATATATCATTATAGTATTGGTTGCCTGTTATTTCCATGTCTATAATTTCTGTATGAATGTTCCAAAGTGATCAATGGTTATCTGTTACTTCCATGTCTAAAATTTCGGTAGGAATGTTCAAAAGTGACCGACGGTTATTATTTACCGATTTTGCCAATTCCTCTTCATGTCACTGGACATGTGTTCCTAACAAGGTGAAGATGGATAGTCAATCCACGCGCCTCGCGGGGTCAATAATGGTCATCTGTTCATTATACAAACGGCCATTAAAAGTGTCTGAAGTATCGAGACCTCCTATGAAATGCAGAGAATCTCTCATCCCAGATATGCATGTCGTTCTCAATTGCAGTCATGTACTGAGACCATGCTTGACCCAACTGACGACTGTTAATAGTTTCGGCTAGTTCCTCTGGCCATTCACTGGTGTCCTAAGTATTAGGTCGCCGAATAGCTTGGAGTCAATTAGGGAAACGGATTTTACCCCACATGCGCTTTCAAGTGCACATGCTTTGTATGGACTGCGCGGTGATGTATTTAGCCCTACTGTTGATTGGTGCATGTAATCAACTTGTCGGTAGGAATGGGGTTTGAATTGATTAGTAGACCTCCCCATTCCAGAACTACTAAGGACACTGAGTATCCCTACTCTAATAACTAAACTATCACTCAATCACTCAACACAAGATAGCCAACGTGTCCGAAGGCTAGAGCACCGAACGAGGGTTAACACGTCGACTGCAGTTTGTACTGTATGTCGTAAGTTGGCGTCTGTTACTTGCATGCAGTAGAGAAATAAAGTATACAATGACAAAGAAAACATTTGCTCCACAATGGTCCTAAATACGGTTGCGTTGATCGATTACAGATGATTTGACTAATCTTGGATGAAGCGTCCGTCTGTTTCCTAAATAAGATTCTAGTATCATTATTTGTCGGTATTTGGTTTTCTTTAGGTTGTTTTGCCTGTTACAATCTGAGAAAATCAATTATCTCCCTTTTAATTTCATGTTTCCATATGTGGTTCTGGTACCGTAGGAAAACGTCGATCATTTCATTTTACTTTTATTTTTAGATAGGCACATCTTAAGGAGAAACTTCGATTCCTTTGTCAAAGAGAATCCTTACATTCGCAATTGAAAGTAACACCATACCATACTGCGCAAACATAGATATAGACGTGCACGCACGTGTTTGGAAAAATACTTCAAACGTTTGCACTTTGATACCAAGGTAGCTAATGCGTATCACATATCATAATGTACAGGCAGGTTGCATATCTTATCAGACATGTTATTTCATCTTTGGAGAATCACGAGGAAGTTTCAGGATATCAGAACGGTGTTACAAAAGATATCTGTACGTTTTGGAAGGAAAGGAGTGGGGAAAGATGGCAACATCACGGGCAACAATCCGGTAAGATGAATGCCAGATTGGAAATTTAAAAAAGAACGTGAATCTGAATGGAAAGTTCTGGTATGCTTCTGGGCTGAAAATAGAATGCGCATTTGTTGTTGAAGTGTGTTCACTTGAAACTCTTAAGAACTTGATACGGGGTCTTCATCTCTCTTTCCTAGCAATAGTTTTCTAGACCATGTAGAAGCTATTCCAACTTTCCTTTCAAATTGATATTTCGACTCCCTGCCTTGAAAGATTATAAAAGATAAAAATATTTACGTGTCTGATTGATTTCAACTGTTTTCATTTGTTGCGAGAACACTAGTATCGAACTGCGTATACAAGCACACTTCATATAGTTAACGATGTGAACTAACGACACTAGTATGATATGGCCATAGTGTTGACTGGACGTTCTTTTGTAGCAGTAGTTTGATGGAAATATTTAATCATTTAACAGTATATGACAATATACCCATGCAGGATCCGAATAACACCTACTCGGAACATTATTTGGCGTATGCTTGTATTACATTTTTTATCACTAAACGAACCCACCCCGATCCTCGCCGACAAATACCTAGCAGGTGAGGGCATGGACTAGATGATTGGGCAATTATAACTCGTCCCTCCCCACACTCTCCTTAAAGTCATTTTTCTAAAGTGCCCGTATCTACGAGACCACTTGCACGAAAGATGGACCGAGTTTAGGCAATTACTGAATGCCCTCCCCATTTCGTGTTCTGATGGGCCCCTACTATACCATATTGCTTCAATTAACAAACATGTGTTTTGACATGAAACACTACTTGAGGATCTTGTATACTGGGGTTTGAATCAGGCTCCGCCTATTGACGGGGACATCGGTTTCCTTGTTCCTATGATAAATGCCTTGGAATGATGGGGACTCGGAATTGAAACATGACGAAAGAAATGCATGCTTTATGTATGTACATAGGTTATGACGTTAATTGACACAAGAACTGGTAATTAAAATAACCATAATCATAGTTTTTTTCCCCATTCAGGTCTTTACTACAACAGGTTACCAAACTAAGGAACGGAAGCGTCGTTTTATAATATAGGAATGTCCTTATCAACGACAGAACATTTACTTGTGTTGTGATATGACCTTCAGTGATGTAGATATCAGTTTACTTATCGTCTGGAGTATTGATAGAATAGCAACTACAAATAATAGTAGGTTTATTAACCACAGATACTTGTTCACCATCTCATAACGTCTTTGGAAAGCAAGAAAATTCAATTATCACCACACGAAATATTATTTAGAATAATGGATTCTAAAGCGTCATGAAAAATTGGAATAGTGTCAAGAAACATACATATGATTAATATATCAATCTTGCTGTTTATCTCTGGTGTAGAACCTACAGATATAGCCACGCTTGTAAAACCAAGTAGTTCCCGCTGACTTTCCGCACTTAAGTTTAATCCGCAGTGTATGAACTAACCGCTTTAGTGACGATCTTCAATTCGATATGTAAATACTGACGGCCTATGAATCATTAGAAAGGAACGCAATGTGTCCAGGTACATCCAGAATAGTTAAAATTATTTTCCAAAGAAATCTTAGTTGTTGCATTTAATGCTAGAATTGTTTATATTCTGAAACATTTTTTTATGAAAATAGTTTTATTGGAACAGCAATAGAAAATTAAATGTTGTGTCTCTTTTTCCTGGATTAATGATACAAACATTGTGCTGACTTCGCTATGTCTGTCTGTTCTTAACATAAATACATTTTTTATATAAATAACGAAATCTGATATAAAACTGGTGTTTTCTCATACACATTCCTTCATATGACCTTGCATATCTAATTACACGGTAACTATCGAACACATTTGCAGGTTAGTTCTGCTTTTAAAGGGTTTCTTATTTGTTCGTTTATACACCAGAACAAACTCACTCAATTTTTAAAATTTAGTAACAAACACGTTTTTTACCTTCAAATCAAAATGACTACTAATAAATATGCTAGGCTGACCTTTCGAGAAACAAACGTAGGTGTTTTTCACTGGTGTTGAACTGGTCGATCAAATATCTGTTCTGAATTTTGGAAAAATTACATATCCTGCTATCACAATGTAAAAGTAATGTGGAGTTCAATAATAATGATAAAAAGCCAGTTTTCGAATACAAGAATATTCGACCTACGTCTAAATCCTTCATTTTTTGGCAAATCATTCCGCCAGTTCTCACAAATGTCACATTGACACCGCCATTTAAACATTATCTTGACCCTGCTCTGCCAAAATCGCATAATTATTTTGCGGATGGGTTGGGGTAGAGTTTTAATGTTTACTGGAGCTATAAACCGATGGAGTGAAATGGTAAAGGAACTCGACAGTGATAGGAACCTATGATATATGAGTCAGCACACGGAGAACGGGAACAGCGTGAATTTTATACAAAAATGTTTATACTGTTAGTAAAACTTCTACCTAAATTTATGCAAGTACTTCAAAGGCATTGATGCGCTGTACATAGCGTTTGCTCGTTACATGGGAATGGTTTAGCTGAGCTGGCAGTATTTTGGATTGAAAATCCGGTTGTATTTAGTCTACACATTTCCACACTGATGAGTTTACGTTGTTCTGTTCAACACCGCTAAGCTTGTGGACCGAACATTCGTATACCCCATATATTACACAAGAACTGTAAGACCTTAGTCTATACACACAGGAACATAACGGCATCCT
This sequence comes from Ylistrum balloti, assembly GCF_031769215.1. NCBI lineage: Eukaryota > Metazoa > Mollusca > Bivalvia > Pectinida > Pectinidae > Ylistrum > Ylistrum balloti. The sequence goes on from NW_026782208.1 coordinate 109,127, forward strand.
ACAGGTTGCTGTAAGGCCCTGTCTGGTCTTCATATCTCTCGCCCGTCGCTCGCGCGTACAAACAGACGTGCATTACTCGTCTGCATAATCTATGAACAGAGGATACCACTATGAATGCTATGTGTAACGTCTGGAGAGTTTTTCAACAAACCGAAAGTAAAATGCCGAAGTTTACACTGGAAATACCTGGGTTCGAAAGGTTCCACATATTCAGATGAATATATATATATATACATTTCGGAGACATTTTGCTGTAGTTTTCAAGCTTGATGTATTATTTTCCCGTTTTTTTTTAAATTTCAGTTTTCGTGCGAGTCTTGAGTTAAAAGCTGTCCTTTTATTGAATCAATGATGTACGATACTTCCGCACTCAGAAGAGTCGAATTTCATCGGCGAGATATTTTTATTCATTTCGATCATTTTAAAAGCATTAATAACGGTTTTTTTTAAAGCTGAATTCATGGATAACAAACATTTTAGTCCAGTATCTTCGCTTGAAATGAGAAAATTAACGGAAGGTTTTAGAATCTGCAATGGTCTGGTATGACCGCCTTTTTCAGTAGATTTACTTGCAGTTCAATGCCGTTCATAGGCCCCACCGACTCCACTATATGGCCCTGCTGTTACACCTTTGTGGCCAACCGCGAAATGTCAGACAAAGTCTCCACCTGGAAAGTACAGTAAAACCCATACAACATTCCAGAGAGAAAAAAAGCGAAAAGTTATTATCTCTACATAATGTGTGTGTAATCATTCTACATTACATAACTTAGCAGTACAGAAATAGATACTTGGCCTACATTTTGGCACTATTTTTATCGTAAATTGTTATATAATGGCGGCAGTTTGTTTCTTATATGCAATTAACATTCCCAGGCAGTAGCTGGCCGCCATACTTTATCTTTCCGCGCCCACAGCTCACATACACACACTCGTTATAAATGCATTTTGAACATTGGCCTGATATTATAAAATTTATAATACTTTCCTCAAGCCTGGCATGTTCTTAGAATTTTAAATTTGAAGTATAACTCATTGATGTTTGATGACTCTGCGTACATGTAAGCAATAGTTTGAAGTTTCACTAAAGAACTTACCCACCTGTGGAGTAAAAAATAAATGTTAAATCGCTTAAATTATATTTCCTATTGAGCAAACGCTCCGCATTTTTGAAATTCGAAGATTCTTTTTCTTTTCCGTAAATTAAAACATTAAAGTACACCTCAACATATCACCTTCGGATAACATTACGTCGAAACAAGTGAAAACCTCCAGCCAGACATACATTTTGATTATTCAGTTGTTAGCATTCATGCATAGGATTTTGTTTTAATATGTACAACATGAATTAAAGAGCCTGTATCATTCTGTAAAATACTATGGTTTTTCGTTGATAGTCTGAAGTATGTCGTCATCTATTTCAAGCGTCTGGGATTACCGCCAAGCGCTGAAATGAAGCAGCACGCCACAATTCAGAGCAGGCGCTATAATTCGTTAGATTTCCTCCTGACACGTAATGCGCGTGCTGCATTTCCCAGTTCATTAATATATATTCGGTGTCAATTTATGTTCCCCTTAGCGTTCAAACGTTTCCCAAGCCCTCTGTATTACATTGTTAAAATGCTCGAATCTATTTTCCCATAAAGACTATCGTCTAACATTACGATATCTAGCTGTCTTTGATAATGTCCTAAATGAACTCCCGACATCACCTCTCTCAATCAAAACTCTCTAGCGAGGAGTAATAACCGTTTGTGGTGGAGCTACAGACACTAACGTCAATTTTAAACTGTTATTAACAGTGAAAAGGCCCAATGGAATAGCAGTCTAGCTGATTAAGCATTTTGTAGGTCGTATGATGGTAGGAACTAGACGCTGTAGGTCACAAGTACCTGATCCACCGAGCTGTTAAGTTCTGTGTGTTGCAGATACATCTAATCGATGAATGTTCTGTATATCATGCAATGCATGCTTTGTCTATGATTGACCCGCTAAACCTTGATTCAACGGTATTTTATAAAGCTTCAAGAAACTTCATATACTTTGTGGTTATTCATTTCAAAAGCATTAAAATAAAACACTTCATATCAAAGTTTTAACGATTTAACATTACACAATACCGTCGCCAAAATTGAAGAATAGATGTAGTGTTGAAGCTACAGGATGTCTGTCGCTTTGATTTGGTTTAATCTGTCTATGTGTTTACGCTTTGTCATATTTCCCCTTTTAGGAAAAACGTGTACGTTTGGTGTCCAATGTATTGATAACACCATTAAAAAGATTAACATTACAGGAAAGGAACCAACCACCATGCCGCCTCAATCACACCACAGTTGACATTTTGTCTGGGAGAGGTTTCTCTAGGGTCAATGATTCTTTCTGTTCTGTGCTACCTATCGATCTGAAGGTCTGCGCATAAACTGCTGATGTTGCATGGGCGTGACACGGCTACCTTAGCCTCGATCTAAGTTTGGCTTGTTTTTTATATGGCTTTTTACATAATTGCACCGATCTGATCAATAAAACATATATAATTAATTTCTGAAGTTATCATCAAAACGCTTCCTTCAAAAATGGCAAAACGCTGCCATTCATTGGCGATGCGGCGTTCTAAAACGACATCATATTTGGTTAAATTGCAGCATTATATGTGTTCTTTTATGAATATTGAACTTGTTTGATTTAAATCTTGTTAAAGCTTTATGACATGCAGGCCATTAATTAGCTGTGGTATAATGTGTTTTCATGAAAATTCAAAGAGAAAAGCCTTTACGTGACCTTGTTCACGCTGGTTTAAAAGTACACGTGCCGAAGTGATATAAATTATCTCTTACAGACGGCAGAACCTGCGTCTGTCCCTCAGCTGGGACATTAATCCTGAATTACACACACTGTAGGACGCCAAATCTAGTCAATAACGACAGTTCCAGGAGATTCAGTAACGGTTAAGACAGCTTGGCCCGCAAGCATCCATATTTTGAAAATGTCAAGGTCATCGTGGTGTAGAATACTAATGGGACTTAATGTCAATACTATCGTACTAACAGTGTAACATAGTCGTCAGCCAATCACTATCGCGGATGGTGAAAGTAGCAAACTGGCTTACAATCGAAGCATTTGTCTTTTGCTTAAGAAGCTGTTATTATCAACAGCAGCAGACGATACCATAAACAAGCTTATATTAAACACTTGTAGATCGAAATTATTTTGGTAAAGGTGCTGCTTTCAAATGACCTAATGGTATAAATACAAATTTTCGTCTTGATAATTTTTTTTTGAAAATTCGCTGTGTTTGACGGCATTTGAGAAAGAATTGAAAAAAAAAGTTTTTCTCAATCGAACTCGATTTTATTCGACCAACGTGTTAACGAGTCACGACTATGGCTTTGCCAGGTCGCTGTATGTCTGGCTATTGCATTGGTAGTGAGTTTACCTGGCAGTAGCAACGGTACAACTAAACATTGGCCGGCTTTCAGAGCTGCACCCTTGTCTGTCATTTATTTTGATTAATCGGTTCAAGGAGAACCTAATTGACTTAACTCTTCTCATCATAACATTTTACCCGAATCTGACGTCATAATGTCTCCCAGAATCTAACGTACGGTCATGTAAGTTCGCTGCCCTATCTTCCTCGGTCTATAATGTAGTGTAAGACCAACAGAAAACACACCACACTACTCAAATATTTGACGTAGAAGGCATGTTTGAACGATCTCAAAATATGTCATGTAGAATACAAATATATGTGTATTGCAGCTTTTTTAAAGCATTAAAAAGACACAAAGAAATTTTAGTAGCATTTCATGCGATTCTTTCAATGACAGTAACATCTAAATTTTTGTATTTATTTACTTTTTATATATTTTTAAATAATTAAACGAAACGCTTCGTAATAAAGATGGTATTTACAGTTGAATTTTATGTCATTTTCCAACCTAATGGGTAAACTATTTTTACTACGATTTACGACTGCAATCTGTTCACTGACTATGTTACATAATGTACGTATTAAGTTCAGAATCGTAGCTCTTGATTTGAAAACGGTAATAATTTTAATCGACGTTAACTTATTAATCATCAAATACACGTTATGCGGGGAATTGAAAAAGAATACCAAATTCATATTACGTAATGAAGTTTGCTGTTTTCTGCAATTTGGACACGATTTTTTAAATTGAAATCTTAGTTGATATAAGTTAGATAAGGAAAAATAAACAAACTGCCATTGAATGATGGAGAAATCTATTACAGGACGTTACTATATTTCATTGTAGAATTTACAAGTCAGAACTTGGGTGTGGTATAGATAAAACAAAGTTAGACTTGCGGCAATTACATAACACAAGTTAGACTTAGTGTGGTGCAGTAAGACTTTCAGCAATTACAGGACACAAGTTAGGCTTAGTGTGGTGCAGTTACACTTACAGCAATTACAGATCACAAGTTAGACTTACTGTGGTGCAGTTAGACTTTCAGCAATTACAGGACACAAGTTAGACTTAGTGTGGTGCAGTAAGACTTTCAGCAATTACAGGACACAAGTTAGACTTAGTGTTGTGCAGTAAGACTTTCAGCAATTACAGGACACAAGTTAGGCTTAGTGTGGTGCAGTTACACTTACAGCAATTACAGATCACAAGTTAGACTTACTGTGGTGCAGTTAGACTTTCAGCAATTACAGGACACAAGTTAGACTTAGTGTGGTGCAGTAAGACTTTCAGCAATTACAGGACACAAGTTAGACTTAGTGTTGTGCAGTAAGACTTTCAGCAATTACAGGACACAAGTTAGGCTTAGTGTGGTGCAGTTACACTTACAGCAATTACAGATCACAAGTTAGACTTACTGTGGTGCAGTTAGACTTTCAGCAATTACAGGACACAAAGTAGATTTTCTGTAGTTAAAGTTCTGGTTTTTTTTACATGACTTCTAGTAATGATTTGTTTTTGCAAAACGTATTCGCAAAACATTTCACCTGTTTCGTTTTCACTTTAATTTACATTTTTTGGTTTACATAATATTAAAACAGGTTCTGCGTAAATGCGCCAGACTTTATACAAACGTCTTGAACGTTTCAGACAGTTTCGCTGCTGATCAGACACATTTCAACGAGGAACAGCAAAGCGATTTGTAGACTTGAATACCTTCCAACTACACCTGAGCCAGCTAACAATAGGTGGATGTGGATATTGGACTTGAACATGCTATGTCATGAAGTCTTTAGCGTTTTATCAAAAAGATTATCTTTGTTTCTTATTTTTCCCTTTATTATCGGTAACATATGATATAATGGTTCTTGATTACTATCAGTATTTAGATAGGAAATCCGACAAAAGTGAAAACTGTCTGCAATTTGCAGGCAATTACCATTGGCCTAAGTGTAGAGGGACCACATCAGCCAAAACCCATTATTACATAATTGTTTACTAGATCTATCCCATACGTAAACATGCCCAGAAAAAGATACCAATTGCATTCAAAATGTTCAATATTGATGTACATTGTGTACCTGTATAGTACAAAGGTTGCAGCCGAATCGTTCACACTAACATTGTATTGGAGGATAAGGTTGATGATACGGGTGATGGACGTTTGTAAGAAAAGTTACGTCAGTACTTCGGCACCGACAGACATCTGTTATATTGATGTATACACTTCAGTGTCTAAAGTTTCGATGCCTTTGTTTTAATAATGATGATAAATGAGTTTTTTTTCTTCATTTTACTTTATCGAGTCGTTACATGAACATATTTGAAAATAATATTGCACAAAAGACACACAAGTGAATAGCGCCATTTTATTACAAATTCCAACTGCATCATACAGCTGTTTCCTCCTTCTTCGACGCTTAGGGCCTCAATTTTGAAGCCTATAAGGCGACGGAGGATAATCTGAGGTGATCGATTCTAGTCAAAACCTAGATGGGGAGATTCTCTAGCCCCATAACTCAGTAAAGCTCTTAATTTTCATATCCTTTAGAAGGACGTCAAATGAATGTGTATTTTCAAATTATTTGCAGTCCCTCCTTCGAAGGCTGGGTTATAAGAGGGTGTGGTGGACAACTCGGCTGATAGAACATTATACTATTCAGTCAAGGTTAAAAACCAACTTATCTCCCTTAGTTTAGTTCTGGCAATCCAATTTCAAAATACCTGTTTATTTGTATAGCATTTACGAAGAAATCGTTAATATAATACTGCTGTACTTCTTAGTCCTGCTTGTTGGAGTTGTGACGATGAAAGACCCGGCTTATTAACAGAATTTTGTGCAGCCACGACGGCACTTTGCAATAACACACTTATTTTTTTGAACAGGTTACCTTTTCTTTAAATTCCCATATCCGTCTGGAACATGCTAAACGATATCGTTGGTTGTTATTTAGACAAACCTATGGTAATGCTCGAGTTTTTAGCAAAGCACTAAGTCTTCAAATTAATGAGAATCTAAAATATGTTTGGGCGTTCTCCGATAGTGCAATAACTTCAATCCTGTTTTTATTTCTCACACAAACTAACATGCCAACAACTTTTTTAATTGTTTGATAAACTGCAACCTCTGCAGTGGTTCATCAGAAACAACGAGGCATGCAACCTCACAGTCTGTACAGCCTCACGTAATGAGCCCGGGAGTTCCATATGTTGGTTAGTCTGTTGATGGGAAAACACACAGTAACCGTCACGGCTCTCTCAAATGACAGGTCAAACGCGCCTCCTACTTTATTTCGTATATATCGTTTGACTGATTTGGGGAGTGATTGAAATTACTTATTGCTCATTAGCAATTTTGTCCTTTATTATACTTGCTCTACTTTTTTTTCATTTTAATATCATCTCATACTGCTACGTTATGTGATACATTTGGAAAAGTTATACTGAACGACATTCTTGCTCACATTCATGATCAAACAAAAATATGTGCAATAGTTTGATAGATCAGGTTTCACTCCAATTAGAAAGTCTGTAGACATGCAAATTGACCTAAATCATAGGAATTCGGTAACTTTTCATTCCAATGCAGAGTTGATTTAATTTGAATAGCATACAATATGTATTGAAACACTTAAAAGAACTTTCTAAGAATTTTCTTTAATTCAAACCACGTCCTACATATCGTCACTCCTGAGGGACATCTAAACTTAGCTTTTGTCAGGCTGCACAATTTTGTGACTTTCTTATGGTGTGTCATTTGGTTTACGTATTCTGTATTTAATTATATTGATGCTTGCAAAACATAAACCTGTACAATATATGCGTTACTATCGACAGAGAATTTTACTGACTTCTATAATTTCATAAACTTCCGCCACTTCACGATATAGGCATTACATTTCCACTATAGTTCTTGGCGGACGACATAGATATAAGATCTTGAATAAATTTTCATTTGATATATGATTTTATGAAACTGCGTGAGAACTGTCATAAATCACAGTTTGAATAGAAACGATTTTGATATATTTTTATTACATATTTTCGTTCTGTTTTTCTCTATAATTGCGCCACAATGCGAATCGTTTAGTATCTTTTGATTAGCTGAGTCTGACGTCATAAGAAGGAGTTCTACATTTTTTTGATATTCATTACACACTATACCTTGTAAAAGGTACATTAATTCAATACTGTCAGTTGTGTGTTACGTAATATTATCGGTTTTTTTTAAATAGCTGTTGTATTCTGAATGGTTATAACACTTTTTTCCTATAAAGTATAGACAGTGAATTAAGAGTACTTTCTAAAATCTTTGCCACTGAATTTTATGTACAGATACAATAATACTAGATTATGTTGATATAGTTACATCAAAGTCCATATCATTGGCGTACTATAAAGTATCATTAAAAACTCTTTAAAATATAAGTTGTATATCATAATAAATTAATATCGTACAGAAATAGTGCGATATTATGATAAAGCATTAATTTTACAAATTTTTTATTAAATAGTAGTTTACAATATATCCGTAGTTATAAGGCCATTACCATGGAATATCTCTATGTTCTTCGATGTCTACTTTGTGGATTATTTGTTCAAATCTTTGTCGATCATGAATATGCAACAGCGGGAGTTTTGCGATAAAAGCTAAGGTAAGCGCATCGACTATCGGTTGGGAGTGATTCGGTGCAGACCTATTTTCTTCCGTCCCAACTTAAAGCACATGACGGCATACCGTCCGGGCTATGTGCTGGGGGATATACCAAGTCTACAGTATGTACATTAACAGGTGGTTTTACTCTCTGTTCCTGCTTTAAAACAGAAGAAAAAATACAGAATAACTTCGTGGTGGGGCAGCTATTACCCGTCAACTCTCATGCCTAATTGGAACGGTAAAAAGATACCTTTGATGGTGCACTTGTAAATTTCCAATGTCCAATAAATCGGGTGTTTTTTTCTTTCGTTTGTATCTATTTTAAACATTTTCAACAAATGATGCATGATAAACACATCAATAAAATGTGGTTAAGAGAGAGACATACGAGAGTTGGCCTTAGTTATATGTGGATCTCCGAGTGTTACAAACTCCCCTGATTCCCCAGCGGAAGTGGAACGTAAAGCGATACCTAGTAGTTCAGGATATCTCGTGAAAATATTCGGAATTCGCTGATAATGACCAATTCGCCTCATGATATCTCGTCCCATCTTACTTAGTGCTGATAAACGAAATGTCAGTATGGAATTGTTCCAGAAATGTCATTATCCGTAATGTTAAAGTTTCAGATATACGGATATTTGATCGTGTTCTCTTAGTATCTTTCAACATCCATGGTCAATTTCTTCTGACCGGTTCGTGATCAGATGTTTAATTTGAAATTTTATAAAAGGATTCCTTATCAAATGTCCAGTTTGATAAAGACGTTCGGCGTTATTTATTAATATTTTTTTTGTTGCACAAATGAACACAACCCTTCAAAGCCTAGCCATTGGTACAAGCCACTCAAAGCATGATTTTAATATTTTCAAGTCGGAAAAGGTTTGGGTCTATGCATCAGATCAAACTATTCGCACACTAATCATGAAATGACGTCAAATTCTCCGATGTTTCAGATTGTCACGTGTCCATGCACACAGCACTTGTGAAAATAAAGGCAATGGTTACGTAAGACTAGTTGTTTTATCATTAAAATAGATCGTATAAAATTTGAAGTCCTTAAGCTAAGATTCTTTTTAATCCTGAGACAATGGTACATTCATTTGGTAACATCTTTATATTATCCTTGATTTGAAACGATCTTCCTCGTGTAGCCATGGCGGTGATAGTAGCATGACCTGTTGAATAATAACGTATTGATCCGACAAGTTATAAAAATGCGAGATTTTAACAAGTTCAATAAGAATTTCATTACATATTCGGGTTGCTGTTGTTGCTAGGATAATAATGTCAACAGGATATGGATTGTGAGGAGAGTAATTAAGTTTGTATATGAGTTTTCCTCTGTTGATTGATGATACAGAAGTTTTAATGTTTAAAGTATAGAGCAGGATCTTAAGGCAACTTTATTATACACCAACCAATAAGCTTTGAGTAACGCATATTATAACCTTCGTGATCGTATGAAACGTTGCTGCTTACAAACGCGTTTCTTTTTATACAGCAGCACGTCATGAAGAATAACAATGTTAATAGTAGGAAAACTAGATGAGATGCCCATTTATATGAAGTTGTCATTTAAAAGTAATGTTTAAAACATAAAAAGGGCTTAAAGTATATACTATTCATATACATATTTAAAAATGTACATATTTTGTCTTTCAGTCTGTCATACTCTCATTTTTAATGTGTACCTAGACCAGTTTCACTGGAGTATTTGTAAGAACAAAAAGATAGCTAATTATTACTAAATCACAATCAACTGCATTTCTAGACGTTTAGATTTATATCTTGCGCAGATGTGCTGACATGATACAGGGAGACAGTTCCGATGCGAACCGGAAGGTGCGGCAAAACAGTGCAACAAGGATGAGAATTCTGTTTGTGTGTGTGTGTGTGTGTGTGTGTGTGCATAAAACCTCAATAGGTCTAGACGTCGTACTGCTCAAAAGGCGTATGGCGTGTACACAATGAAACAGGTAGATATTACTGAAACTCGGTCGCTTTGGCGAGATGTCTTGTACAGAAACATTTGTCTCCTGGGCGAGATGTCTCGTATAGAGCCATTTGTCTCATAGACGAGATGTCTCATATAGAATAATTTGTCTCATGGGCGAGATGTCTCATATAGGACAATTTGTCCTCTAGGTGATATGTCTCGTATAGAGCCATTTGTCCCCTGGGCGAGATGTCTCGTATAGGATCATCTTCAGATAGAAAGAGATATCTCGTGTATGATCTTGTGTCGCCTTGACGGAGTGCTCATTTAAGAACATCTGTAAATAGGGCGATATGTCTCGGATAGGATCATCTGTGGCTAGGGCGAGATGTATAGGACCACTTATAGTTAAGGCAAGATGTTTGGGGTGGAATCATCTGTGGCTAGGGCGAGATGTATAGGACCACTAATAGTTCAGGCAAGATTATTGGGGTAGAATCATATATGGCCAGGGCAAGATGTATAGGACCACTTGTAGTTCAGGCAAGATGTTTGGGGTAGAATGATCTGTGACAAGGGCGAGATGTATAGGACCACTTGTAGTTAAGGCAAGATGTTTGGGGTAGAATGATCTGTGACCAGGGCGAGATGTATAGGACCACTTGTAGTTCAGGCAAGATGTTTGGGGTAGAATCATATATGGCAAGGGCGAGATGTATAGGACCACTTGTAGTTAAGGCAAGATGTTTGGGGTAGAATGATCTGTGACCAGGGCGAGATGTATAGGACCACTTGTAGTTAAGGCAAGATGTTTGGGGTAGAATCATATGTGGCTAGGGCGAGATGTATAGGACCACTTGCAGTTAAAGCAAGATGTTTAGGGTAGGATCATTTGTCGTTAATTCGAAATGTCTGGAGTGTGACCACTTTTCGAATTGGTGAGATGTCAAGAATGGAAACTCAGTAGTTTATTCACTAACCACTTTGCCATCATTTTTCAACATGTAGAGATCGATATCGGTTGCGATTATTTCGGACAAGCTGGACATTGAGGTATCAAAAAAGTATTGAACTAACCCCCAAGTCCCCACTAACAGACTAACAGGGCATCCTCAGTCTGTGACGTTTCTGTCTGGAATTCTCGCTACTACACCAAGCCGTCAACATTTACCATAATTGTCATATGTTCAGCAGACGACATGAATTCTTACGTCACAGCGTTTGTCGAGCGGAATGTAAATATCTCTGGCCATGCACGAGGTTGCTGGCAGGGTGCCCCCTCCGCCATGACGATGTAACAATTCCAAGCACGTGCTCGTAGGGGGTCTATAATGTTAAGCGGGTCATGTAATGCACAAGAGAATAAAAGAACGAGAAAACTGATGTGACAAAGACAAAGTGCTGTTTTGCCCAGTGACGTCACGTCCGCTAGCATAAAATGTACAGTAAGATCGATTTACTTTTAGGCGGGAATGCGGAAGCACTTTTCCAGAAAAAAATATATACATGCTTAATATTTGCGTGCACATAAGTTGGGACGGCAGAATGTAAATATGACTTCGAGACAAGTAGTTTTTTTCGTGAGACCGTATAATGTTATAAACACATGTGATATTACGGGATACCATCACATCCAACATTCCGAGACTTGTCACCTTTGATACGGAGTTACGAGACCTTGACCGCGACTACTGTTTGTATGACGGTTATGTCTACAAGAGTGGTTGTATGAAGATCCGTGTCTGTCAGTTAGCTCGCGGACGATACATTTATTGTTGAAATTATTGCGGCATGACGTACGCAAGGTTCTCGACACTAATCTTAACATATACCACTTATAAAACACGTGCTTTGATCTGACGTTGTTCAACGTTCGGGGTTTTATGTCTGATCCGGCCGGAATGCGCGAATGTCAGAACAGTGTGGAAGTTATATCCCGGGTGAAATACGTACACCTTGTTTCTGTGACTCTAATACTTGACACTTGTCCAACATTTTGTCCTGAAAGTAATCATATAGGTCGATACCTGGTTCTCTGTATTACGCAGTATTATCCCATATAGCTCAATAGGCGGGTTTTATGCCTGAACAGTCGGTCTGGGATATCGTTTCATAGGATTTCATACGTGTACATTGTATGTACTTTGTTGGTACCAGATAAGGTAAATGACTAAACTGTATATTTCAATATCACTCAATAAATGAGCTAACACGTGTGCCACATGCATCGTGTGGCATCATATTAGGTTCATAGACTTGTTTAATGCGAGTTGTGTTACTCTGGGTGCTATCACAAACCTCAGTAAATGGAAAATGCACGTGTAGTGCGCGATTTGTGAACGTAATACGCATGCGGTACCGGAAACAATTCCACACAGAAAAAAATCCAACATTTTAATGTTTTCTTAATTCTATTAACGTAGTCACTAGAAGCGACGACCTATTTCGACTGATTATCTGCCCTTGTAGAGCTGTCTACGTTCTCAGAGGGAGAGATATGAAAACACTTAGATTGCAATGAGAGTAATAAAAGACGTCAACCTCTGCAGTATTGTACAAACATCATTGAATACGGTTAGTAAACACAAGTCTCCAGTAAGAGGTAACACGTGAGGCGCCTGCAAGATATCAGAAATATCGGTATTATGGTAAAAGTTCATTGTGGCAATGTCCTATCAGGTATAAGAGGTGAAAAAACAATGATAAATTAACGGAAACAAAGCCATCTTAGCATGCTTCAAGGTTAATGCATTATTGCTGATGCATTTCTGCTTAATTACATGATATGTCTTCCGGTATTTAACGCATGTATCTGTCACGGTGGTCCATACTCTTAATTTACTCGCCATATATATATATTATCGTAATGCACATCCCTGACATTACTGGCAGATAGTTTGATAGGCCTATGATTCCGGAAGTATGACATCACTACTAGTCTAGCTGAGAAGTGCATGTCCTTCCTAATTTGGACGAGAGCTTTGCCACTTTATCGCTTGAGTTGCCTATTCTGTGCCATACTTTATATTTCTACCACAGATATAACACTGATTTAACTACTGATTTTCTAGTTAATTGTTTAATGTGTTTTTATGAAGACTTCAACCCATTTTTAAGTTTCGTCTTCTGTTTACCTTGTTCACCTCTTACTTACAAGGCTGCCTAAACTACGTATAGATAATTATTTCTTTTGATAACAGTGTCTGGTATAATATTATTGTTAATGTATCTATCTTATATCACCTATGAGATAAAATAATTGTTTTGCTGTCTTTTCTTACCGGACGGGTGCGGTCTGATGCCCTCTCTCTCTTTATGTTTTGATTTTCTTGGGGCCGATGTCTGATGCCCGCTCTCTGTTTTGATTTTCTTGGGGCCGATGTCTGATGCCCCCCCTCTCTCTTTATGTTTTAGTTTTCTGGGGCCGGTGTCTGATTCCCCCTCCCTCTCTCTCTCTCTTTATGGTTTGATTTTCTAGGGGGGATGTCTGGGGAGATCGTCCGTGATTACCCTTTCTTTATATTTCGGTTTTCACCGTCCGACGCAGCTTTGTTTACATCCCGTCCATCAAATATGAGAAAAACTTATATATAAACAGTGTTTTGTCTTTCGACAACCATCTTGTAATCAACGTTACATAAATATTTACAGTTTTCCCGCAATTGCTTGTAATAAAAAGTTGGAACCTTTGACCAGCGCTTACTACGGCGGTATTTATAAAATTGTGTACGGGAATTAAACACCCTAGGAATGCATTGTGTATTTCTGACACGAATTCTCTATCTTTGGCAGCCAAACATCCATATATTACCTCTATATATATTTATGTAAGATAGGACCAGCTTAGGATGTGATATATAAAATCTAATCAACAGTCTGATCCGGTCATACAGAGTATAAGCATACGATGGTGCTCGCAGTGCTAAAGACGAGGACAAAACTTGGGTACGTGCGCGGTGCAGACCGTTGAAAGAAAAGGCCTTTTTGTTGAACGCTGTATATCTGAGATGTATTTTATCTTACAAATAGACATTTAAGACCATAGCAAAAGTACACAACTATAAACAATACGTTTATGTATGAAATCAAACCTAGAACAGGTGTCATTGACATTCATAGTTCCTTAATCCTTAAAGGTTCGACATCCATTATCCTTTTAACATAGTGAGTGTACTTGTGATGTCATTTTGTGTGCTTAGCGCTGTTTGTTCCTTCTGATACAAAGTTATAAATGGGTAAAGTATCCTGTCCATTTCGGGAGCAAGCTTTTTTGTTTTTTGTTGTTTTTTTTTTTACAAATATCGAAAGTCGCTATTGTACTCAGTTGTAAACATGCCTTTTTATTGACAATTACAACACGTTTAAATATCACGACATTAAAAGATTTTATAATTTCAGTTGACATGCTTATGAAAGGAATTTTCAGTATTCGAAAATAGGAAAAAGAACCCACACCAAATGAATGATTCATGTCTGTCATTGACTGGCGCGAGACCGGGAGGCCGTCTTGTCCTCAGTGTTATGAGTTCAAATCTCCCACGAAGTCATGATTAGCGTTCCGTGCATATCTATCAGCATGTAAGATGTCGGGTAGCGCCATTCCTCACCTCGCGAGCATGTGAGGTCTCGACCCGCCAGGAGGATTATCAGATTAGCGCCGTAAGCTATGTAGATCCACAGGAGATGTGTGAACGTGGTAATGGTAATGATGGGAAGTACTCGGACACGTGGGAATGAGGAAATACAAGTCGTAAGTAGTGGATAATTAAACTAGATGAAGGTATTCAAAACACCAGGGAAATATAAAATGTGTGATTAATACACGTAGCGTTCAACATTAGTGTGGTTTGTGAGATGCTAATTAGACATTTGGGATCTTATTTAATTGTAACGCTGGCTCTCTCGATCTAAGCATCATCGGTAAATCAGTGTTTATTTTCTGGGAATAGATCGCCCACCGCCTTGTTAATGACGGTCATATCATGGCTGTCTTACCACAGGGAGGCTGAGCTGTTTTCAAGCAGAAGTCATGAAGTCTAATTTAAAGCTGCTGTTTGTTACAAAAACATATTTGCGCAACTTACAATGTTATCGAACTCTGGAGCTTAACTCAATAATTGCTGTGTGGTTTCAATTATCTCCTCTAAATGCTCTCAAAACAGCTGCTTGTCACGTGGTTTAGGTCAAGGTAATCACGAGGCTTAAATTTATTTTTTGAAAAAAATAACAACCAGTAACATTGTGTCTTTCCATCATCCGTTGAGCATTTCCTACTTTCTGTTGTAGTTATTGAAAATAAGATTATGACCTATGATATTATCGACCCACCCTTGTACATAGCGGTTTTGTTTCTTCGAGTACAGCACTTACGTGACCTCTATTGAAATAAGTAAAAAACTAGAATTGTTTTAGAATAGATTTTTTTTGCGATCGGATAGGTACCATATGGCAGTATGCCTGTGTCTGATTAATATGGCTACCATTGTTATTTCTCTAGTCAAGCGTCAGGGTCAATTAAATGTTACTGAAGATGAACCAAGGATTGGATTGAAATCATATGCTGTTGATACAGCCTTCTTTAATGAGACTGTCTAGCTGCAGCAATTAATGTTGGCTATACTGAAAGCTGTGTAACATCAGTAGAGCACTGGTGAGTCTCGGTCATGTTTCGCAAGGAAAGTAGCCATAATAAGACAAGGTAGTAAATGTATAAAGAAGGAACGACATAACGTTTAGTTCTTTAACGATTTTTTTTATACACAAAGTAGAAGATGAAGGATGTAGAAATTAAAAGTATAATTTACTTAGACCTTCAAGAAAGAAGTTTATGTTGCAGACACTTAAAGAGAGAATGAAAGTTCACTATGTTGGTTGAAAATACAGAAGATGAGGCTTATTAATCAAACCTCGAGACAACACTGATCAGACGCATACTCGTTCCATCCGGCATCGTTTTCTCTTACAAGATGTTGCACTTCCGGTTGGTAACCTAGGACAAACGTTCTAGCGCCGTAGATCAGATTGGTGAAGGGTATCGGAGGTTTCACAAGAGAAGCACTTGTCGGTGCTAGATAACGACAAGTCTATCATTATATCACATCTTACGGAATCTGGCGTATTTCTTTCACGCTCGTGTCGATATTTACATCCGTGGCGTGTACTGTTCCCACAGTAAGAGACCAGGCATTATCACAAGGTCGGCGGTGTTAAGCCATCACATTCAGTCTGGCACAGTGGTGGCCGATAGATGATTTAGCATAAGTTTGTATTAAAACTTTTGGGGATTTATTGAACATATACAATATTTATCGATTTACCAAATGTATCTGCATTAAGGCGAGAAAAGCGGCTGTGCAGAAGGCCCATGATTCGAGATGCATGTAAAATTTTCAAAAATATTTGATTATGTATACTAGTAACTTTTGTTTTAGTCTAACATTAAAGTGCCATGATTCTTCATATTCCTCCTCTGAAGTTATCAAACAAACTTTTCATAGTTGAACCAGTATATTTTTCATCAACGGATATTGCACGTGTAGACCCGTGGTCTATGGGCATACCTATCGCCCCATCCCTATCGTATATCGTGTTCCCTTCACGCGCGGGGCGTTACACGAGATGATCCGACGTCTACGCCGTTAGAGATACCATCAGAAGATGACCAAGAACCATCTCTTTTACCCCGGCCTCAATTAATATCAAAAGCGGCAGCAATCTTGTTGTGTTTACAAGGTATGCAACATGTGTCCAGGAGAGTTTTTCTTTTAAGACCAATTCCTTTCATATCAAACGTTTATAGGCCCTTCGTTATGAATAAGAGGAAGATTATTGGGCTGTAGGGCAGCTGCCTAATTTGATGGCTTCTTTATATAAAACACTAGAGTATAAATACTTCTCAATGGTTCCACTCAGGACAAGTGACTGTGTTCTATGATAGACTACAATCCGACTCAGATTCTAGATAGAGGAATAATTCTTTTCAGGGAACCGTTTCTCCAACTCGACCCTCTCTTGAAATAAAATACCCTTTAGCTTCTCTCGATTAATTGAGTGTTTTTTCAAGTAAGCGGTATGTGTTGAAGTGATTTATAGAATTGTATTACGTCTGCTTCCTCAGCTAAACAAAAGTGATATCATACACTTAAATTCTATATCCCTGTCGTTTAGGAACAGCATTTCTCTTTGTATCATGCAGACACCTTTGATCGTTATTCGAATGAATGAAATCCTTCCCTTTGTAGTAAAACATAGTGGTTTATGTCTTACATGCGCTAGACTTCTCAGACCGTGCATATCCTTCGATAAACATATTTTGAGATTGGAATATTGCCTGTTTATTTTTTTTTTTGGTTCCAGATAGGAGATCAATGGAAATAATTTCTTTATAGTAAGTCTTAGTAGTAGCTTGAATGTGGTATTTGTATCAAACATATGTAACCTATATCAATGTCTTCTGATTCCAGTTACTGAGGTTTACATCTCAACATTTGTTTGACCTTTCACCTATAGATAGGTAGAAACTGGAATGTAAACGTTGCAAATTTTATCCTAATGACACATCTTTAATAAGTTTGATTTATAGTTCCTGATTTTGTCAAAGCAAAATTTTCAAAATTCAATTAAACTTAACCTAAAATGTGGCAAATTTTAAACAAACATAATTGAACTCTTTCCTAAAACACAACAGGAAGCTGATCCCTAACCGATGTTAATCTTGAAATCTGCACCAATGCCAATTATAAACGTAACCTTTTTTCAACATTTCACCTTCCCCCCAGGAAATGAGGGTGCGAATACCACGTGGCCTTACGTAATAACGACAGTCCCCTGCTAATTGATCTGGTAGAAACTGATAATCTAAGTTTATTTTCGTGTGTACATCCAGTAAATCTCTGACCCTTTTAAAGACAGGTCGAACGATATAGATCTAGATTGAAAGGTTGTGTTAGAGAAGACATTGGTAGGGCGATTAAGAAGAAAATCTCTCTGACTTCCGCTGCACTTCTTGCCTTTGATGGTAGGTATAAAGTAACTAGTTAGATAGACAGACATGAACCTGTTTACTCACTCTATGTTAACATTGTCTGTCTGCTTTGGTGTAAACCTACCCACCACTTAACTTCCCAGGCAAACCAGACGTCTCTCTTTTCCATGTGAGTTACAGGATGCACAATAGTGTTTTTCAATAAAGTGGCAATATTGAGTGTTACTCTCCTGTAATAATTAAGAAAAAGAGTACAAACGTTTGAATTACATGATTATATCGCATGTCATATTATCAATTGATTCGATACTTATCTTCATTTTTAATTTTAATTAGTTTAAAAAATCACGATAAACAATATACCGCTTTACCCAATCAGAATACTGTTCTGTTAAAAGGCATACACAAGGAATCTTTTTTACATATATCATCCAGAAATAGTGCACTATATACCTCTGGTACCATAACAAAGCCTACCCAGTGTTACCAACTGTTGTATATATCCTATCACAATGGCGGTGGTCTTACTATCTGATTGAGGCATGTTCCCATAAAAATTGGATAGATTCTGAGAACTTTCTTTACTTTAGATAACACGACTGACAAATACACATAAGATGATCAACCTGATGAATTGGGCCAAGAATCCAAAGTCCGTAGGTTATCTAAGAAAAATATTTACTTTTTATATAAGATTACAATTTAAATATTGTAGGTGCATTTACAATGAACAAATGGCACGTAAAATAATCGTGAATTTTTTTGTTCTTTTTCCGTTTTCAATTGATTGATATTGGAACCAGTTTTATATTTGACATGACTTTAACATTGATTAGACCACGCTTATGGGGACGAATTATTGGTAACTGACAAATATAGTCTAAATATATAATAAGATGAGGTGCCATATAACATAATTCGTATTGAGTTTCGTTTTTGTCCATATGGTACGTTTTATTATACATTATTCCCCGTCGTACGCGGTCACCATATAACCAAAGAGAAAATCATTGGTACTAAATGCATATATTCGATATTTTTCAGACATAAAACGATAAAAAAAACCTTTGTCTCTAAAGATAGAACTCACTAATCCGACTTCGATCCGCGATGTAAGAAGGCAGTCTGCTAAAGTATGCCAGAAACCTATTATCAATCTCCGGTCGGATCTTCTGGCTCTTTGTATATACGTGTATATACTGATTCTATATACAAGTATATACAAAAACCTTACTTTCAATATTTTCATAATTTTGGTATGTACACACCCATATTAATAATAAGATCAGACAGTAAAAACATCGCACAACATGCATTTCTTTGTTGATAAGATAGGTAAATCACGATTATCTTGAAAACCAATCACGATTATGATTAGTGACGTTTTATTAGAGTCAGTCGTGTTAACGGTGTTTGATTTTTAAAATTTTGTGTTGTTTCCGATATAAAGGTGGCTTTTTGGAGATCATTTTTGCTATACTGCTATGATGGATGTTGAGTATCAGAGTTTTCAGAGTTGGTGACGTGTTCCAAATATTGTGCCGTCAAAAAGTCTACGATTCGGACATGATAATAATGACATGAAATTCGGAACAATGAAGGCGTCGATCAAATTGTGTCCCTTAAATCTGACCGCAGCCTTGCGTCTCAATTATTGGTTTCTGCAAATTGGCTATTGTGTTGCCGAAGTTTCTGTTGAATGGCTGTCAATTTCCGGCGATTTACGCTCGTCCCTTCTTTGTCGAGATAAGCGACACCAAACGGTATTTATTTGGTGCACACGTTATCACTTATTATCATGGACAGTCATCTTGGCAGTTTGGTCATATCCATTTGTAGCTGACCATTAGCAATTGCAGTTGATGTAGGCATGTCTTTTTCATCTGGATAAAATCAATGTGTGATTTCAGAAGATTTACTGTAAATGTCATCGTCTCTGATTGTAGCTTGTATCTTTTAAACTTAATTAAACGAACTCACGCTTCATTTGGCGGTAATCAATGTATAATTGACGTTTTTATAACTAGGCAACTTTTTAATACTGCGTTTTATTTGAGGATAAACACGCACTTTACCGCTGAATTGCTCTCGTGATTGGGGCTGAAAATGAAATGACAATCAAGCAGGATGTATTACTTGTAATGTATTACTTTATTTTCATACTTCACTCTCCTTTATTCAGTATACTAAATGTAGTTAATTATGATAGTTTTCCTAGATCATATATTCAACTTTCAAGAGCTCTGAGAGAGCAGCAATTACATGTTTTTTTTATTCGGGATATCGTTATGTCCATATCTCAAATTGATGCTTTGAATAATCATGCGCATGTAAAGTTTGACTATGCGTTGATGTTGATGTTGATGTAATTGTTCATGTTTTCATAATTATATAGCATTTCAAAAACACAATTTCGTTTGTAGTATTGATATTCTATTTTCTCAAGCAATCCCTTGAACCAATGGTGTGCTGATGATATGTCGGTCATAATTAGTGTCGTTTGCACACATGCTAGTTATCTTACTCTCTGTTGCTGTAGACTAATCAGCTGGATACAATTGATGTGCCAGCCAAAAAATAACGCTATTGATGCCGGTCAATGTGCTCCGCTGGCAATCACAGGTCACACAGTGCAAGCGGCAGTCGTCCAACGCACATCAAACCGGAAGTACCACCAAAATACACAATGGCAACCCTCATTATCTTTGTTTTGTCTTCCTATGCCCAGTAATGACATCCACAGATATGCCTTCAAATACCACTCGGCTGTCGACCTGTAGTAACCAAGGCAATCGTAAGGTCAATGTAACTCTTAGTGCACGTCTAACAATGATGGATGGGTGATTGTTGAAGCTGCTTTGTTCTCTAACCACATCGTTTTTTTTATCATTTCTGTATATTATTCGTTAAATAAAGAATGTTGTTTTGTGCATGAATCCTCAAAGTTTATATTAGTCTTGTGTGGTAATATATGTTTTCTACAAGTTGAGCACGTTGTTATGTAAAGAAAAATTGTTCCACTATTTTACATCGTGGCATCTGCAGTATTATTTACAGAAAATTTATGTAATGTTCTTTTGTGTTTCAGGTGTAAGTTTAGACCTCAAATCAAGACATGTACTGGATCTTTTACAATTCCTCAATACGACCGCCAACAGCGGACGGTTCACGGTCGTGGCAGGCCAGAGTGACAACACTTCAGCTGTTCTACTGGAAGGTAACTCGACATCCATTTACTTTCAGTTTTACATTATTTTCTACTTCCTAAATATGAATTGCGATATACTCAGTATACATTCCAATGTGGAAACTTGCAAATGCATTTCGGCTTAAATTCTCGCTGGTCATTCCAATAAACACGCATACCGAGAACTCAATTTGTGAATTAGACACGCCAGAACAAATCATATTTGGGACCAAATGAATGATTTGTAGATAGGTACGTACTTAGTGGATACATCACTTATCAACAAAGTCTAGGTGTAACACTGTAACTCCTGGAGTCAGATCTACGTGTTTAGCATTATTGTTTTTTTCTGTTAATTGTTTAAATACCTGAGAATGACTAAATGTTTTTACACGCCATTTATGTCGAAGTTGACCTCCCGTTAAACAAACAAGATAAGAGAATTGCATTATATGCAATTATTTTAACTATATCGTAAAAGTCAAGGACGTTTTTGTCCATTTTCCTGATGGAATTCTTTATCAAAAGTTATCTTGCTTAACTTCCTGTGAGATAAGTGAATTCAGCCGTGTATGAATTATACAGTTTTAAATGTACCACTACGGACCAAAGTTCCCAGACAGACCTTCTCTAATCTAGAGTTATCTGCCCCTGTGTTCCTCCCTGGTGGTTTTATTGTTAGGGGTTTTGTCCTATTAACCTGTGTTTTAAAAGATTAATATATTTATGTAACCAATATTGCCCCAAAGAAAGAACGTGAGACGATGATGGTAATGGTTCCTATAGCGGTAGGCCTGTTCACCTTCTTGCTGTTGCAGACGAGATTATGGCGCGCACTGCTGTGCCATAAAGTGTTTCTCATCATGCTCTACCTATGTCTGCGAGCGCCGAACGAATCCTTCTACCGAACACACCCCTGCCAATAACCAACCTTATCTGCCCTTCCCCTGACCCTAAAATGCCCCCCATTTTTTCTGCGTTTCCCGTGGACTTTCCTTTATCTGGAAACTGTGTTCCATTCATCATTCACCACCAAAGGAAAAAAATAATCGATTAAAGACTCGTCAGAAAATACCACTCGTCGGAGTAAACTTTACATTTAATTGAAATTTCAATGTAACGTACATTGGAATTGCAATCCAATGAATTAGGCCACATTTTGATGAAATCACATTGTCCTAACACTCCTCCAATATGCCAACCCTCCATTTCAAAATTCCATAATTCGGCCGTCCTTTGTGTTTCAAACAGAAAACGAAATAAAAATGTAGCCATTCAGTTTGATATTCAAAGGTGCAAGTGTTATGTAAATGTAAAGAGGCGCTTGTGTTTGACTTTAAAGGCATCAACGGCAAACGTTTTAAACATACATATATTCATTATCATTATTAGATAGAATGTGTCAAAAATTCCTAATTATTTAATCAGCAGATTTTACGTTATAGCAATACATTTCAGTCCTTTAATACTTGTATGTTTAGTTTCCAATATCCAAGTTATTTATTAATTGGAAGTACACCGTGTATCTAAACATATCTAAAGCAAACTTTACATTTTCAAGCCTGTCATTTCGATTTTTAAAACAAATTACAGATTTTTAACCAATATGAATATATAAGCGAGAGTTTCTCTTAACACTGTTTTTAGGTGAATTCACATTCATCAAATTATTATTATGGAAATACATATATAAGATTGAATATTTCAACAAGCCTTATGAAGTAAAAAAATAAATAAATTGCACCACACTGTAGTGCTTGAAGCGTTTAGATCGATTTAACGATAAAGGGTTTTTTTATACAAACACGTTCAAGATCAAATATGAAAACCGTATGTGTAGACCGTAATGAACGCCATGCACATGCTTTCTTAATTAAGTTAAGGTTTGTTTATTGTTGAAATGATAAGGATACGGACAGTATTTGAACGAATTTCGTGTCAGTCTCCCACCTTAATCATCATTAAATACTACGGTGTCTAAGGATTCCCTGGGCATGGCTGTATCGATCGGAAAACTACTCATTGTACATGTCACAGGAGCGACATCATTCCCTACTCAAAACAATATGTACAAATACAAGGAAGGTAAATTTATATGTGTGTGTGTGTGTGTGTGTGTGTGTGTGTGTGTGTGTGTGTGTGTGTGTGTATTTATCATTTGCTTAATACAGAAAGTTTCAATTACTATTATTATCAACTGTAGATTAATTGTATGATAATATTGGTTAGACGATGACTTAAATGGCTGTGTTTAAAGATATTTGCTCTGGTAGTGATAAATATCACTAGCAGTCACATTTCTTTGTACATGAAAAAGAGCTATTATAAGTGATGCTACCGATCTTCTTTCGTTAAGAGGATATTTATCTAGAAACGGGTAATATAATAAAAGTTCTGATGACTTAAATTGTCTTGTGAACTTTAGCGGGGATTTCGAAATAAATAAGGCCTATTTATAAAATAAAAAAAATGAAGTGTGCCAGTAATTTATGGGATTTTTATGTCATTTTAATCTCACTTTAGGATATAGTTGCTTTATCATAGGAAGTGTTCGTTATGTCAATAAAAAGATGGATTTCAGGCTGTTGCCAGATCATACTGAGAATATACGTAATATTGGCACAAAATGGATTTCAAACAACGATGAAAATTTCTTCTAAATCTTCTCACATAGCAAATCTACTTACACACTCAGTACATAATATTTTGTACTTTACTATGACAGCCAATAGGCCGTTTGTGAGAGCAACGCCTGACCATCCACGTCAGCACTTATTGACTAAAAGTCGTTATCAAACTCATAATCCATCGTACAATATACTCTAATACAGAAGCTACATATTAGGTCATGTTTACAATGTTTTACACCGCTTAGAAATACAACAAAAGGGTACGGAAAAACAATTTTTATTTGAAATGAAAAGAAGCCTAGGTTGTTTTGTAAATCTGCAAGGAACTGCATCACACGAAAGTTTTCCCAAATAGAGCTATTTTCGTGCTTACAACAGACAATACTGTTTTCCGGAAATAGATATGTACTTTGAGAATTAGAATTTCACATAATTTCCCCAATTTAGTCTCACCCTTTAAACCCTTTTACGGAATTTCAATTTTCAAAAATCCTAGGTAAAATAAGTCTGGATTGAGATGAACTCATTTGACGGTGTTTCAAAATCCAGATGCCTGAAATGTAGATTCATAAATGCACGCTATTACACATTTTTATATTATCACATTTTGTTCGTTTTCGCAGTGGACAAAATATCAATACACGTTTTCGACGTTGTATTTAAAATCAGCAAAATCATCCGTGGATGCCACGGTTAATGTTAGGAATATATGTGCCTTGATGTTCGATAACACAACAAACTGTCATCAATATGGGAGACCGACATTAACAAGAATTCAGCTCTTCATTTCTATTCAGATTCACCAGGTACGACGATAATAGATGGCCTCAATGAAAATACATGCCCGTCTACCTGAGGATGCTACCGTCAAATTGTTCATCATTATTGAAAGATAGTAACTTTCTAAAAGCAATCTCCATAAATGGTTTCAAATAATATAATACGGCACTCTCCTGTTATTTTTTTAATTAGTGATGCCATTCCGGCTCTATCAGATTGCTTCTGTATATCTTTCGTTCTGCAAGAAATGCTGAAATCAGGACATGAAGCAAGATGCTTATAATTCGTTAAAAACTCTTGTCAATCTTTGCTAGTCTTCCATTATCTTATAAACAGACTTTATAAATGGAATAACGAACCAATATGTTCCCTGGAATGGCTCCTATATCAATCAGTTACGCATGACTTGCAGGATTCCCAATCAGAATGTTTCACCTCCGCTTTATCAATTTCCGGTATAGATGACATTTCTGTCACCTTCTAAAGCGTTAAAATTCGAATATAGAAAAATTATCTTCAATCATATTTCCGAAGTCGCCTTTTTATCGAACCTTCCAATCTAATACACGCTTTTTACTTATTTTTGTAATATAACTGGGACGATCTCGGTACACCCTTTCCGGACCGGTATCATTATCAATAGAAGATTGATTGGAGGCCCCCACTATCATGCGCTGTACACCGACTATATACTGATAAACTAATTACACACAGTAGGAAGCGGTTTATATTTCATTGAACTTATCCTATACATACGATTAACTGAATGTTTAAAAACTTGCAAAACGCCGCAAAAATCACTGATGAAGTGGAGAGGGAATAACGAAACACTTGTGCAATGTTTACAAAGAAAGAAATTACATGAACGTCTATATATATAGTATCGATCTGGAAATATGCTTATATCTCAATAAATCTTCGTTCTAATAAATGTCTCTTACACTACATCATTGAGTTAGCATAGAACCTACTTCTACATTCAGCAGTATAGGTTTTTTATCACTAAATTATTGACTGACAGAGTCTATACTTAGAGAATGTATGGTATGGTTAGGAAGCGTTGTCAATAATAAATATATGACATGTACAAATTGTTAATCTTGATTTTGTTTCATGAATTGGTGTATGTTAGCCAATAGAAAATGGGGCCCTGAACAATCCCCTTTCCTATCATAATGCTAGATCTTGCTACCTTGGTATTTTATGATGCCTGATGCTTCTGAAACAAGGTCTAAGTAAACCCGTCATTGATTATTCTCCTTAAAGACTTCTTTCTGTTCCTTATGCATGGCAGATATATTGGTAGTGTCTGGACCAGCACGTCGTCGTAATAAATACCAATGAAAAGGAAATGGTCGCTATAGCCGTAGTAGGCTGAAACATTTCAGCTGTTCTTAACTCGGGGTAAATTGCTAAAATATTAATGTATGACATATGGATACGATTAGAATCCCCATTTACATAAAAGTCAAATGATCTTCACGAGGGTTTTAACGATTCAGAATAATGCTTCTTAAAACAGAGAATTGTGTATGAAGTAGAGAATTCCAGCAAACATTGGTCACGTTAAAATCCGCCCATTCCCCACAGAAAATGATCCTAAAAATATAACAACTCTCTTATGCTTTTGAAAATATCATAATTGATATATGATATTCTACCATTAACATTCATTAACACCATAAATAACATAATATATTCTAACATTAGCTTTCACTAAGATCATGAATTAAATGTGATATTCTACCATTACCTTTCATTAACACCATAAATAACATATTATATTCTAACATTAGCTTTCACTAAGATCATGAATTAAATGTGATATTCTACCATTACCATTCATTAACACCATAAATAACATCATATATTCTAACATTAGCTTTCACTAAGATCATGAATTAAATGTGATATTCTACCATTACCATTCATTAACACCATAAATAATATATTATATTCTAACATTACCTTTCACTAAGATCATGAATTAAATGTGATATTCTACCATTACCATTCATTAACACCATAAATAACATATTATATTCTAACATTTCACTAATCCTATAAATTAAACATAATACTTTACCATTATTACAAATCCCTAATACCATAAATGGTATATAATTTTTAATACCCATTAATATTGAAAAAGATACATAATATTGTACAGTCATTGCGACCCCTTAATGCCATAAATGATTCATAATGTATTTACCATTACAGTGGAGTAATTCGATAAATGATCTGTAACATTACATTTTACAAATACCGTTTATGTTTCTTAAAATTGTATCATTATTACATTCCACGAATACCAAAAATGATGTGTATCACTGTATCATTTTTACAACCCAAAAATAGCATTGTATATACTGTGAACACTGTTTTGCTGTTGGTGATCCGAGTATTGAATATACTGGTATAATTAAATCTTCAGTAATCTAGGAATTCAAAAGTGACGAGAACGTAATTTCGTCAGTACACAACAATGTTGTAAGATGCTATCTTTATTTTTCGGTATGCGTAGCATAACATGGAAGCAAATGATTTTAATAAATAATTCATGAAAGCTGCATACACATTTGCATACTTTTAGAACTACAAATAAGGGCCTCGTTATCAAAGCATGTGCTGACAATGAATGTTGATATCAATCAGCAAACGACTTTGTAGGCAGTAAATTTCAATTATTAGAATACTAGTTTGTGGATGTCGATCACGTTACAATGTGCATGACCGAAAGCTTCCCTGCACGCAGGCAAGCTGTAGACAACCGCTATTGAATTTTAATTACAAAGAATGTACATTACTACATTTTCAGTCAAGTGTTTATAGTACATAATAGGGTATGCCTTTGTCAAATCTAAAGTGTTCCTTTTTCGCAGCTTATATATCCATATATTAAATAGTGTTCTCTGTTGTCCTATTGCAGAAGGGATATTCTATACATATTTTAACTGTTTTTTTTATAACAACAAACTATGTATTCCCGGTAGACTGGGTAGTAAGCCATGCTAACTAGTTTTATGTACATCCAGGGAGTATGACTACATGCTATTGTCATGAATCAGTTCATGTGGGATACAGACAAGAATGTGTCTCTTGATATACTAAGATATGTCAATTATCGATCGACACCATTTTTCGTGTGCCTCGTTCTGAATTAACCTCAGTCTGTAGTCTTAGCGCACTTGGTGTTAATGAACAAAACTATTATACAACCATGGATGGTAGTGTCTTATAATTTATTTGTGGAATGACATTATATATACGTGTGAGTGTATATATACGCACCTGTGTTTTAACATTGCCATCACCTACATCTCCACTTGTCGGCTGTTAGAGGATAATTACCTGTGATAAACTCTTATCAGATTGGTGTGGAAGACCTGGCCCCGTAAACAGACCTTTGTATTTCGACAAGCATGACAATCTTATCAAAGAAAAGGAATAACCAACATCCACAGTTTTAAAGTATCCCATTCCGGTGTGCATTCGTTAGATGCCTGGACGCCATTTTATTTTAGAAACAAATAGCACTGTTCATATCTTCTCATTTATCAAAATCGGAATTTACTAAAACTGCACAATCAACTTCATCACACAACTACATTCAATAAAATGTACATACCAAAAGGAATCATTTTATTTTTGATGAAAATCTTTTACTTTAAAAAATATAGTTAGTTGGGCTAGTTCACAATGTTGGTCATGTCGCTTTTGCCAATTAACGGGAGGTGGTCCATATCTCACGAGATTACACGAGTGCAGACTGGAGAAATATGATGCTATCCAAACTGTACTTTAAATACATATCAATTTATGAATGTCTAGAAGAAGACCTATTTCGGGATCTCCGTGTTTTATACTCCCCCAGCAACATGTAGGCATACCTGCAGACCTATATTTACTCTCATGTAACATGTAAGCGAGATCTTGACACCAGATAAGGTATGCACCATCTTTCGTATATGTTAATTTAGACCTGTTCATCAACACTTTATACTTTCAATTCGGGGTGCCATAATTGATTAAGTTAGTTATATGTTTAATCAGTATCTTGTCTTCATTTTGGTTAAAATCCTGACTTTGTTAAGTAGTCTTGGGGTGGGATCATGTGCTATAAATAGCTCTCAAGAGTGTTACATTCTGTAACAGCAACGCCACCGCTGCGTTAGCAACTGATAAGCGAAAAACAGAATTTCATTCATGACTGAAGTTATGGTATAATTTGGCCCAGTCATCGACAACCCAAAATAAGCACACGCAAGCAGTTATCAGAGTTTAATTGAATTTTATTCGAAAAGATTCAATTAATATCATATTGTTTGCTGCATGTGTCTAGTGAAATTGTATGTACAATATCCTGTTGCGTTACAGGTAAAATGTACAGTTTAGCTATGTTATTTAGTTATGTAACAACAACCATTACTTCTTTGTTTATTTCTAAAAAAAACTGTCTGTGATGCCGATTTGAGCGAGTTTGCATGTCTTTTGACTCATTTAGCTACTATCCTGGGAATTCGTAGAGTACCACCCCCATTCAAAAAAAGACTAGATAAACCTGAGCAGACATGGCGAACAAGTGTTTTGCGCTGAAAAGCGCAGCCCGAAGGCAATCATACGCCACGTTTAATGTCGGGCCGTATCACCTCGGGACGAGCGATACTACAAACAACATTTCCGGGTTATAATGAAATTTTCCTCTCTTTTCTGATAATATACTAAAAGAAAAAACTTTCCTTGTGTAATGGATTATCCAAAGTCTCCCCCTAAACGCTTGATGCTGTGTACAATACTCAGACGGTGTTGGGCATTAAACCAGGTCAAAGTGATGACTAACAGCCGATATTTAAAGATTCTGATGGAAATACAGAAAATTTTAAATTAAGTCAATCAACAGCGAGTAATTATTATTGGTATCTGATGCCTATACGTCCGAATTACTTATTGTACGATCAGGGTCAACGATTTATAATATTTAACCATTACTAATCACACCTTTCCTGAATCGTGAAAAAAATCGTGAGATTGATTTTCTATATGTGGGAAATAAACTTTAAAAAATTTGTTATTTGGAGATATATTCCATTTTCCCCGTATTCGAAGCAAACTATAATGTGTTTAAAGTACATTCCAAACTTCGATTAAAGTCTACATAGCGAGTTTGTAATAGCGATAGTTTATATATTTATATATTACACGTTGAGGAGAGGGGGCAATTGTTAGGAGGAAAGGTTTATCCGGAAATCTCTTGTTTACAACGGGCACTAATATCATGATTTCTTACTGACAACACTTAATAACAAGCAATAGGATGTCATTGACGTGAATTTGATGAAATGAAACGATTACCGTTTAAACAACTGGACAAGATTTCTACATTGATAGGATTACTTTATACTGATGTATGATATTTCCTGTTTTTCAGATCCAAGTCGGAACTTAGCTTTACCAAATACTGTGTTGAGAGAGGCTTTTCATATTTTACGTGAGAATAGTGAAGTAACTTTTTTAGCAACTGTGAAACAGGAGGTTGGAGATGCGGGGAGTATCATAGCATTTTCTTCAGACATTGTAAGGTAAGCTCAGTCTTTTGTTGTCAATGCATGCGACATTTTCAGATTCTTGGAAAACTGGTATTCATTGATATCATGGCTCTTTACTATCGAGTAGATAGTACAAAAACACAGATTAAACAAAAGACACACAAGTGAATATATATATTAAACTGCACCATACAGCTGTTTCGTCCTAGGATTCGTCAGTGATGCTAAGGGTCTACATTTTAAAATCTGCGATGCGACGAAGGACACGT
This sequence comes from Ylistrum balloti, assembly GCF_031769215.1. Classification (NCBI taxonomy): domain Eukaryota; kingdom Metazoa; phylum Mollusca; class Bivalvia; order Pectinida; family Pectinidae; genus Ylistrum; species Ylistrum balloti. The sequence goes on from NW_026782208.1 coordinate 139,550, forward strand.
TTTCGTTTAATTGAAGAAATTTTGTAATTTTCATATATCAGATAATATAAATAATTTTACACGTGTGTATATTCTGAGCCGTGCCACTATTCGAATTAAAATGTGGCATGCAAATTACAGCAAACCTTGGGGGCTTTAATGTCCACCAGCAATGTCTGCCACCTGCTATCTCTAAGTATATACAAACGACAAGCTAATAACACGTCTCGGTACAGATAGCTAGATACATAGTAAAATAATGAAACGCACTGCATCATACAGCTGTTTCTTCCTTTTTTGCACTCGCCAATAATGCTAAGGGCCTTAATTATGATAATGATGATGTGATTGAGTAAAATCTTAAGTGATTGAAAGAAATTTAAAATCTAGATTGAATGGTGCACTAGATCCATAATTAAATAAATTTTGTAAGTTTCATATATCTGACTAACGACAAGTGCATGTTTATTCTGAACCATGCCACTATTCGAATGAATTAAAAACATGGCATGCAATTAGGTCTTACCGCGAGGACTAAACTTCCTACAAATGAATGGCACTCTTAATATAAATTTCGATTTACATAAAATAGATTCAAAATGTGAGCGCTGTGAAATGAATATTTCTATCATATTAAAATGGCATAACATCTTGTCAAGTCTTATCAATGAATGCAATAAATAATTACCAGTGTAGGTAAAGGATAACACTACGCATGCCATCTCACGGACTATCTCCTGACAATGTATGTAGGTGGTTTACATACGTGCATACCTTTCTAGTGTAACAAGGTAAGCTCTTTAGGGCCGGCCTTCATCCGGAAATAAGATGATGGACAATCACAAATACATCTGGGTTATATTCATTCTCGGGATTCAATGAGTTGACGTTGTGTTATTTGGTTCTGAATTAATACACTTCGAAACCAAAATACGGATATATATTGCATTTGAAATAATCTGAGCCATATCACTTATATTCCGCGTTTCTAAGCCTAACTGGAACCTCCTGTAGTATGGGAGGTCAAGGATTTAAGTCGCCAGATTAACACTTCGGCGATCGATGTTTGATTGGCTCATGCAGTTTTAACACTCGGAAAACGATCAAATATGTTTCCTAGAGTGCACACACCTTAGATTGACAAGGTCGGGAACAAAGTGCATTTCCTCCTTCTAAGGCCTCTCACATCCATGGCTATCTCTATGAATGTCAAGGCCAGACTGACTTTTATGATGGTAAAAATATGCCAACCAGTATTTCTCCACCTAATTGCTGGAAAGTCAAGGCCACAAATCGGTATATAGACCAAGGACACATATCCATACAAGAACAGATTATGGTCCAGAATCAAAAATAGCTCGACTTAACACAAGAGTTTTACCCGAGCCAAATACCACAACCACTGTTCATTGTGACCTGGCCTCAATGATGGTCAGTGGTTTGTATCTGTACTTTTTCGGCAGCTGAAATATCCATCGGCATCACGTTAGGCGGTAAGGTGTTAATATGACCTGTGTAAAACATTGATCTCTTGCTTTATTGGAACAAATTGTCCCACTCTCTTGACTGAAACAATTTTTTTTTATTCTCATACGAAATTGAATGTTTCAAAAGAGGTCGCAAAGACCTTGCGAAGTCCTTAAGATTTTAACTTTAGGATATATTGATGATTACTTGTCTTTGAATAACAAGAAATTTATTGACTACGTCCATCGCTTATATATAAAAAATATAAATGATAAGCCGTTTACCTTGACCTTATCCTACAACAAAATCGACAAAGATAGTTGTATGTTTAGCGTGATAATCTTAATTCCCCTGTTGTGAATTGAATTATTCATTTCTGGATAGCAACATCACTGTATCCCCAACCAACGACAGGGTTGCGACAAGACAGGCTGTAGGATATTTTACAATCGTCATAATTCAATAGGATCTATTCTCTTTTCCTGTGCGATATGACGTTGGACGTAGTTTGAGTATGATAATAGTGTAGACTAGTGCACTGTAGTGTGATGTTCTATAGCAAATAAGTGCGAGGTATTGCTAAAAGCTTGACATGTGTCCGACGTTAAATATCATCGTGTTACGACATTTCAAATAGGATTAAGGACAGGATTTCAAGTTTGAATACTGACACTTACTGTCACTACGGAAAAATATATTTTACAGTTGTACAAAAAGTCATATCGTCTATACAAGTTTCGAAAAACTGTATAAGGCTTGAAGATAGGAATTAATGAGGCGATAGCTGCTTATAAACCTCAGATCCAGCTATGTTTTACAGTTTCATGTTAAATTGGGAGATAAGAAGATATGTATAACATATATTATTGAGCTTTCCTCTAATAAAGTATAAGGAGTCGACGTCAAACGGTTTCTCAAGAGATCAGCTACTGTTCCTTATATAATATCGCTACATCGCTGAAAAAAGAATCAATCAAATCTCGGAATAAAAAGCCGAGGTAATTGGATAAGTGTGAACTACACAGGAAATACGGTGGAAACATTTCAAATATGAATGAAAAGTCATTAGCACGCGAAAGCCATCTAAGATATTTCTAGAGCCCATTTACAGCCCACTTAAGATTATTTAACTTTGCAGTGCCAAAATTTTATCCCAATTGAAATCAAACATATATAACTTAATACATAAAACGGTAATAAGACGCGTATCATACAGCTCTGCAAGGCTATTTCTGTCGGGACAAACTCCACTATATCTCTTTTACAAAATGACATGGCGAAGTCTATGATGCGTTGGGAAGGGTTAAAAGTAGAGGTCTTATCAGTTCTGTTTGATAGACACTATGTATATGTATACGAGATATGGGAGCAAACGGAAAATAAACAAGGCCCATGAAGTGGATTTTAAACAGTTTTGATGTTTGGAAATGTTAAAATGTCGTCAACTTAGGAGGTCGCTTCTAGGAGGGAAGTAACATATTTTCTTTCATTTTCGATACAAAATTGTAATGAATGTTTTATCGGCGTGTTGAAAATGAAATTAATCGGATATGATGTATGGTGAATACAAATACAAAATGCTAGATACGCAAGAATAAAATTCGTAGTCAAAGGCGATACGATATTAATGCTAAACAAAGAGAATCCCTTTATATCTCTCTCGTTAGCAGCTACATGTAGGCGTCCCAGTAACAGGGGCATTAGATGCCGGTCATCAAGGAAACATCTTCTGGAAAGATAGACGGTAGGAACGGAAAGATACGATGGACTTATCTCCCTTATATCATAATGTAGTAGTGGGAGACACAAAATAAAATTTCAAAAGTGTTCTTATCGGGATTTGTGTACTGAAAAGAATGAAGTTTCCCGATTACCTCCTACTATCCTGTATGTTGTACCTAATTGTGTTCATTGCCATTGTCATTATTCAAGGACCTGTGACGTTAAACTTTATATTGCTGACAACCTTTAACTAAGCAAGTAAGACGGCAATCTGCTCATACGTGAAACTCCCAATGAAAACCCGGCTAACTATTATGCCAAAAGTATTTTAAGGGGAATATTTGTTGATCTTTCACACGCTGTAATAGCGGCACTGCAACACCTAATATTTTAAGCAAGGAATGGGGAAATCAACATTATTTATATGTATATATAAGACGACGTTTTCTTCCTTACATCATTAATAAATGATGCAACGATTTTCAGAAAGCATTTATTACATAATCATGAATGGTCGTACTTGTTGACACACATGGATAATGAATAAAAATGTAAACATCAGATGACTAAGATCAATAAATGGAAACTACGATTACAAAATTTGAGTAGAACTCAATAATTATTTCTCTGTATAGGACTCCAATTATACCTGTTTACTGCATCGCGAACGCAAATTATTCTTTAAAAAAATATTAAGGTTTCTGTTACGTAATATTTCTCAAATATTCGGGAAATTAAAACGTAATGGCAAGCTGGCAGCCCAAAATAAAATAATTAATGTCCTGACATTCATTGATCGAGGAATGGGGGAAAAACAAACAAATGCAATCAAGAGTTCAAGTTGAGAACGTGAATCATTGAAAACGTTTAGTCATTTTTATCAATACAGCTGAAGCAAACCTGTTCGGTAATGATTTTCATCATGCGATAGCTTTAGTGATAGAACGAAATACTTCTAAATGATGTAGAAATAAAATAATCATATTTCCTCACTATCTAACGATAAACATGTATTCTAAGATAATTTTATGCATAAAACTTCCCGTTTTTTCTCCTTGAAATGAGGTTTGTATATCAGTGCCGTTCGTGCGTGCGTCGATTTTGTCCGTCCGCAGGGAAAAACCAAAAGTGTTGGCTCATTATACTCCATGTTAATTTTTTGTGGTCAACAAACACTCAAGAAATAGGAGGAAACATATCAAATGCGTGTATATTCCTTCCATGCGAGGTAAAGATATGGTATTTATTCTGTTTGAATTTTAGAAACATCTGTCAAATTAGGAGTAACAATGGTCACAGTTGACCTATTTTATAAATCCAAGGCTTCACTACAATATATCTTGTGGATTTGCCATGCGTATTCGATTAGGTATGATATCATTGAAAAGTTATGTTTTACATTTAATTAGATTCTGTGGTCATCGCTCAAGGTTAAAGGGTCGAATATCACACTTGACCACTTCAAGCAAGGAGTTAAAGATGGCATCGCATGACCTTTACCTGAGAGGATAAAGACATGTATATGTACACCCACTGACCTTATCATTTTTTAATCATGCAGCTATGGTATATTAAATTAAGAATTCGGGAACACCATCCTCTACAGCCAAGTTGCCATCTTCTTGTGTTTCTTTCATGTTTTTTAAAACTGTAATAAGTTTGTGCAAAAAGATTTCTGCTGTATATATTATTTCCGTTGGTAGGTTAATATTTGATACAATATAATTCGGAGGTTTTATCTTTATTCAAATAATGGATTTTTGCCATATCCTGAAAGGATATCTAGAATAAATAATGATATATTGAAGTAAAGAAACAGTATGAAGCAACTAGTCAAGGCGAAAATCAGATTCAGTATAATTTGCGAAGATCCTGAGATAATAGTAGTTGTCGACAAAGAGACGGACGTACTTCCACAGCGTTTTTCTTTTCCATTAGTCTGCCGATGAGGTCTTGTGAAATTAACACGTATCTTGAAGCGAACATTCTACAATGTATCAAAACTTGTCCATGAGTACCTGGTTCTATGTACAACTTAGTGATATAAAAAGATAAAAAAGCATTTTCGAGAACATTATAGACGTTGTCACCTCAGTTAGTTTAGTTTTTTGTATGCTGGAAATGATACAGTGATGTATTCGGAATGATTTTTTTTATTATTAGGTAAAACAGAATCATTGCTTCAGATATTAAGAACATTTTACCATTTAATTGTATTGAACCCGTTCATTTTGCGCGTTACAAGTAATTGTTATGAATCCTGAAATATATCGATTGTTATTGCTACTGAGTGTTGATAGATTAAAATATTTCTTTTTTGAAATATTTTATATTTTAAGTGATCATCTTGTTATTTTCAGATTTTTAGAGATAGAGAGCAGTGGACGGAGGGATGAAATCCGTTTCCATTACACTCATGACCAACAAACACTCGTTGAAACATTCCCATACCGACTTGCCGACAACCAGTGGCATAAACTTGCACTTTCTTTGTCGGGGACTCATGTCAAATTATTTGTGGACTGCAATAGAATATACGAAAGAGTGATAAAAACTGTGGACAGGAGATCTACGGCAGGGACGTTAAAACTTTATGTTGGCCAAAGGAATGGTCAACATGCACTGTTTAGGGTAGGTATTTCAGCGCGATGGTTGGCTATGGAATTTACTCATTTATGTTTTAAGAACACTTAAAAAGTGGAAAATATCTTTTTTATTTCTTTCCATATTTGAGTGAGAGCAATACTCTTGGCGTACAATGTTTAATTATTATAGTGTACATCATGGTAAACTGTTGAAGCTGTCAATGAGAGCATGGTATATAACTAGTACCAATTTGTATGCTCATTGCGTCATTGCGACAACAATGATGTATTGAAATATTGTCTTTGAAGCTTTAAGATTGTTATAATTGAAACTAATTATCCTTTTGTGACAGCCTGTTATAAGCTCTTAGAAGGTCAAAATTGGATATCGTTCGGTTTTATTTTTCTCTATTGTTTCCTGGTCCATTTTACCGCTGATGATTCATGGTTAGAACTAAAATCTGTACGATTCTGTTGCATTCATTAATTTCATCCACTTTGAAAAAATCAATTGCTTATTAATTTCTCCGTTTGTTTCTACCGTGAATGGAATTCGATGCAGGAGTTTGGGTGTCATACAGGTACAAAACCTAGGTACAGTTGAATTAAGTCGCCATTGAGAAAAGATTTCTGAAAATATAGAAAAATAAAATAAATTCACTGTTTGATAACATCGTAATTCAGTACTCTCGTGCTGATTGTCATTAGATAGTTAAAAATAATTGGACGGCAGCTTTAGTAATTTGGTTTTCTAACAAACTCAAAACATATTATTTGCCTCGGTTAAGTCACCAATGAGGGATCAAAGACTAGTACTAGTCTAGTCATTAACATACGGGATGATACAAAAAGAAGATGAAGAGGCATTTTATGTTCGAGACAAGAAAATTGATATCATAAGATACGTAAAATCACAAAGCAAAGGCGTCTGGTTCACACATTACACTAAACCTTAGAAAAATAAACTGAAGTAAAAATAGAATGTAATTTTTTGTATCGCGGATGAAGATAGTTCTTTTAAGTGTTGTATCTGTATTTGTAATATATGTTGGCATTAGACCCATTCATCACAATGCTGTGTAATACATATAATGCTATCTTATTATCGTTAGTGGATTTAACGATCTTTTCTTTCTCACATTGTATCCGACCTGCCACACATGAATATCTTCACATCAATTTTTCCGAATTATGAAAATACAGTCTTCTGGTACAGAATTTAATTGGTATCAGTAGTTATGTTTGTGTGACTTAGACTACTACACATAAAGACTTTGTTGCCACTTTTTCTTCCTTTGTATCATGTTGAAAGTCATGCATGACCTATAATTATTATTTTCGAACAGCAGCATTTTGTTCTTCTTAACATGATGTCGTTTGGGTGCCCGTTACAAAAAAAACCGGTTTATTTATGACACCTGTTAAAACGAGAAAATAAAACATACATAGAAATGTATTGGATGTCTGAGAATACACTGGTCCTTTCATCTAAGCATTGCCGACATGTTTGGTACCTCATAAAGTCGAGGTCGGCCTGCGGTTGGGCATTGTTTGCACTCACAGACGGCCGAGTGACATGCCAGCTCATGAGGCTATACCAGAAACGTTCACTTGAATCGCCCTTCCGTATGATGCTGACGCCATTTTCTTACCCGCCGTGCATACTACACTGATGCGAAGTGGCATTGTGATCGGCGTGGTGCTGGAGCGCCGGGGGAGGGAGCAGGTCACACACAGAGTGGTGCTATTCTGACTGTCATTCACGTGTTTACACGTGTATTACCCTTTGTATCTTTATTAACTGGCAACACATACTACAACACCTGACATAAATACTAACTTTCGTTAAGTATAAGACTCCTGTAAAACGTATGTGTAGCAGATTTTTTTATATATCAAATACTGGTGGGAAAAAATTAAGTTTATTTGTTATGATAATGAGTTTTGTTTAATCTTTATTTACACGTTATTTGCATTTATTCTGTAGATCCGAATTTGCAATGGTATATTACTTAAGAGATATTTTCAGAATTTTATATAAAAAATACTGTTGCACATTAAAGCCTCCATTGTCCATGTCGTACAGTGTTGTAGGATTCGAGTTAATTTCCTTTCTTTGTGTGATAATGCTAAAATATAAAATGGCATAATAGTTTTAAACGCATTTCTAGTTACTTGTATGTAGAAACTATTGTCATACGGACAGTAAATTTATAATATGAAGAGAAAGCAAAGATATTTTCAACAATGTATATTTTTGTGTAATACATTACATCCTGGAACCAATAATGGTCCGGGACAGCCTTTGCCTAACGATTCAGGAATCCGTGTCGGATACCTTGTAAAAAGAATAGAATAATATCCCCTGCGAAGAATCGTCCGAGTTATTGAGGACGCCTGCTGGCTCTACACTTGGAAACAGTAAACACACAAAATGAATAATTGACTCGCTACGAAATATTTGGTTTGAAGAATGGATTTGTTCTGAGGACAGACAGACCATGACAGTCAGACATCTACACGCCTTCATCATGTAATCAATCATGACCCTTAATACGAAACAGGAAGAGAAGCTGTGATTCTAATATATAAAACACTCTCCGGATTTTTATTTCCATTTTCCTACTTTCTGGGTTTTTAACGTTAATGTTTAAGTTTTCATTAAATATCAGCGTTGCAGCAAACAGAACCTTGCATTTTGTCTGCAAGGCTGTCATTTATTACGATTATAAATGCCATAATAGACTAATCAATGTCTACATATTTTAATATATTTTACGTTACATTACATACATTCGTTAAGGTATAAAACAGTGTAGTTAAATGTCGATTTATTTTTGTTGGTAAAATGTTACACGGATTAATGAGTTTATGTTTGTATAAAACGTCAGAAATAAAAGAGAAACAATTTGTCTCTTGAGTACTGTATGGAACCCTTAAATAACGAATGAGAACCATGGAAAATGCATACAATGGAGATTACATATAAGTAAGGCATTTCAATACAAGAATCACAAAACTATTTTTATTTTGGTCGGGATTGCTGTAATGGTCTTTCCGACATCTCTCCTTTTTATCAGTGGGCTTGCGATGAATACTGCGTGGAGACCTCACACCAATTTTGATACAGGCGCCAGATTCTAATTTGACATAACAACACTGATTTTCAAGAATGGTGAAATAAAGGTTTCTGTATTAAGACAAGTAATACATCTTTTCGCATGCATTTAATACACGAACTGTTACATAACACTTATGTAAACATGATCAATCCGACTTCCTCTATTCCATTAGATTTCTATCTTAACTATGATTTTAAATTTCCGGATAATCAAATGCTATGATGATAATATCTATAACTGGTTCCCCCACATTTAGTGCGCCACACATTGTGTTGCAGACAAAACATGTACGTGGGTGTCGGTCTGCGCGTGATACGAGGACTAATTGTACGCCCAGCAATCAAACGAGCAGGGTCCCTTATCTTTTCTATATAAATATATCAAACTATTCACGTAGTATACCTTACGTTCAATGATAACGAGGAAAGACGGTTCCGATGCTGTTTGCATCTTGCGTTTATCTCGCGCATATTGTGCGCCCACAAAAATTAAAAAAAAGTTTTGAGCTTCCAAAATTTGTTCCTATTTAATTCTTTTCTCCGCTTTGTTTGATTGAATATATATGATGTTCCTCACATCATTGACTTGCTTGAAATTGTAAAAATGTTTGCAATTAAAAAGAACTCCACAACTTGAAACACTATACTATACTCATTATGCATGTATGGTCAATCCCTATTGCCATTAGCGTTGCCAACGCCTAATTTAGTAGTAATGACTCGATAGACAACCCTGATGATTACTTCACCAGATAGGATCAATTCTTTGTTCCATTGTCATTTTGGTGAGACCTGGCATCAGGTGTGTATCAGTCAGCGGATGCGGATCACACGGATAGTTTAACTTTAAGTTCTGTGTAGCATGTACCATAGCAATACCTGTCTTAACAAGAATACTTTTGGCCACGTTTCCTACTTTGTATCTCTGTATGAATTATTGCCTTTATCGTTTCCTCTCTGGTACAAAAACGATCAAGATCACATGGCTGAGGTAGCTTCCTCAGCAGTATAGGAGAGATCTTGTTGATCAAACAAATATGTATGAAAATGATCATAAAATATCTAATTTATAAAGAAGGGTTATTTAATCTTCGATAGTAGCATTGAGAAGGAAGATAAAGTAAAGGTGAAAATACCATATTCAGAAATTCATTGAAATCTTATGTAGAAGGACATGTACCGAATATACTGGTTCAGCGGTGGTAAAAGAGGTCTGAATGTATAGGTAATGGTTTGCCCATTGCTATTGTAGCGGTAAACTCGGAGTTCGTTGGGGGTGTCTTAAGTTGATAGGAGTACATCAACGATCTGACAGAGGTTTATTGATGGGCACCGACATCAAACGTTGGTCGGAAACCCGATTCTAACATTGTTTATTTCCATCGTTTTACCCCTAGGTAACACTCTTCCCGTTGGATACAAGTCTGATGCCTGGCTGTTTTGGTATCTGATCAACTTGTTTGTTCAAACCGTCGATAATATTTCTCCAGGATTAACATTGATTATGTATTTGCGACGACACAATCTGTCTATAGTCAAATTAAATTTTTCTTGTTTTTCTTTCTTAATAAATTCAGTCCTGTGTAATTGTCTTTAGATGTTTCATTTAAAAACGATGCTATGGAAACTACCAATGCTTGCCAAACGTAGAATACGTTTAACCAACTACTGTTTGCCAAGAGAGGTTTGATAAAGAAACATGTTCTTTTACACTGATTTGTTTGAAAGACACCTGTAATCTGTTTTGAAAAGAGTATGTAAGCTCAGTATCAACGGCAGAATCAGTCAGAGAAAACACCCTCTTGTCGTCGCGTGCTCTCACGTGCATTCATGCTCTAATGGAGGAGTATGTAAAGCTTGAGTTAATCTCTATAACTTAGATAATGCTGTTTCTAATTCTAAAATTATGTCATACCCCGTCAACACCCACACTTAGCACTACTAGTAAGTAATGAAAGAAGAGGCATTCCAAATTCCAATTTTCTCATCCACTTGTGTTTATTGGAGTTGAAGCACGTGATGTGTTGTAAATAGGACAACGCATCCCTGCCGATCTATATCTCTTCTGTCTTCTCATATAAATGTAGAGTTTTAAGCCATTTTAATGCCAATCAGTGACGGTCGCTATCCACTTCCGTTACCAAAAATGTGCACCTGTTGACCTCCATTGTCAATCTTTTGAGTGCAGCTTTGTAGGTCTTACTTTGACTCTAATGGCTGTCACTCGAGAAATGCCAATAAATGTGTTTAGTTAATAACAGTATTGAGTTTTGCGTATGCTCAAGATATTTGGAACCCTTTATCTGAAAAGGCTATTTGTTTCTATGCCGTGAATTTTAACCATCATAAAGGAAATAGATGGTGTTTGTTAAAACCTATCCTACCTAAGCTTTATCATTTGTCTCGAAAGCTGGAATTAAGAAATACGATAATTCGCTTTTCTTGTTATGACGTTTTTTGGCAAACACAGTATGCTACTTTCAAAACAGATTAAATAACGTTGTGCACTGTGTTAGTGAGCTCGACCTTTATAATGTATACCCTCAGGTGTGCTAGCCTGTCAATCATTCTAGATCCTCGGATGGGTTCTCAGGGAGCGGTTCATGCATCAATCACCGCAAAGATGTTGCGTGTTTGATTTTATAGACAGAGAGCGATGTACGAGATGATTAAGGCACCTTCTGTCGTATCATCACCGTCATCACCATCACCATCTTTTAACGGGTATATGTTTTGTTTCTGACAAACATTTTCACAAGTTATAACCATTTTCTTTTAAGGTGTAACATCATATTCCCACGTTCCTATCTGCTCTGTAGGTATCGTTATAGAAAGAAACATAAGCCTTTAACGATTTTGGCAAACATGCAATTCTCTTGTTTACATGAGAGAAAAGTTAAATTGCCTTGATTATATAACTATGTTGTTTATCAGCTATCACTAATCATTTATATAAATTAAGTAATTATTAGATAATCTCGTGATATGTTATTATCCCAATCAGTCCAACCTGTTTCGCATAGTCAAATATTGTTACCCTACTCAAGTAAGATTTGTTGTTGCAATATTGACATTCAGTGCAATATATGTTGTACTATAAGATATAGGCATTGATCTCTAGCTGATTCACAACCTCCCTTATCTGGGAAGAAAGTAGATTACACATGGAGGCTTTTATTTGCGAGTGTTTAAGGGACTGCCTCTTGTCTCTATGATATTCATTATAAGAAATGCTGTTGAATTTTTTATCTCTGGTGTATTTTTAAGTATTTGACTGAGAGATAAACTGGAAGAGATATTGATTTCAGTTCATTACAAAACACTGATCTGATAGCCAATCAAGTGAATTAAGTGAGCGTCTTTCCACTACTCGATCGAGTTGCACGTCATTGTTGTTATTGGAATGAATGAACAAGGTCCCAATGATTATTTTGCATTGTTTTCAAGTATGCTACATTACTATAATTGACAGATGGTAATCTTCACTTGATAACCCGGTTAATAAAAATGTTCAGCGGACAATAACCATGACAGTAATGGTATATATCACACCTTGAAGTAAAAGATTAATTGATTGCATTCAGTGCATTTTATTTTGTTTCTTGATGCCTTAACATAAGTCATCATTACTATACTGATAACATAACACAAACTGACAGCAATCTGACAAAATACTAGGTTTAACTTATTATGAAATGGAACAGGATCATTCACGAAACGCCTCTATATAGATGTCAGGGGACGACAATTCCTTTATGTTGTATCAATTAATGTGATGTATCTAATAATGTCAATTTTCATGGGTTTTTTTTAGTTTTAGCTCGGAAGAACTCGGTCGTTGAAGTCAGTAAAGCACCAGATTAAATGCGTCAGCAGTTAGAAAAACTTGTTCTTGTTTGCTGATTCATCCATTGTTGTCGTATAACTTATCATGCCTTTTCTCACCCTTTTGCAGGGGGCTTTGCAAGATGTAAAAATAGTAACACAGGCACACGGTTATCTGTTACAATGTCCACAACAAGATACTGGTACGTATTGTTTTCTGCCTCCAAATTAAATGTTTTAGATAAGCACATACCATTCGACCACCTTGTGGACATGTTCAGCGCATATGGCTAGCAAAGGTTTCACGTTTTCGAAACTAGTACTACAGTGATGTTGAAATATTTAATTTAAAAATGTTTTAATGAGCTTGTTGAAACCTTCCACTATTTTCTGTTTTCTGTGTCAAACGTCCTTAAATAATTCTGTAAAAAGAAGTAAAATATATATCAGGGAATTTTCCAACCTCATAATTGATTGACTAATTGTGATAATATTCGAATCCTTGAAAAAAGGGGAAACGGTTTATTTGGAAGGGTTTGCTTGCACTTGTGAACTTGAACATAGAATTCTTCGATAGTTAATACACAACGTATTCAAAAGTGCGTTTTATGGTAATGTAGCCCATCTGGATGACCGCATGGTGCAATTGCGTTAGTCTTTTACTCTCTCTATTACAAAATTCTTATCAGAAAAAATATATTGTCTTATTTTTTTAAACCAAATTTGAAATCCAGACAACATTATGCCCTTTAAATGCAGTGTGAATCAGGACATATTTAGCTATTGAATTTATGCATTATATTTAATCATTCCATAAAAGTTTCGCATTGACAAATGTATTGCCAATTAGGTGTGGAATGTTATACAGGATATTTGGGTCACACTACCAGATTACCCTCGCATACTCCTGGCAGGTTGAGAAATATATATAATACTTTGGAAAACAAGATACATCGTCGAATTTTAACCAACCTTGACGTTATAGTGTTTGTAGATTACGTTTGGAAAAACATTAAAAGTAGTATAGAACATCACGCCCAAAGCAAGTTTGGGTCAATTTAGAATCAATCTGCTAGTAATGGGTTTCACAAGTGTTATAAAACGCAGATACTTGCAGAAACCAAATTGATTAAATAGCAATAAAAAAATCAACAAATTTCATATAACGCTTACAGAGAAAAATCGAGATAATTGGATTTGAGAATTTAATGTTTTAAAGTGATTAACGTTTGCTCGTGCTCTTTCAGCTTGTCCTACATGTGCACAGTATCAAGCGCTTGAACAGCAAGTCAAAAATATGTATTCCTTGTACCAAAATCTATCCCTGAAGGTAAGTGCTAGGTTTTGTAATAGTGTAACCATTTTCAAAGGATGAAACCCAAATCTTATTAGTTTCTCAACTTCTTACTGGGGACAGTGCCAGCAACTTCAGTTTGGCCTTAATTTCCTTAAGTATACGACTTCATCTCTGTTCCTGAGCAGTACATCTTTTATTGCCGATATAGCAAGTCCCTGTTTCAGCTTAAGATTCAAGAACCGTCTAGTTATCCCATTACAATAACATCATTTATATGTGTGTGTGGTACGGGAGTGATATGCTCTAGAACGGGACTAAATCAGAATTGCTATTTGCTGAAATTTTATTGATGGAAAATATTATGGAATTCAATTTTTTAAGAACAAAATATTTAAAGAAAACACTACGAAAACGTTCTAAATATTGTTAACAGCAAAATGGGCGTGTTTCACTCAAACGTTCATGAAACGATGTATTCCTATGTTAATACAAGATTATATTGATGTGAGCACAGAAACGTAAGGCAGTTTTTTATCAGTACGTTTGTTGATGTAAACTGCATCATATTTGACAATCGTAGACCTTCCAAGGGAATGTTTAAAACGATGAAAGAGATTTCATAAATATTTCACGTCCAAGTATATGGGTTCCACACATTTCTCTCTGACAATGATTTGTGACATTATTGTATGGGGTCTACTCGAACTATTTGGCAATATTCGCCTATTAAAATGTTTATTATAGTCTGGGAAATTTCTTTTGGTGAAAATATGTTGTATCTGTGATGAGATGTTTATGCATTCACATTGACATTGATCTCTCTGTAAAATTAACCATAATTGCCGTCTAGAGTTTATCAATTTTAATTAGTTGACCCAATACATATGATGATATCATTTTCATTGTCAGTCTTTCTCGACAGAGTTATTGTATATCTTATTTGTATTTTCTAGCTTCTGCGGGCAGAAGAGAAAATCTTTGGTTTGGAACAGTGTGAGTGCCTAAAGAGTTGTTCACAGAATGGAACTTTGCGGAAGGAGGGAGAGGTGTGGCAGCTAGACCAATGCACGATGTGTCGGTGTGCGGTAAGCGTTCTCTCTCTCTCTACCTCTCTGTAGGTACTGATGATCAACCCAGTGTAAACTTTTGTGTTTGTTCAATTAAAAGAAACGCATCAAATATTTTACAATTAAGGGATGGGTTAGCATACCTTACACTTACAGACAATTGTATTCCATCGAAGATATTGTTTTTTTTCTCCTTATCGTACATGTCTGTTCTATCTAGGAGTACAGAGAAATGCTACGTTCGTTGTAGACGAGAAATTTGAATAAGTTATTATTATTTTTTTAGAACGGCACTGTCGAATGTCAGAAGGTGGATTGTCCGCCCGTCCAATGTGAGAATCCAGTATATCGAGACGGAGAGTGCTGCCCTGTCTGTCTCAGTGAGTAACTCTAAGTTGACCTTTGTACTTATGTTTCCCTGACGCTACTCATCGTAATATTTCATCTAATGATGCAAATATTTTTTGGTATTTTTTTTTAATTGATGAGATGCAACCAAGAAGTGAATCTTATGAACGAAAAAGAATTTCAAAATGAAAAGGGATGTATTAACATTCTTAAAGTAAACACAAAAATAACGCAAAATATATGTGAGAAACGTCTGTAGTTTTAAAGTGAATTGATGTTTTGATTGTTAGAAACTCTTTACGGGCGGTAATATCCAGACAACTTCTCTGAGTCGATTAGCATTTTAGTCGTTCTTGGCAAAAGCAGATTGTATAATTGTCAGGAAAATCGATAGAGTCCTCCTTGAAGAAGCATTAAACATGAGTTCTGAGAAGTAAAATGATCGGTAACCCTTGTTTTGCATATCTTTGTTGCACATTGCGGTAAAGGATTTGGCACACATGATCCATATCGCATTGGACGTCACCTTCCTTGCCAAGTTTCACTGAATGCCTGTTCCAGTTAGTCTTTAGACGCCATACAGATTATCAGTTGTTGTAACTGAAAGAAATTTTATTTCGATTGATAAAACATAAATTGGTACCTATAGATATTAAAATTAGATGTCTTATTTGTCATTGTTGCTTGAATTCGGTGGGTATCAGCCATTCGCAGTGCTTTTACGAAACCGTTAAAAAATTCCTCCATTTCAAATTGGAGTGATAGGTGTTACTTCTGATGCTTTGGATACGTTTTGCATCGTTTTAGCAATCTTAGGCATATATTCTAAAATTCGGTATAGGAAATATCTTAATGTTAGAATTGTAATCCAAATATGTTTTAGTTCGTTAACTGAATGTAGTGTATAACTTGCCAAGGATGCCGAGGTGTTTTATGTTACAGCTGTCGTGTTTTGATTGCAATAAACTTCAGTATCTCCGTTGCCTCTGTTTTAAAATTTTCGTTAAGATTTACCCTTCAGTGTATCATTTGATACTATCAACACAGTCTAAAACGTTATCGAATTAGATTTATCTAAAATTTATATTAACTGAAGATATATCTTATCAATATAAGTAATGATTGCGGTGTCATCTTTACCATGCTCCTATGTCTGAAAAAAATGCAAATTAACATAAATAAAGAACCACTTATTTCTTCAGATCTCTTGTTTGAAAACAGAATGTACTTATATTTGGAAGGCCCAGGTGCCTTAATGATAGGTCTATTATTATCCACAGACACTCTTTCAGTTGCCGCTCTACACAGCGGTTGTAACATCGAGCTTGGCACTGCCTGATTTATTACAAAGTCCATGTGTGTCCTTATATCAAACCCGTAACTGGAAAAATCATATTGCCACTGAAGTCAATAGAAGTAATTTGTAACAGGCTCGTCCTTCATTAAACACCGTAGTGAATCCATATGGTGATAACTTGTCGGTAAAATAGAAGAAAGCTGACTGAGTTGAAGGCTATTGTGAAAAATAGCAATGATAGCTTTAACAAACATGCTGCCATCTTTCCTTAATTCACGTGATCCAAAGTAATTGTCTGTATTGTAGATGAAAATAGCGTAATACAACTGTTTTTTCCTGTGCTTAATTCTTATTCTTTTTTCCACATATCACACTTCGAAACATTTGTTTGAAAATTTAAAAGATGTCTTAGCTGATCATTCCAAAATCACACATTAGAATTATAACTCTCAAAATAAGTTTTAAATTATGTATAGCATAGAAAAACAATGCATTCATAATATCATAAATCTGTCTCGTCCTCGTAGTCAAAACGTCATGGAGGTCATACTGCATTGTACATCTGTTTCATCCTTGTGCGACAAAAATTATAGAATTCATATTGCATAATACATTTGTTTCGTCATTGAAGCACAAACACCACCATATATCTGTATTGTATCCAACGATAGGAACATTGGTATATATTCAGGCATATGAGTGAACTATTCATTATTTGTAAAATTAACCAACTTTCGTTATCTTATTTAAACTTTTACCGTTTCAGCAAACTGTTTCTACAGCGGGAAATATTACGATCATGGTCAGTCCATCACCCCGCGTATGTGTGTAACGTGTACGTGCGATGTAAGTATACTAAGCTGTATAAATCACACATCACTGTGTCATATATTATGTAGATGCTTGGAAACTGTTACTTAGAGACCATAAGTCATCATACTTTCTGGATTTGTCACCTCATATCAAACGATGTGTTTCTGTCCCCCGATTTCTGCATTTTTATTTTAGGCAACCGTCGTGATCAGCCTGTGCTGTCTTACTACAATTATGTATTATTAATGAGTTTATTAACTTTCCATGGGTAAGAATCCATTACCGATACGCCCTAGCTTGTAGGCATCCTTATACAGCTGTATGATATAGTGTGTGTTGAAGTATTTTCATTAAATTTCCTAGATTCTGCCTCACCGGTTATGCAGCATACATTTTACTTTCTTTGTTCACAAGCATTTCTTCTAGAGTACAAACATAGTTGATCACACTTTTGGATATAAGATTTTCACTACCTGGATTCCAAAGCAATTTACGAAAAGTTTCGGCTTTCGTCGATTACTTGCCTGATGTTAATTACCGAAGTCATATGTTAATGAGGAAACATACTGTCTCACTGTCTGTAAATCACGGAGATTATTTCATGTGTTCACTAACATACCGTACCGACATCTTGTAAATAGATTAGTGAGAAGTGCAACTGGCCTCGATATCACTAAAGATAATTCGGATGGTTTTGGGTCCTAACTCAATCAGAGAGTTAATGACGAAATAACATCCAGGAATGTTCATTGACGGCACCTATATGGCTGCTTGAAACTGATTTGCCTAGATTTCCTCGACATTTATCTCACATCATGGTTAATAGCACATAATATGTAGTTCTTCAATAAACTTATATATGGGAATAGCTTGTATTGTCAATCCTAAGTTAGTAATATCGAAGAGGGAGAGGGAAATAAGGTTTACAACAGTACACAAATGCTTTCTACATCGATTTTATCATTGATTTGTTGCGATAAAGAAAACGCATTATATAATTTGCTAATCTTGTATCGTCAAACTATGTTTATCTTTCCGCCACAAAAAATGTTTTATTTTACTTAGACCTTGACCTGTTCCGATCTGGTAATAGGTTGCGCTAAGTAGACTGTTATAGAGTCTCGTTTCTGGTTCAGAATTGACGACTGTATACAATTTTGCTAAATTGATTAAGCACAGACACACGGAGTAAATGTAAAGGAAGCACATTTGTTTGGCTGCGTCCGTGTTCCGTCATAAATTGCGGAATGCTAGTGGTTGCGGAACTCGTAACTTATATCGCCATTATCGTCATTTCGTGAGTGCTTATACAGTCTGTTCCGGTGTTCCTTACAATGAACGAGACACAGAAGTGGAATGGTTGTGGATTTTTAAGATTACGTAACTAGCACCGTAATGCTTTAAGGATATAATCATTAGTCTTACAACAACAAAAAATGTCAATTGTTCATGAAAAATGTTTAAAAAAAGAAAAAAGCGAAGAATGTTTAAAGTGTTGGTATGTATGAAAATTTCCTGAAGTGAAACGCGGTAGGGCCTTGTGATGTTACTGAAGTGCCGTGGGATGGTAATATCCGTCTGTGAAAATTGCGATTTTTCTAGATTCAATCATAAGAACTTATCTTAATTTCATGTATGTAATTATATGAAAGATAAATCCGTATCATGATATTTCTGTTAATAGGATGGACGAATGGCATGTACCAAAGTGGACCCTGAACAAAACTGCGAAGTTTTAGATTGTCCTGTAGAAAAACAATTGCATATCAAAGATGAATGCTGCCCTGTGTGTGAAGGTGAGCACTGAACCCCGCTAGCGTTATTCGAAAGCAATTGATCGTAGGTAAAAATGAACCAAGAGATATTGACGCATCTATACTTATAAAGTAATAAACATATCAACAGTGTCTTCTTCCTCGACAACAAATATCCTGTTAATATATGTGGCAAGTTACACATTAGTCTAAACAAAAGTAAAACTCATTTTGCAATTGCGTTTTTATACTATCTATTGGTATGCTTTGTAAACTTTCATGATTGTGTGATGAATTCTCTTCTCTTTTAGGTACCGACTTCTGCTCCAAGGGCCACGAATGCCATGCAAATGCGGTGTGCGTCAATATGGCTACCCGTTACGGCTGTCAGTGTAAAATTGGTTTCACGGGTGATGGTACCCATTGTGAAGGTAATTAATTTAATGTTAACAGTGAAACATTATATCTATATGGCATTATTTTCTATGTCCGCGTACAAGACTTTATCAGAAAGTAATTGTTATTGACAATGATATAATGTTTCTATCCCTCACTTACATCTATTGTGTATTGTTTATCATGAATGTGTTTGATCTTTCAGATATTGATGAATGTCAAGTCAAAGGTGGAAAGACTGGTCACCATTGTAATGGGAACACAAAATGCGTCAATACCATTGGATCCTACACGTGTAGATGCCCATCAGGCGAAGCTCCGTCAGATCCTTACAAGTGTGAAGGTACCCACACGTCGTCTTCACCAGCAGTCCTCAATTTTTCACACTCATTACTGGCCGTGGCTTTCTTGCTACATCTGTGCCTTATGTATTATCATCTACATATTTCCTAACAATAGCTCTGTCGCCATGTTTCTATGGGGACAATGCCCTGTATTCGTTTGTCACTTTCTTTCAGTCTTTTCCTTTATAGAAAATGTTTCTTGTTAATGTTAAATATGTTGGCGTGTTTATCGTTAGGGTGGGACAAAATTGTTTTAGATTAAATGTCTGTTTGAGCTGGATGTGCCGGTGATGATCTGGTATCTATCTTGCTTGCATAGTTTATATTTATTTGTTTCTCACATTTCATTGGACCACTTTTTGGTTCAACAAACAAAACGTATAATACGTAAAGAAAAATAACGGTTTCTCGTGTAGGTTGCTGTCACGGCTTCACGCTATCGTATACACTGTTAGGCGAATGTTGTAAGCAAGTATCACTACTTGTCTGCAAAATGTTGTCGATTTGAATAAGTATCTCTTATCTTGATTTCTGTTGTGTTGTGATTGTATTACAGTGGCATTGTTCCATTCATCTACTTTCCATTATAATAGTTCGCTTCATTGCGGATTATAAAATATAATATTCCAATTGAAATGAAAATAGAAATATATATATATTGAGTCATTTTTGATAATGTAAGCTATGTCATCGACGTGGTTTAAAAGATATGACAAATGGAAGAGAGCGAGAATGAGATAGAAAACGAGAGAGACGGCGAATGAGAAAGATGGAAAAAAGAATTATTTTAATTGTAAATATTAAATTCGTTGTTGTTAAAATGTTGGTTAGTGTGAACGATTGTTTAGTATAAAGTGATCACGTGACAAATCATGTACCACCAGGATCAAAACTATCATAACGACATGGCAAGAATGATAGAACGAATGATTGTGATAATTGTGATTATTATTATTAATTTCATGTGATAATTCATATATAGTGTAAAAGGAAATATGTCGTTCATTGTTCGGATGTGAAGGAAATGTATATGTATATTTATTTACATGTATAGGTATGGTGCGAGAGAACAATTAACGGTATAGTCATGAAAATTATCAATTGAGAAAATACTTTTTCTACCTCTGGAAAATCGGCTGTAGGTTTTATTACAAAATTGGTTAATAAATCCCATTTCCTACAATCTAAATTGGTGATCGTTGTCTATTAATAGTTATTTGATGAAGGATAACTATACAAAGACAGGGCAGGCAATGACAAATAATTACAAATGACAATTAATTTGTAACTAAAGCACAATTCTAAGACACGTTCATGGACCAGTTAGAAAAGCATTTTAGTGAACATTACGAAATAAAAATAAGTATGCCTGTTCTGTAAGCGTATAGGCAGACACAATGCATCTTCTTTTTTCAGAATATATTATATATCACATTTAACTAATTAGAAATGAGAATTTGAACAGGAGTATCTTATTCAAAATAGAAAAAGACAAATTCGAAAGAAATAGGTAATTGTATGATTGTAAATTATGTTTGCGAACCACGTGACGGTCTAGAAAAGATAGTTTGAGGTGAAGGGACATGCATAGTTCTGCCATTTGGAGAAAATATCACCTACATCAAAGCTCACATCTAAAGTTGCCTCGGAAAATATCTATTTGAATTTTTTAAGTAATAGAGATTCTATGAAAAAATGCATACTTCATAAGGTGTATAATGTGTGTAATAAGTTATGCAAATGTCATATGTAGGAAATTGGATTATTGCTCAATTTACAGTGGATTTTCCAGAGATTATTGGAAAACATATGATAAATTTGATAATTCAAAACATTTCCTATTGTTTTATAAAAGGTGATAAAATCGTCTCCATTTCCGGCTCTGCATGTCGATATTTCATCTTTTTGAAATCTTCAATCAATATTATTCATGAGATATTTTTGACTTCAAAGTAGATTCAGCCCCAGTGGGAAAGGCGGAAACATGACCTCATCACCGTACTGTAGCTATGTAACACATTCCATTCTATAACAAATTTCCTAATTTGAAACAGAAATGCATGAAGACATATAAATGATTGTACCTACATCCACATGCAACACCGTTTTCTTTGAAATAACATGTCTTTGTCTACTTTCTAAACATATACCGATATTTACTATTATGAACATATTGAAATTGCCAAGACTTTATGTTCAAGACAGATTTCAATCATGTAGTGGAAGTGTTGATAACCATCAGTCGTGGTAGGTTCAAAATCTAGGGATGAAAACATAATCTATTAATTAAACAAATGCTTTAAGGGTAGCAAACGTAAACCCGCCAAACACTAGTTTCATTAAGCCCTTGTGTTTTCCAACTCTGTTAACACTTTGATAACACTATTTAATGGAATTCATAATTCATTGTCACTTTTCCAAGCATCACACACTATACAATCGGTCTGACCTTCAGAAGTGTGAAGAAAATCTCAATCGGGGTAATTATTCATTCCACAGGAGGTCGGCATGGTAAAATAGTATAGTATGTTTCACCTTCTTTATCGCCCAACAGGCGTGCACCGTCGGTTCGGAAATCAATTACAAAAACGCCAGACTTTCACATCGATAAATAAAGCCCGGTTTACATCATTACCTACTGCAAGTGACTCTACATGAAAGACATTCCGAATGTTATATAACGATGCAGGCTTGTTCTCACTCTCAGATAACAGGTCTCGGATTTTAATATTATTTCTGGATACCCGACCGGAATCGGTATAATTAAGGAATTAGATGTTAACGGGAACTGATAGGACATGCCTTGCTGGAAAACATTTAATGAAGTTCACCTGTGCTTGAATAAAATAAAATACCCATTAAACTCATCTCGCTTCGTAGCGTATTAGATGTGGTTAGTCTCGTAAAGATTCTGTCGGCACATTTTATATTGGGGTTATAATTGAGCATAGTTGTTTGCTGGCCACGTACATGAAGCTCAAAATTGTGAAATATTTAATTTGGATAGTTGAAGCTTGCTGTGTTATGTTTGTCAGTTCATGGTCTTATGAACATTTTTATTGAGGATAAACTATAATAACAATCATGTAATAAGGGGCTAGGAAGACAAAAAGGATTAATCTATACAGAATCGAAAGCTGTATTTGGTCAGGGGAGCTGATCTGATTGTGAGTCTCATATTTAAGGGTTTAAATTCAGGTGGACATATTGCATTATTTTTCAACTAACCCTTCAGTATTTATACACTTTTGCTATTGATGTTTAAGGTCCTCAATGCCACTTCTAATGAAATCTCTTTCTTGACCGTTCAGAAAGTCCTCCACTGCATGTATGACGTCATCATCTGACTGAAAGTAGTACCGGAAATGGCCTTTTTCAATTTTGGAAATAGATGAAAGTCTGACGGAGCGAGATCAGGCGGATAAGGCGAATGTTTAATCAATTCAAAGCTATAGTCGTTATTAACAGCAATGATATTGACGGACTTGTGAACAGGTACAATGTCCTGGTGGAACAACACAACCTGACTGAGTCTTCCGCGGCGTTTTCTCTTAACTGTCTAAGAGGTGATGGCAGATAATCTATCATCAGAATACCATCAGCACCCGAGAAAACCAAGGTCATAACCTTTCCACCTGATTGAACAGTCTTTGGTGCCTTCTTTGGCGGGGATGAACTAGAGTGCTTCCATTGTTTAGACCGTTGTTTGGCCTCTGTGGTGAAATGATGGACACACGCTTCATCCAGTCACAAATCTCTGCAGAAAGTTAGCAGTATCTGCCTCTAAAAGGTTCAGATTATCATACGATAAAGTCCGTTTGGTGTGTTTCTGATCAACTGTCAGAAGCCTTGGTACCAATCGGGCCGAGAGCTTTCTCATTGCAAGATCTTCTGTAAGAATGGAATGTTCTGTTTCCGTTGAAATCCCAACTGTTCTGGCTATATATCTCTCTGTAACTCGACTGTCAGTCATATCAATATCATAGACATCAGCCATTCCTGGGGTTACAACAGTGACAGGCCTTCCAGGAAAGGCGTCATCCCCAAGGCTCTACCTGTCACGCTTAATTCAGTCATTCACCTTTCCAATGTAGCATATGGCTGGGCAACATTCCTTGTTGTTGCTACCATATTAGAATGACTATACTGAATAGCTGCTCTTTCAGCGATTTTGTCCATTCCGTTACGTCAGAATACTTCTTCCACATAAATTGGTCAAATAAAAACCATTCTTCGGGTGCACAGCCTTAAATAGTCAGGGAATAGTATAGCTGAAAAGGACTTCCCTGCTTATTTCTTCCATACAAAGCTCACAACTTATCAAGCAGGCCTCGTAGATGGATAAAAACCGAGAGACTGTTTTAATGTAAAGAAATTTTCATACTGAAATCTGTCAGACAATGTTCCCTTATTCATTTTTGTCATCGTGGTTAAGACTTGTATCGGAAAAGAATCACAAAAGTAATTAGGACTAAATTATGGTTACATATATATTTTTAGAATTATATAGAAATAATGAAATAGACTGCATCCTGCAACTGTATTGATACAAAGAACCTACATTTTCAAATCTAAGAGGTGACTTAGGAAATTGATCGAACGAAAGTTAATTCATGGGGAGGCGCAACTGCCCAATAATTGAATGACTTTCATGGTTTTTAATATCCTGTATTTACCTTAGTTTTGTTTCAATAGCTAGTGAAATTCGACACATGCCCAACTAAGGTGAGGAACTCGCGATTATTAACTAAAAATGTTAAGAACAAAGTATGTATCCATGATAAAAGCGGTTGCACAATCACGTTTTCAAATTTCAACCGCAGGAAAACGCTTTGGAATTTCGTGAAATCTCTGACGCTATGCACAATTTGATGGACCGGAAAAGTTGTTTCAAAAGCTGGAAGACATATAATGCAAATAAAAAATGACGATGTGTGGGAGAGGTCATCGCGTCGATTATCAGATATAGCATAATGTTTTCTGTTTCGTTAAGCCTTATAATTAAAATATCAAACATGTATATCATAGTGTATCTTGTTTTAAACTTTCATGGTCACCTTCGTCCTTTCAGTTGTGGTTGCTAAATGTTTCTGAACTATATTCTTGTCAAGAAAATTCAAGTGATCGGTATAAATTCACATAAATGTGAAATGTGAAATTCTGATAAATACATATCAACAATGTTAGATATTTCTGTTTAATTGGAGATCGTATAGAATGTTATTTCCAGACCTGTAAACCTGTCTACAGTAGAACAGGTAGTTCAAAATACATAAAACATTGATAGGTAATTAGGAGTAGTCGTTGATAGAATGTACGAACCCAGTTTAATTACACATATTCACTCTCCTCCTTTAAATTGCTGACGCTGTGCACATTTTAATGGACAAGGGAAACTTGTTTCAAAAGCAGGAAGGCATATACAACAAGGAATGAAAAAAAAATGACGAGAAGTCGGAGAGGCCATTACGTCAATGTTTTCGTTAGATTAAAAAGCAAAAACACTTTCAACTTTGAATGGCTGGATTCTATAATAGGTCGACACTAAGTGACTGGCTTACCTTGTTTCTGTTTTCATTGCGGTAAACAGTATCTCGATTTATGCCTGACTTTCCCTCGATTCTTTCTTAACATTAACCACATCGCCTACTTAGGAAGCAAACACAATACATTGGAAGCTACGTAACACGCTGATCGCCTGCTGTAAAGTCCTATACAGTAGACCATATATTCAAGCGGAATATTAGCTGTTTCCTGGCACTGATGAGTACTTGACACGGCTCACCAGGACAGTAATCGACTATATTGGTCTAAGTAATTCGCCTTCATTGATCTATACCAGATCATGCTTTTGCAAAGTCATGATAGCTAAACTCTATTGGGGACTGTCAGAATTTTATACTTCAGCCACCTAGTTCTCGCCTGTGTTCCATATGTCCATGCATATTTCTGTCAAGTGATCTATGTTACATTGTTATGTTTTTTGTAAAGGTAAGAAGTTCAGACCTATATCATGCTGCAAGATTATCACTTATATCGTAAAGTACAAAAAGCTATTACGTGAACATTTATCATGCATTTTGTCCTCCAAGCATTGCCGTTCATGATCGTTAGTTAAGGATATTTCTCACCGTGTCACTCTTTAGGATATTTCTCACTGTGTCATATTTTAGGATATTTCTCACTTTGTCATTCTTTAGGATATTTCTCACAGTGTCACTCTGTTGGATATTTCTAACTTTGTCACTCTGTAGGATATTTCTAACTTTGTCACTCTGTAGGATATTTCTAACTTTGTCACTCTGTAGGATATTTTTAACTTTGTAACTCTGTAGGATATTTCTCACAGTGTCACTCTGTAGGATATTTCTCACAGTGTCACTCTGTAGGATATTTCTCACAGTGTCACTCTGTAGGATATTTCTCACATTGTCACTCTGTAGGATATTTCTAACTTAGTCACTCTGTAGGATATGCACTAGTTAATGTCGTTTCATTATGTTAGGGTTTATATTGGCTCAGAATCAAATTCAAAACAGGACGAATCTTCTATACGACAAACGATATTACTAGGTCAAACACCACGGTAAGCATTATATCGTACATTGAAGTAAACAATGATTATTATGTCAAACACCACGATAAGCAATGATTAAGGCATTGTCCATGTTACGTTAAGAAAATGATCCCTGACCAGTTACGAGGTAGATTTATTTCATATCATCTTTGAGCATTCTATGATATGACGTCAAGGTTTGAATTTTCATTTCCTAAGGGAAATATCTCTCTGTTCACTTTGAATTATTACTTAATATCATTAATAATCATTGAAGGGAGATAACTGTTACAGAAATAATATGTATGTAGTTTATATCTAAAGAACACTATATATCAGAATGAAGCTAATGTGTGATTTTTAATGATCTCCGAATTTTCTGCTCCAATTTGTGAGATTTATTACATGCTGATCTTTTCTTAAAGAGTAAATCAAGCATTTCCAGTTGCCATCATGGACCAAAGTTGATTCAAAGCATATGCTAACTCTGCATAGTTAACTCATTTATAGGACAGGTAGTGCCACGCACATGTTTTATGAGTTCACCTGATCGCCGAGTTTATTCTTTAGGCATATCATGAACTCAAAACATTTTTGTATTACTAAAATTTAACAGTATATCATGAAATCAACATGCACGTATACCTGTAATGTTCGTTTGATATAGACTAGACAACAGAGGTCTAAAGCTAACATACACAAAAGATACTTAACAACGGGAGGCGAAACTCTGCGTTCACTTTCGTTAGACGAAAATAAAATATCCGAGTAATTTACCATATCTTAACGTCTGTCATTATCAATTCAGAAACACGTGTGTTGTATTACCTATCTGCTATTTTTGGTATAATCAAAAACACTATTCAACTGCAAAAGTATTGTAATTTTTAAGAGCATCCGCTTTTAATGATCTGATCGTCAATGAAAAGAAAGATACAATTACGGCAGTTAACTTAGTTACATTTCGATTGCATTAATTTTCGCGAGTTTTATCTCAGAATAATCGTTCTTTTATCACATGTGTACTTTTAAGAGCAGAAAAAAACTTGGAACCATAGAGAGAGAAGTCATAATATTTAATCTCATGAGAAATACGAGCAAAGGTAAATCTTGGAGGTATGTTACCAACTGCTGAGGGCTTTAATACAGGTGATACAGGTGAGAGAACTAACACTACACACAAGATTAAACGATAAAACTTTTATTGTTTTCAGCCATAAAGTTTAAGATTTTCCTAATGCTACAACAGTATTGATTTCTAATTTTAAATCATAAATGAATTCAAACCTATAACCAAAGATTGTGTTATCTCTGTATTCTGGGTAGCTCAGTACGAAATCTTAGATGAAAGCATAGATATACTTATATGTATTAAGTCACAGTTTCCATCATTTGAAATTTCAAAGATGTTATTTAAAAGTGTAAATTATCACCAATTAAGAAAGTAATTTGATTGTAAAACCAAAATGTGATTCTTTCTTTACGATTTCACGGCTTGCTGATAGTATATGTTTGCATAAAGCTTATCATGCGTTTCGACAAATATATTATGAACCGGAAAAACAGCACATGTTCTTTTTCAAAATAATTCGCGTTAGACCGGTAACTGTGAGAACATAACTAGTCTTCCGTCGACTCATCACAGGAGAAGATAAAACTCGTGATTTACAGATATACGACTTTGTTTATTCAAGTTTAATAGTATTTTATTGCCAAAAAGCAAAGGGATTGGTAAACGTTAAAATCAATATGTTAAGCCCCCTCCTGGTATCACACTTTAAAGTTCTTGACAATGTCCTTTTTGAAAATTAGTTTTATCAGTGTTGAAAACTAGTTGGATAATGTTGGTTAACCTTATCTGAGTGTATTAGGACCACCTTAGATCTCAAATAGTGTACAGTACAACGTCTATACAGTGCTGATCAGATAATGTTGTAAATGTTTGTATTTTTTTTAGTTGAAGCGTAATGAAAAAAACTCAAAATAGTTACAGTAACTAGCTTTAAGATGACTTTATCAATTTTGTTTGGTCGAACAGGGTCTGGAAAACTCTTTTCTCATGGTGAGCAATTAGTTCATTAATTATGTGATTCCAGATCACGTGACATATACATAATATTAAATAAACAAGAATGAAGTTTAATACAAATCACTTGGGGATATTAACATAATCATATATGTTGTATAAGCATTGATATAATATTTGAGGTATTGAACAGTCCGATACAACTGCAAATTTGCGACCACAGTCAAAGAACTCATTACGGATGAAAACTGTTCATTTCAACATGTTTTCAGTTTCCAGTTATAGAACTTTTCAATTGATATCATAGAATGCTTAAAGAGATATTATAAAACGTTTCCTGTGGTATCATAGAACGTTTCCTGCAATTTCATAGAACGTTTCCTGTAATATAATAGAACGTTTCCTGTAATATAATAGAACGTTTCCTGTAATATAATAGAACGTTTCCTGTAATATAATAGAACGTTTCCTGTAATATAATATAACGTTTCCTGTGATATAATAGAACGTTTCCTGTGATATAATAGAACGTTTCCTGTAATATAATAGAACGTTTCCTGTAATATGATAGAACGTTTCCTGTGATATGATAGAACGTTTCCTGTAATATAATAGAACGTTTCCTGTAATATAATAGAACGTTTCCTGTGGTATCATAGAACGTTTCCTGTAATATAATAGAACGTTTCCTGTAATATAATAGAACGTTTCCTGTGATATGATACAACAGTTCCACTGATTAAACCTTTCTAGTGATATGAGAGGACATTTGCATTAATTAGATTTAACGTTTACGGTGACATAATATAATTTTGCCAATTATGTCACGTTTCTGGTTATATCAAATTTCCCCGATGATGTAACTATTTAGTGTCATGTTAGAACTTTTCTATTAATAGAACGTCGTCGATGATATCGTATAATTTCCAGTTTCCAGTGATATTACATATTTTCCTATTTACACACCATTTCTGTGATATATTATTTTTCTAATGATATGATACTGTTGAATGGATACAATATTTGAAATTCGTTTGCATTCTTGCTCGGATGCTTAACATTTGGTATGAAATGGTTCTTGTTTAATTCAAACCTGTTATGGTCGATCAAATAGTTGTTGATTGAAGACTTACATGTTTTCTTCGTTGTAACAACAGAATTAATGGATGATGAAATAAGAAGTGTAGTAAACACTTGTGGAACACATAATTTCGCCTCCACCTATACATCATTAGAAAACCCATTTCATGTGTTATTTTTGCAATATTTCGTCTTTATATTGACATCATGTTTTTCCTTTGTTTTAATGTTTCTTTCCCTTGTCCCTGCCTAAATTTCTGAATCTATTTTGTAATACGGGTGCATGGTTAATTTTCATTACAGAACGGAATGAGTGCCTATCTGGCGTGCATTCTTGTGACATGAACGCAGACTGTTTGGACACACGCGGGAGTTACACCTGTCATTGTCGTCATGGATACACGGGAGACGGATATACGTGTAGTCGTATGTATTATCCTGATTTCATTGGTCGTTTAGATGTTCAGAAGTTGAGAATAGTGTTTCTATGTACACATATCAGTATATACAAAAATTGCGTTCTAATTCTTTTCACATTTACGATTTTCAACTCCAAAAAAGCCTTATTGCTCAGAGTGGAAATCAGCTCTGACAGGGTAATCCCTGCATAATATTATCTAATTTACCAAGCCTGTATCTATTTGATAATTAAGAATATCTTTTTTATTAAACAAATTATCATTTTGAAAGATACTGAATAGATTTTGTGACTTATCAATCCACATTGGAATGTGTAGCCTTACTGCTACCTATTCGGAAGAACACTTTCGTGTTGAGGAGTATGAAGATAGTACTGTTCCGATTCCTCTGGGTGTTATGTTCGGTGGTCTGTTTACAATACAAGGTATGACTGATTTCACTGAATGCAATATGAATTGATGTTTTGACAACTATAACAAATATCTTATTTTCTTTAGCTGTCTGTGACGGTAGTTGCCTCAACGGTGGTGTTTGTATAGCTCCTAGTGTCTGTGAGTGTCGTCACGGATATATCGGCATGAACTGTGAGCTTGGTAAGTCGATGAAATAACGAGTTCGTAATTGGAGTTTGACCATATTTTTTTATTTATTTATTTATTTATTTATTTATTTATTTATGTATTTATTTAAAAAGTTCCGTTACTCGAATTACAATATTATAATTTCAATAACCTAAATGGACTTGGTTTTGTGTTTCTTGCGTGTGTTTTTTACGTTATACAGTACTGGACAACCAATATAGCTGGTGAAAATTGGTTCGAAACTCTACGGTCAAATGTTTATGTACCTGGTAGTAAATTACACTTTCCTAACAATTGTATTATATATATTTTTTTTATTTTCACTATCTTTAAATTTAATCGAGGAAAACAGAAGCCATTGGCAAAAAGTATGAAACTGGATGTTTGTAACATGGTGTTTACTTAACGACTGAATCTAATTTTATCAAGACCGTATGGTTTATACATATATAGAATTTATTTTTAATGGTATGTAAAATAAGACTTATGTCATTTCAAATGACATCGAAGACGTTTTTTCTTTGAAAAGCATCACTTCTGTTTCCTGATCTACAGTAAAACAACAATTGTGTTTCAATTATCACTTATACTCCAAGAGAATATGGCCGGCCAAATCCATAATTGTGTACATAGTGATAATCTATATATTATATTTATTTAGAAGAATGCGAGTTTAATTACCTGATACTTGTTATATACAATTTATCCTTTCAAGTATACAGTCTGGAAATATCAATAACATTATTCATAGATACACATTCATCTTAAATCATATACTCCTGGACACCAAGATATCAATAATGTAATGCAAATAATAATATACTGTAATAACTATAAAGTTCGTTTATAGTTTTGTAGGGCAATACAGCACAATTACATCAAATTATATAGTCGAGCTCCACTCTTTTAAGGTCCAAAACAATTCTTAAATAAGGGTATATTATCATTCAAAATCAAAATACAACATACTCTTGCCTTATCTGTAATAATATTATCAGTAGAATGGACTAGATATTTGAAAAATATGTCGAAATCATGTTTTAGCTATCTAGGTCCAAAGTGTCAGACGACAAAGGTTTGAGAGGATTGTGTATTGGATGAAGAAGTGAACAGGCGATACATTAATCAGTATAAGGATTGCCTTTACAATGTCAATCAGCGATAATTACTATTGTTTAGGCTAGACATCAAAGGTAACGGTGATGGTCCCGCTGGACTTCATCTGACAAGTCAGGCATCTTTGTAGGTAATCATCAGAGCCAGCTTAGGCTTTCTGTTTCAGTAAACCTCTGATAGGCAGGGGTCAATGGGTACGAGGAAAAATCTTAAAGATGGCTTCCGAAAACATTTTCCAGAAAATGTAAAACAAAATGATTTCATAGTCAGCAACTGTATTTTGTTGTATAAACTGTAAAAAACGGTGTATGATTATACTGACTGAAAATAGTGACCAAATTATACTACAAATCGTAATGTTGAATTATTTGTTACAGATATAGACGAATGTGCCATCGAGATAGCATCATGTCACAAGAACAGTATCTGCGTGGACACTCCAGGCTGGTACCAGTGTGACTGTGTTGAGGGATTCCACAGCAGCTGGCCTGACAACCGATATGGTAGCCTCTGTATGGGTACGTCCAATGTTGTCCCCTTTCTATTTGGAGATTTAGAATTCTGTTGCATTCTTCTTTGAATTGTTGCATTACACCACATAATCATTTAGTTTTCAAGTGTTTGTTTATAGAGATATATTACAACATACTTAAGATATTACACAGAATATTATGTTTATTCGTCTGATGTATTTATATATATTCCCAGTATGCTTTGGTATAATGTGTAATCGCAAGTATGTATATATCTATATCAGATGTGTATGATATTCTCCTCAGACATCAATGAATGCGCGGGTGAGGGTCACGGTCATACCTGCCACCCAAGTACCAAATGTCACAATCTCGAGGGAAGCTACGAGTGTCACTGTCAACCTGGAA
This sequence comes from Ylistrum balloti, assembly GCF_031769215.1. Lineage (NCBI taxonomy): Eukaryota > Metazoa > Mollusca > Bivalvia > Pectinida > Pectinidae > Ylistrum > Ylistrum balloti. The sequence continues at coordinate 172,225 of NW_026782208.1, forward strand.
TGCCGTGTATCAAACGTAAATATAAGTATCTGACAAGACTTGTCAGCAGTATCGTTTTTAGACATACTTTGTTATGATGGACAGTTAAAATTTTGTGTGGATTATCCATTTATTTATGTGTTTGATGGAAACAATTTTGTATATTTTACAAGTCCTTATCATGATTAAAACCCTTTCAGAATGTCACGACAAAGACAGTTACCATGATGATAACAGTGTTTGGACGCCATCTGATGACAAGTGCATGGAATGTTCGTGCAAGGTATTGAATATCACATAAATATCATATATATATTTATATATATATAGTGATTGCAGTGAGACCTATTTTATCTCGTTATGGATTTGTAATTTATTCTACCTCAAAAATTAATTTGTATTTCGTGTTGCTTTAATCAACCTAATTATTTGTGTATGTATGTATATAACTGTATATCATACATAACACAAAGCTATTAAATTTGTAGCTATTTTTTTTCTTTTAATATGAAATGTAATTTTTGTTCTAACCCGGAAATGATGACTTGTTTCAGTCTGGAGTGACGACATGCCACAAGCGTGAGTGTGACTGTTCTAACCCTAACACCGACTACGATTGTTGCCTTCACTGTGACAAGACCTCGCAATGTATGCATCAGGAGGTGCCTCTCATGTTCGACAATGGCGAGAGATGGATTTACCAATGTCAGACCTGCGAGTGTCTCGTACGTTCCCATTAAGTAGCCATATCTTCATATAACACATATTTCTGTACCATTATATGCTCAGAGGATAGACTGCTTATGTAGGTTTGATGATAATATATCTACCTACTGTCAAAATTACGACATCAAAACACTTTCATTGTTATTTGTCTTGTATCCTCGTTTCGTCTATGGTGAGTGAAAAGATGCGATAAAGTGGGTAATATGGTGGATCTATAAATCACTATAAAACATTTTAACAACTTTTTCGAGCGATTATTCATGAAGCGAAAGTTTTTAGTCTGACAATGATAGGAATGAAGTGAAATAAATACATTTTTTTGTAACGTTGTACGTTAAAACTAAGTTTGGTGCCTACAACACGATATTGTAACTTTTGTACTAAATATTTCAAACTTCTTCCACAAATTATTTAAGTCTACAATTATGGTTGATAACTTTAGATATAATTCGATAAATACAGTCTACTTTTCTTCTTCAGCAGCGCTTTGTGCACTATACATAATTTGTACTATATCTTGACTACTTTCGCTACAGTTTTTACTCTTTTTTTCTACAATACTATCATGGTTTTGTCAATTCATCCACGAACTCAGCAATTAAACTTCAAACATCCGCAACTATAAGAGAACGGCACAAATTTTACGACTACGGTAAATTATTGACAACATTCCTTCAGCAAGGTGATTTAAATAACGACAGTTATCTATTTCATTGTAATCTACATTTACTCGTTTCTGTTTCCCCTAAGATTATTGGTTTTCGTAATGACAAGTACATTAAATGAGTTAAATCGTGAAGAGTTATTTTCATCATTCTGTGCTTTCTATCTTTAGGAGGGCGAGATTGATTGCTGGCCCCTTCAATGTCCAAAAATCACGTGCCATACAACAGTTCTAGAGCCGGGAGATTGTTGTCCACGTTGTGTAGAGGATAACCCATGTGTCAGTCAGGCATACGTCACAGGAGGGGCAGACAACTCTGCTACTACATGCCTGTACAAGGGGCATGCGTACACCCATGGGGATACCTGGGTACTCGGATCAAAGCCATGTAGCACGTGTGAATGTAGGGTAAGTGTCTGAATCAAGAAAAAGACCTACGAGTATATTTCACAAATGAGGATCTATATTATAAATATTGCTGAGATGATGAACATTAATTTCGTAAATATGTTTTTGTTTCAGGTCGGTCATATTTGTTGTCTGTACAACGATCATAATTGTACGTCGATACTGGACTGAAAAGAGAAGAGAGTCACCGCCATCATTTTGATGCATTCATGTGTATTTCTGCACGAACTGACATCAGAAATCGCGAATAAAAAAAACTGCTTTAAATTTAAAAAATGTTAATTAAAGTCGCTTTAAAAGCTGCCAGTGTTGTGGAAATATTCCTCCGGAGGTTTTGCTTCTATGAGTGGGATTGACAGAGCGTAAGGTACAGAACGACCCCATATGTACAGACCAATGGTCCGAAGAACACGTCGGAATTTAACATAGCTTTTATATTGCAGTTGCCCGTCATTTCACATGCAATGTTTATGCCTGAAGGGAGGCAACTACGGATTCTAAGAGCAAATGATTGAAATAATCATTGTGGTTACTGTGATTTTTAAAAAAATTGTATATGATCTGAACTGGTAGAAATTGCCATATTCACTCCGAACATTGATTAATAACACTTGTTCACATGTTAAGCATGGTAAGCTCCTTAAACTGTCACATATTTACCGTTTAATTTACCATTCGTTGGTATCATTTAGATGTTGATACAGTCCTTAGTATGTATGTGACAGCCCTGTTCCTCATATGTTTGACGTTGTGTTGAGTGTTGTACACAAGTGACAAAAATTTACCCTTAACTACGTTTGTATAGCAATGCTGCTTAATAAAAGAAAGGGAGAGACAAAAAAAAACACACAGAAAAAAACAAAAACATACACACAATGAAGAAATATGGAGGACATTCTCTTTGGACTGTGAAGTAATCTAAACAAGAACTTTGTATTATTGAAAACACTATCAGAGTAACACACAATAAAGCTTGTTACTACAATGTCAGTGATATTATGTCTCGCGCAAGAGTTCTATAGTGAATGTGCATAATACTTCTATATTTGTATGGTTGACATATTTAGCCATTTTAGATGTGTGTTTAGTGTAATCGTTGTATTCGTGATATGTTGATTTTGATTGACAGGAGTATGTGCTTACTTTGGCTGAATATGTAACAGATTGGTGTTGTTTTTGTTGACATTGATATCAGAACCAACACAATTTAAGTGTGTACTTATGTATGTCACATTGCCATCAAGCGTTTGTTCTCTTATGTATTAATTAGTTGTTATAACTGCTTCGTATCCTCACTAAGTGTTGTGACTTGAATGCCGAGAGTAGACATCACCTATATTGATATAACGGCCTGTTATTTGGTAATAATTATTATTCCATATCCACATTGAAATATGTTAAATGTAATTGATCTGATATTGAACTGCACACAAGCAGTGCTATGGTTCATAGCGACAGTTTTCATATATATGGCTTAGCCATATATCTAACGTTTCCTCTGTAGTATATAGTGTTGTCACATGTTATGTCTGCTCTGCTCACATCAATACGCAGATAAAAGTAGGGGAGATGTTTGCACAGTTCAGGATATATATATATATTAGCTACTGAAATTAAGGTATACATTAACGATTTGTAAATAATCGTTCAGTATACACAATGATCAACCACGAAATCAATGGTTATATTTTAATGTATTGATATAAAATACTTTTACATGGTAGCAATATAATGCAACGTTATCTAAAAGACACTTTAAACATCAAACTTATCTATATGTCATTAGATAATTTGATAAATGTTCATCGTTTAAAACGGTATACGTAGGTAAATGCATTATGGGCTTAAATTCGCCGATATCATAAAATGCAAAGCAACGTATCCAGAACAAAAAACATTTCACTGTACTCAATTCGAGAACCTTTTTTGTGAATATGATATGCAGATTGTGTTATTATACTGTAATTTGATACAAGATTCATTTTTGTGATTATTGAATATATATTGTGTTGTGATTCAGTTTAATTCGCTAGCCACCATTGGTTACAGGATAGTATGATATCACATTTGTTGCTATTTACATCTATATTTAATGATATTTACAGAAATGCCTCTCGATATTACAGGGTACATGATTATTGTTTTATATATATATTTACGTGTCTTACTCTTTATGTAGAATACATGCTATCGACAAATACACTGGAGATGTCTACGCGAATATTCAAATTACTTGCATGTTTAAACATGCCAATGACTTCTGGTTGTTGTTTGACAGCATAAAGCTGTCACCAGATTCATATTAAGTATTACATTATTAATTGTAAAGACTTGTACTATGGTAAAACACAGTTACCGAATAGTGTTATCATTAACTGACCTTTTGTATTGTCATTTACGGTTCTACTTGTCAAGACTCATATTCTGGCTGTATGCCACAGAGGTATGACATCAGAATGAGACAGAATGCCAACTTGATTTTAAATATCCTATCAGGTATTTTGAACATTAAATAGTTTCTGCTTTATATACATATTGTATCTGCTGACTTGTCGAAGGTGAATCAGCGCTTGTCATACCTGCGTTGTATTCGAGTAGGTATGCTATATTATCACAATCCATAAGGAACTTCCATCTACATGTACATTAAGCCGTCTATAAATGCTTTGCTCGTCGTGATTGCGAACTGTGACTTGATAAAATCTTGCCGTTCTTATAAAATCTACACATATCGCATCGCCCACGCCGGAAGTACTGGCACGCTCAGTATTTAGCATATCAAAGATCGCTACCTGTGCCTATGATGAAATAGGGTTTTTAAAGATGATTTTTAATTTTGTGTTCATCTTTCACTTGTAATTCAATGCAATCATACAGTATATGCAATATCATTTCAAAATAAAAGATTTGGTACATACTTGTGATGGTAATAGGTTGTACATTTGTACATCGTTGTATTTTGACTATGACAATATGGTCCATTGGAAATGTAGTGTGTTGCAAGTTCATATTTTTCATAATATTGTTACAAGTTGTGAATTTGGCACTGTTGTATTTTTCACAATATTAGACGCTATTTATGTAGTATATTGTAGTAATTCCGTTACCATTTGCAGTATTGTACTATTATTGTGGTTTTTGTACTAGTTAAAATGATGCAATTTATTATATATGTATTTAGTGTTATTAAAGGGATGATGACACATATAGTCGTGTTTATCTGATGTAAATTAGTTTTATCCCTTTTTAATATTTATTGCAATCCATATACTCGTATTTATTCTATATATTCTTTACTTATGAATATATCATGTTTAATCCAGTAATAGTATATACAGTGATGTTCTGTTCAATGTTCTGTGTATAGCCTCTCTTATATAATTAGTATTACACGTATAACACCTCGTCTGTTTAGTACATATATAGGGTCATCCTGTCATTATTACTGTATTTATAATGTAATTACTTTTGTCTTTTCGACCGATTGCCGAAGGTACCTTTATGCTATATATTTAACATACTTTTTGTAGAAATATATGAATTGTCATGAATATCTATCGGGTGAAATCACTTGTCGTTTTTCCAATTCTTTTTTAGATTTTTCTACCAACTTTGATATACACCCATTCAAACGGCATTGTCTCGCATAACACTTCTTTGTCTTATATAAGTAATTCCGTTTGTAATCGACTGTTGAACAGGTGAACTTATGTTATCTGTAACTTAGAAATTGCTATTACCTTTCGTCGACAACATATCCCACACTATTAATTGTACTTTCTAATGGAGTCTGCCTGTTATATCTAGATTAAAACCAAAGTCTGTTCTAGTGTTACAGCTGACTCAATACTTCAAATTTTAGTTTGATGCCTCAAATGACTCAATACTCCATAGTTTTGTTTAGTATTACAGCTGACTCAAAACTCCAAAAACTGTTATTATGTTACAACTGACTCAATACTCAAATGTCTGTTCTTATGTTACAACTGATTCAATACTCCAAAATCTGTTCTAATGTTACTCTAAATTTTTGTTTGATTCCTCAAATGACTCAATACTCCATAGTTTTGTTTAGTATTACAGCTGACTCAATACTCCAAATCTGTTCTTATGTTACAGCTGACTCAATACTCCAAATTTTAGTTTGATTCCTCAAATGACTCAATGCTCTAAAGTTTTGTTCAGTTTTACAGCTGACTCAATACTCCAAAGTTTGGTTTTACGTCACAACTGACTAAGAATCCAAAGTCAGTATTGACTGAGTCTACAATCCTTTCCAACTCAAATGATATCGAGATAATGCCATTTGAGAGCACGAGGGTTAACACTTGTTAAGCTTAATAGCATGATAAAGATTGCTGGCAATAGGAAAAATGCCAAAAAACTGTCTTTAAAGTGTGATCACAATAGAACTGTCGTTACAGTGTGATCACAATAGAACTATCGTTACAGTGTGATCACAATAAAACTGTCGTTACAGTGTGATCACAATAGAACTGTCGTTACAGTGTGATCACAATACAACTGTCGTTACATTGTGATCACAATAGTACTGTCGTTACAGTGTGATCACAATAAAACTGTCGTTACAGTGTGATCACAATAGAACTGTCGTTCCAGAATGATCACAATAAAACTGTCGTTACATTGTGATCACAATAAAACTGTCGTTACATTGTGATCACAATAGAACTGTCGTTACAGTGTGATCACAATAGAACTGTCGTTACATTGTGATCACAATAGAACTGTCGTTACAGTGTGATCACAATAGAACTGTCGTTCCAGAATGATCACAATAAAACTGTCGTTACAGTGTGATCACAATAAAACTGTCGTTCCAGAGTGATCACAATAAAATTGTCGTTACAGTGTGATCACAATAAAATTGTCGTTCCAGAGTGATCACAATAGAACTGTCGTTACATTGTGATCATAATAGAACTGTCGTTCCAGAATGATCACAATAAAACTGTCGTTCCAGAATGATCACAATAAAACTGTCGTTACAGTGTGATCACAATAGAACTGTCGTTACAGTGTGATCACAATAAAACTGTCGTTTCAGAGTGATCACAATAAAACTGTCGTTACTTTGTGATCACAATAGAACTGTCGTTACAGTGTGATCACAATAGAACTGTCGTTACAGTGTGATCACAATAGAACTGTCGTTACAGTGTGATCACAATAGTACTGTCGTTACATTGTGATCACAATAGTACTGTCGTTACAGTGTGATCACAATAAAACTGTCGTTTCAGAGTGATCACAATAAAACTGTCGTTACAGTGTGATCACAATAAAACTGTCGTTACAGTGTGATCACAATAGAACTGTCGTTACAGTGTGATCACAATAGAACTGTCGTTCCAGAATGATCACAATAGAACTGTCGTTACAGTGTGATCACAATAGTACTGTCGTTACAGTGTGATCATAATAGAACTGTCGTTACATTGTGATCACAATAAAACTGTCGTTACAGTGTGATCACAATAGAACTGTCGTTACAGTGTGATCACAATAAAACTGTCGTTCCAGTGTGATCACAATAAAACTGTCGTTCCAGTGTGATCACAATAGAACTGTCGTTACAGTGTGATCACAATAGAACTGTCGTTCCAGAATGATCACAATAAAACTGTCGTTACAGTGTGATCACAATAGAACTGTCGTTACAGTGTGATCACAATAGAACTGTCGTTACAGTGTGATCACAATAGAACTGTCGTTCCAGAATGATCACAATAAAACTGTCGTTACAGTGTGATCATAATAGAACTGTCGTTACATTGTGATCATAATAAAACTGTCGTTCCAGAATGATCACAATAAAACTGTCGTTACAGTGTGATCACAATAAAACTGTCGTTCCCGAGTGATCACAATAGAACTGTCGTTACAGTGTGATCACAATAAAACTGTCGTTCCAGAGTGATCACAATAGAACTGTCGTTACAGTGTGATCACAATAAAACTGTCGTTCCAGAGTGATCACAATAGAACTGTCGTTCCAGAGTGATCACAATAAAACTGTTGTTACAGTGTGATCACAATAAAACTGTCGTTCCAGAGTGATCACAATAGAACTGTGGTTACAGTGTGATCACAATAAAACTGTCGTTCCAGAGTGATCACAATAGAACTGTCGTTACAGTGTGATCACAATAAAACTGTCGTTCCAGAGTGATCACAATAGAACTGTCGTTCCAGAGTGATCACAATAGAACTGTCGTTACATTGTGATCATAATAGAACTGTCGTTACAGTGTGATCATAATAAAACTGTCGTTACATTGTGATCACAGTAGTACTGTCGTTACATTGTGGTCACAATAGTACTGTCGTTACAGTGTGATCACAATAGAACTGTCGTTACAGTGTGATCACAATAAAACTGTCGTTACAGTGTGATCACAATAGAACTGTCGTTCCAGAGTGATCACAATAGAACTGTCGTTACAGTGTGATCACAATAGAACTGTCGTTACAGTGTGATCACAATAAAACTGTCGTTACAGTGTGATCACAATAGAACTGTCGTTCCTGAGTGATCACAATAAAACTGTCGTTACAGTGTGATCACAATAGAACTATCGTTACAGTGTGATCACAATAAAACTGTCGTTACAGTGTGATCACAATAGAACTGTCGTTACAGAGTGATCACAATAGAACTGTCGTTACAGTGTGATCACAATAGAACTGTCGTTACAGTGTGATCACAATAGAACTGTCGTTACAGTGTGATCACAATAGAACTGTCGTTACAGTGTGATCACAATAGAACTGTCGTTACAGTGTGATCACAATAAAACTGTCGTTCCAGAGTGATCACAATAAAATTGTCGTTACAGTGTGATCACAATAAAATTGTCGTTCCAGAGTGATCACAATAGAACTGTCGTTACATTGTGATCATAATAGAACTGTCGTTCCAGAATGATCACAATACAATTGTCGTTCCAGAATGATCACAATAGAACTGTCGTTACAGTGTGATCACAATAAAACTGTCGTTACAGTGTGATCACAATAGAACTATCGTTACAGTGTGATCACAATAGAACTGTCGTTACAGTGTGATCACAATAGAACTGTCGTTACAGTGTGATCACAATAGAACTATCGTTACAGTGTGATCACAATAAAACTGTCGTTACAGTGTGATCACAATAAAATTGTCGTTCCAGAATGATCACAATAAAACTGCTTTGTACATATTATAAATATTGTCTTTTTAAAATTGTTGTAATATTTTGGGGCCAGTTTACATTTACATGTATTTGGAACTGTTTACATGAATGCACTGTATGTTTTCTCAGTATATCAAAGTTAGAACTGACGAACAAACGTCAACAATGGTTATTGCCCCACATGTATTTTTGTTGATACCGAAACTTTAACAAATGTCATTAATGTAAAGCAGTAATTAGAAGGTTATTTTGAGGGATGGTAGCGCTGGTTCTCTGTTACAACTGAAACTATTCAAAATTGTCGTGATGAAGGTGTTTTATCATAGATATTCTGATATACTATAAGTATTACCAGAGACCATAAAACAGGAGATTTAAAAAGTGACATATATAGCTCATTCATTGCTATCGCTTGTCGAAATGCAACATAACCTGCATTGTAGCCAAGCCTTTTAAATTAAAATCGCAAATTGTTTGGTCGGCACGCATTGATTCTAAGGCAAAGTAAAAAAACTGTAAACATTTGAATGCTAAACAGTGTGATGCTGATTGTGTACTAATCCGTTAGGTTGAGTTTTCTACGGTTACATACCACAATATTGGAAAGGTAAAGTTATGGTAAGAAATTGCCATCTGTGCTGAGAGCCAGTCGGTACCTACCTTGACTAAGAGTTGTCTCCCATCAATGCTGTAAAATATGTCGAGAAAGCCTGGAGTTCAGCACCTGAATAATGGTTGTGAACAGTTTACGGTGACTTGACAAGAAACGATTGGGAAGTGATATACCTTTAGATCATCCGGCCAGTAATGTGTTTAATACTAATTAAACAGCCAGTAACGTTTTGAGTCGAGATAAGCAATACCGTCCAGTAATGTTTTGAGTGGCATTTAACAATTCGTCGGGATGAACTGGTCAGTGACCCATTTCAGGTAGAAAGTTGCCTAATGATACAGAGTACCATTTTGAGGTGGGAAATTGTTTGATGATACCAACAGTAACATTTTGAGATGGGAAGTTGTTTGATGATACCGACAGTAACATTTTGAGGTGGGAAGTTGTTTGATGACACTGACAATAATATTTTGAGACGGGAAGTTGTTTGATGACACCGACAGTAACATTTTGAGATGGGAAGTTGTTTGATGACACCGACAGTAACATTTTGAGATGAGAAGTTGTTTGATGACACCGACAGTAACATTTTGAGATGGGGAGTTGTTTGATGACACCGACAGTAACATTTTGAGATGGGAAGTTGTTTGATGACACCGACAGTAACATTTTGAGATGGGAAGTTGTTTGATGACACCGACAGTAACATTTTGAGATGGGAAGTTGTTTGATGACACCGACAGTAACATTTTGAGATGGGAAGTTGTTTGATGACACCGACAGTAACATTTTGAGATGGGAAGTTGTTTGATGACACCGACAGTAACATTTTGAGATGGGAAGTTGTTTGATGACACCGACAGTAACATTTTGAGATGGGAAGTTGTTTGATGACACCGACAGTAACATTTTGAGATGGGGAGTTGTTTGATGACACCGACAGTAACATTTTGAGATGGGAAGTTGTTTGATGACACCGACAGTAACATTTTGAGATGGGAAGTTGTTTGATGACACCGACAGTAACATTTTGAGATGAGAAGTTGTTTGATGATACCGACAGTAACATTTTGAGATGGGAAGTTGTTTGATGACACCGACAGTAACATTTTGAGATGGGAAGTTGTTTGATGACACCGACAGTAACATTTTGAGATGGGAAGTTGTTTGATGACACCGACAGTAACATTTTGAGATGGGAAGTTGTTTGATGACACCGACAGTAACATTTTGAGATGGGAAGTTGTTTGATGACACCGACAGTAACATTTTGAGATGGGAAGTTGTTTGATGACACCGACAGTAACATTTTGAGGTGGGAAGTTGTTTGATGACACCGACAGTAACATTTTGAGGTGGGAAGTTGTTTGATGACACCGACAGTAACATTTTGAGATGGGAAGTTGTTTGATGACACCGACAGTAACATTTTGAGATGGGGAGTTGTTTTATTACACTGACAGTAACATTTTGAGATTGGAAATTGTTTGATAATAAAGTAACATTTTGAAGGCGGGGAAGGAGTTAAACAAATATTCTGGGGTAAGTATACCATTTCAAGTATTGGTAAAAGGTTTGATACATTTTGATGTTTAATGATAGAGATGAAGTCTCACATTTCTGCGAGTCATTTTAACAGATTTGGCCATATATCATTATAGTAATGGTATGTGATCCGTCCAGGTGGGTAATAAGTTACAGTTATATATCTGGTCAGTAATGTTACTCTTGTTGTGATTTTGTAGTGTAGGTAATCAGTTGAGAGATGGTGAGCCATTTTAGAAATGTAGATTGTAAACGCCTTATCATTGTGAATAAATTCAACTGAAACAGCAGGACGTCTTGTGAACTCTTTTTTAAACATATTACCAAATATTGTATTTGTAATGAAATACCCAGGTATAAAGTAAGATATTTTCCATATTTCATTTGACAACCAGCCTACCAACCGGTACAAAATCAATATATCGATACCTATCAACCGGTTCAAAATCAATATATCGATACCTATCAACCGGAACAAAATCAATATATCGATACCTATCAACCGGTACAAAATCAATATATCGATACCTATCAACCGGTACAAAATCAATATATCGATACCTATCAACCGGTACAAAATCAATATATCGATACCTATCAACCGGTTCAAAATCAATATATCGATACCTATCAACCGGTTCAAAATCAATATATCGATACCTATCAACCGGTTCAAAATCAATATATCGATACCTATCAACCGTTCAAAATCAATATATCGATACCTATCAACCGGAACAAAATCAATATATCAATACCTATCAACCGGAACAAAATCAATATATCGATACCTATCAACCGGAACAAAATCAATATATCGATACCTATCAACCGGTACAAAATCAATATATCGATACCTATCAACCGGTTCAAAATCAATATATCGATACCTATCAACCGGTACAAGATCAATATATCGATACCTATCAACCGGAACAAAATCAATATATCAATACCTATCAACCGGAACAAAATCAATATATCGATACCTATCAACCGGAACAAAATCAATATATCGATACCTATCAACCGGTACAAGATCAATATATCGATACCTATCAACCGGTACAAAATCAATATATCGATACCTATCAACCGGTACAAAATCAATATATCGATACCTATCAACCGGTACAAAATCAATATATCGATACCTATCAACCGGTTCAAAATCAATATATCGATACCTATCAACCGGTACAAGATCAATATATCGATACCTATCAACCGGAACAAAATCAATATATCAATACCTATCAACCGGAACAAGATCAATATATCGATACCTATCAACCGGAACAAAATCAATATATCGATACCTATCAACCGGTTCAAAATCAATATATCGATACCTATCAACCGGTTCAAAATCAATATATCGATACCTATCAACCGGTACAAAATCAATATATCGATACCTATCAACCGGTACAAGATCAATATATCGATACCTATCAACTGTTTCAAAATCAATATATCGATACCTATCAACCGGAACAAAATCAATATATCGATACCTATCAACCGTTTCAAAATCAATATATCGATACCTATCAACCGGTACAAAATCAATATATCGATACCTATCAACCGGTACAAAATCAATATATCGATACCTATCAACCGGTACAAAATCACTACCTTCATCAACAACCGATTTACCGGTAAAATCAATATATCACTACCTATCAATCGGTATAGCATGGTATTTTGAAACATGGGGAAATGAACAGTGGTCAAAATACCATAATGGTGAACCACGGTACAATTCTCCTTTATGGTGAAATGAACTCCCAAAGTAAAGCAAGCCACTTTATATTTTGTTTTCAATTGAATTTTCTTCACTTAATTTCTTATCACTTTGATATATCTATTTTATGTTGTTTGTGTGTTTATATGATTGAATCATATTGACAAATAGGAAAAAAAATGGTGAAAAAGTTTAATTTGTAAGAAAAGTGTAATGCTTCACTTTACCTTGGCCATGGTGAAGTGAACGTCATGACCCTCTCTAAATTTCCCCACCAATACCAACTTTTGCTGTTTGTGAGTTTATATGATTGGATCAGGGCCATGAGAAATTGATGAAAAATGTTTAATTAGTAGGAAATTAGTGTAATGCTTCACTTAATCATGGCGATAGTGAAGTGAAGTGCCCCCCCCCCCCCCCCCCATTTATTGCCCCACCCTAAATTTCCCTACCCTGATTTTTGTTTTATTATGTGTTGAGGAACATAATTAAGTAAACTGATAAAGAATTTAGTGATTGAAAACAAAATATAAAGTGGCTTCACTTTACCATGGCAGGAGGGGTTCATTTCATCATAATGGTGAAATGAACCACGGTTCACTTTACCATGGCAGGAGGGGTTCATTTCATCATAATGGTGAAATGAACCATGGTTCACTTTACCATGGCAGGAGGGGTTCATTTCATCATAATGGTGAAATGAACCACGGTTCACTTTACCATGGCAGGAGGGGTTCATTTCATCATAATGGTGAAATGAACCAGGGTTCACTTTACCATGGGTTTCACTTTACTACACCAGTACCAAATCCAGTATATAGACAACACTCAATCTACCATTACAACATCCATATCACTACCAACACCCAAGCTACTGTTAAATTACAACATCTAAAAACATGGGTTATTTGTTCGCTTGCTGGGTATTTAGAGGGGTAGTCTTATTGTAGTAGTCTGTGACTACCTCACAGAATATTATGCCAAAAACTGAGTTTGTGATTAATTTATCAGCAAGCATCACATCGGACAAATATACTTGCTTTGACATTATCAAAGAGACTTCCTCTCAGCTGCAATGCATAATGATCTTGGGCCCCTAACTGTGTCAATTCAACTTCTACTGAAGGTTTTGATTATGACCAAGCTCCTCAAGTTTAGGTTCTTCACCAATGGGTGGTGATAGATTGATAGTTTCATTAAACATTACAGCCATAGTTTGTACAGACATATACCAATTGTGATGAATCATGTTTTTTCAAAGGGAACATTTCTATATATTGAATATATCAAAATTTTAAATACTTCAATGCAGATGCAGACAAATTGTTTCCAAATTTCATTAAGAAATAAAAATGACTATTGAACATTTGGCTGGAGGTGATATTTTGAGATAAGAACAATGATAAATAACAAAAACCTCAGAAATATCATGAAGGCAATTTATTTATCTGTTAGTCATATTTCACAAAGAGTAGCACAAATAAAACAAAACATACATTATGCTACATTTGTGTCGCTCTGTTTAAAGATGGACTTTACAAATACTGATAGCAAGTGCTTTTATAGTGCATTTCAAAGAAAAACACTTCAACTCAGAATCTATACATACACCATCATGTTCATGGTATTGAGCAAATTGTATATAATTTAATGCTGGATTGTCCATAATCGCCTCCTAGTTGAAAAAAACTGATCAAACATCACAGCAGCTTCTTATTTTCTTTGATCTTACTTGTGAAAGAGTTAATCCTACGGTTTGAAATAATACTTATTGTTATAGAATACCTTGACAATCCAAATGAATTAGAAATTTGGCAAATGGTATCATGAGATAGACAAAATCCTGCGGAATCAGAACATGATATTATAATGCTTTTTTAATACTTCAAATTGCATCCATACAGACACACACACAATACATGATTCGATAGCATAGGTATATCTACAATGTATATAGCCAAGAAAGATTGCCGTATACGAACAAGATAAAGAATCTATAAAAGTGTTTATATATACAGAGGACTGAAATAATTAAATATGTAAATAATCTTTTCATAAATATTTGCTATCTGAACATCAATAAAATATCAGGTATAATGTACAGATGACTTAATGTGTATGGAGAATGTATGTATGTTAAAAAGAAACATGACCAGTACTTAAGATATCACAAAAAAGAATGTCATCGTTACAAACATGACAATAAAAAACTCAAAATCATTTTTCCTATTAAAAGAAAAATAGTTCTACACACATCGACTACAGTAACATATAACTATATAGAAATAAATTCTCTTTTATATTTCAACAAATCTGACCCTGAATGTGACATTTCGTTAATACTGACTGAATTTTATCTCGGACACAAATTCTGAGCTCTGGTTTAATCAAATAACTCACTGGGAAGAAAAAAATAACATTTACCATGAAACTCAACTGAAAGACAACAGTTACAGTACCTATATCTAAAACATGGATTAAAACATCTAAGAAATATCACAGCCAGAGCTATGGACGGAGAGAGAGTGGAAAAGTTCCATTAACAAAAATGAAAAGATAAAATTTGAATACATCATTTCTGAAATATTGGCAGGAATGTAAATATTATTGTACAGAATTCAACTGTTGTTGTAAATCCAAATCATGTTCCCATTTTTACAGTCTAGTCCTGGACCTCAACTATTAATGGTGCCAAGTACTGTGAATGACGAATTCCAAAAGAAAACACTGGAGATTGCTTCTTATTGATGTACACCTAGAAATGGAAAGAGCAAATGATATAATAGTAATTTAGTAAGTCAAACAAAATACAAGAATGTGTGTTTGAACAGAATAAATAGTCGGAGAAACAATTTCACACTTAAGAGAAAATACTCCAATGAAGAATATATAAAAAACATGTCTTCAAATGTCTATGATTTTTTTATCTACTTCAATAACTTTTTGAGCTATAATAGTGCTAAATTTCCATTGTAGAAGATCTTAATGTTAATAATACAAAATTGATGCCCAAGATGTCACTGAAGTGTTTAAGTACTAGACCAATACCACTGCTACTTACATTCTCTGGTGAGTGAGCACCAGGTCCTGGTTTCTGTGTGTTGTCACCAGGCATCAAATTTCTACTGGTCATACTGTACAAAGCAGCTTTGGATTTGTATGCATTAGGATCAGTGTTATCATATGTGCCAGGTCCTGGGGACTATTAAAAAACAACACAGCACTCATACAGATAGTGTAATGTCACTAAGAAAATATTGATTATCAATAATAATTATTAAGATGCCTGTTACAAATTGAAAAAAAAATTTTTCACTACCTGATTAATTTGTTATCATTGCTCACAAGTAATAATTTATAATAACTTTATTGATCAACACAAATTAAAGCAGAAATGCTATTTAGGATTCTTTTTTTATTTCATTGGAAAATTGCGGCTATGAGGAAAGGAAAATAATGTTCACCTTGGCTAAATCTTCACTGAAAGCTCCCTGTGTTTGGCGACCAGTCATGGAATAGATTGGAGACTGTTTCTTGCCACTCTGCACAGTTTTGCCAGTCATAGAGGGAAGGGAGTACTTGTTAGCAGCTGAAAGTTAATCAAATCACTTGATATTGACACATTCAACAGAACACTGATTTAAACAATCTTAATCACTGAATGAAAAAGTTGCTTAAAGTTTTTTTTTCGCTCGTCTTATTTCTAGTTTTATTTGAGGAGTGATGGAAGAAATCTCTGTTATATCAAGTACCTCATGTCCCAGCAATTCATTAAAGTATGATTTCTGGTATATTTGAATTTTTATCACTGGTTTATCCTGGTATAATATTTGCTGTAATACAATTCATCAGAAAGTGGCATAAAAATTGAAATTGAAAAAAAGGTATGAAATGCCTGACAGAATCCCATTTAAAAATAAACTAATATTTATTGATTTTATTTTACGTATATATAAACAGCTATTAGCTCATGAGTGAACACCTGACTTGAAAATTGCCATTTAACAAATACAATGGTGGCTCTATGGAGATATTGATCAGTAAAGGGTCTCCAATGATACCTTGAATTGCATTAACACTTTTCACGCAACCTGACACAGTCTATACCTATATGATAATCATTATTTCACCCTGGCAATGATGGTCTTTAGTATTCAGCACACAGAAGAAACTCAAACCCTAAATCACTTGAGATCTGGTTGATATATATGTATATTAGTACTCTTTATGTGTACACAACAGCTTAGTTATAAGGAGGCATCCCAGGCCAATTCACTGCTGCCCATATTTGTATAAAATCGTACTGTTGACATTTATACTGGAACAAGCTCATATTCTGGTCTGTGTGTGAAATTGAGATTATATTAACCTTAAAAGTACCAAACAGGCCATGATAAGTACCTTTAAAACAGTCTTTAAGTTATCTTAAAATACTGTTAACCTAATTCATGATGTTTTATGTCTAAGACAAGCATATTAATGTTGAAAATCAAATTCTATTTTGAAAACTAAAATCTGGTTAATTTAAATTCATGAAGCATTCAGTAATGTATCTACTCAATCCATTTATTGGATTATACCTATTCCTGTTGCTTACTTCAACAGAGGAGAACAGAGGAGCAAGTCTACTTAATTAACATGTCTGAACAATAAACCATACATTAATCAATAAATACCACACGTGGCTGTAAAAAGGTGGGTATGAAAAGGTCAAAATCAATACACTACACCACAGGAATTAAATGTTCTATAGGTGAAATATAGCTAGTGGAATGTCTAATTCCTGTTACATATGTGAAATATAGATATTTATATGCCTGATCAATGTTCTATATGTGAATTATAGCTATAAGTATGTCTGATTCCTGTTCTATATGTGAAATATAGCTACAAGTATGTCTGATTCCTGTTCTATATGTGAAATATAGCTACAAGTATGTCTGATTCCTGTTCTATATGTGAAATATAGCTACAAGTATGTCTGATTCCTGTTCTATATGTGAAATATAGCTATAAGTATGTCTGATTCCTGTTCTATATGTGAAATATAGCTATTTACATGTCTGATTCCTGTTCTATATGTGAAATATAGCTATAAGTATGTCTGATTCTTGTAATTAACACTTAAACAACATATACATCACTTTTACAAAAGGTAAAGTGTCCCTTTGATTACAAAGATTTTGATTATTCAAAAGTAGGAAAAAAGAACAACAAATTAACTAAATCAATTAAAGGTCACAATCCCTGAACCGTATCTAATAAATGCTGGTATATCTAATGCTAGAGTGAATGTAATTTATCACTTTTTAAAAATCTCCTGAGTTCATGGATCATTAAACTAGAATACTTCAATTTACATATCAGGGACAATTAATAGAATCGTTAAGATTCCATTAAATACAAATTGATCTCTTACTTCCCACTTGACATTTAAATAGTGGTGTCATTGATAAATGGAATCTCTCATGAACATGTCAATAGTGTTATTTATTGATTGAACCTTGGAGAGCTTGTTTCTTGGATTGCGTACCAGTATACATGTTGTCCGAAGCTGAGATCCAGCAATACTCCATAGTTAAAAGGAGCACATGTAGTAGAATAGAAGATCTTATAACACAACCAGTAGAAGATTTGAGTGTGACTTTTTGATGACTTTGTGATCACCATCATCAGAAAAATAACCAGTGTCAAGCTAACACTGATGAACGTAGTGTCCGAGATGGTATAGAATTGATCAACTTTTTCGACTGCACTATCATTCTATGTACGAAAAAGTCGAAAATAGTGTGACTGGTCATTTGTCTGATGACGGTGACTGTGTAGTCATCAAAACGCCACACTCAAATCTTCTCCTGGTTGTGTTATAAGAACTTCTATTCTATTGACATTACAAACCTGAAGAAAGTGTTCAAAAAATATCGCAGCACATATAGATATACCAGGTAAATGAAGTATAACAGGGATGTAGTATTTAATCATTCTAGCAGTCTGATACTATGACCAACTATAGAATCAGTTAAACTGATACACTTACTCCCCTTTGTACCATTCTTTTCTGTATTTTGAACACACAAATTGTAATATGTTCTTAATCATGGTTACTTACTATCTAAATCTTCTCCTCAAGAACAAGTCCAATATCTATTTCTTAGTAAAGACTTGAACCTAAGTACAGTTTTAAGGATGTGACTAGATATTTGTTAAATGTTAATAAAACAATATTATCTTGGAGCAACAATAATTAGTGGATGCTGTGTTACTTCAGTGATAAGTGACCACCATCTTGGAGTAGTTATCAGTGACTGGTGTATTAGATGATAAAACCTTGATTGTTGTGATATCAAGAATAACAAGAAGGTTTTTGCTTATACACATCTCAAGCAAATGCATGACCACTTAAACATAGGGCACAACTTACAACAGATATGACTAATAGGTGATGTTAACCATACCTGGTGTGTTGTCTGTCTTCCTGTTTTGGTGACGTGTGCCGAAGCTGTATGCTGGGTGTCTGTAATGAGCAGTGGGTCCAACATTCTCAGGGCTGTAGGCACCTGGGCCTGGCACTTTGAACTGGGTGCTGTCCTTTTGCCTTCCATACAGTGAATAATGGGGGGTGCCATCAACACCATTTCTGTACACCTTAGAGTTAAGCAAGTAACGGGGGCCGGGGCTGCAATCATCCTGGAATTTTCCATGTCGGACTCCGAAGGGATAAGCTGGTCCCTTATTATGCAAACTCCTAGGGTCATGATGGCTTTGTCCCACCAATCCAGGAAGTCCATAACATGGACCTGGGCTGCTGTACATGGCAGCAATAGGCCCCCTGGGTTTTGTATAATTGTACACCATGATTATTCACTTAGTCTGCACACTTCTGAAAGAGAAAGAAAAGATTGGTTACTTACTTCTCAAATTTCTTTTCATTTACTATGTACATTGTAGATTTTCATCCATATATCATTTTTAATAGCATAATGTTTCCCATAGGGATGAGAAGGGTATAATATGTTACAAAATTTGAAGTGTTGAAGGTAGAAAAGGAAGTAGAAAGGGAGGTGATCGTTCTTCAAAGCTGGTGCAGAGAAATTAGAATTTCAAAAATGTAGAGAATTACATAATTTTATAAAATTTTGAAACCACTTTACATCCAAAACTTCATAAAGCCAAGGGAGATAAATATTTCACAAATTTCATTTTCAGTAAGCATACAAGAAATAACATAAAACTTGCCTGTCTCTATTACAGTGACCTATCTGAGTTTACCTGTACACTGATTTATATACAGAAGGTAAACTATTCGCCACTTCAAAACACTCTGAATGGCTCTATCACTAGGCAAACAAAATGAATTATATGATACCATAAATACTTGATAGTACAATATCAAATTTATGATAATAGTTCACAGTATGATGAACCTATCATTACCTCTCCCTATCTAGTAGAAATGGGAAATGCATAGTTACCAAACAATCACATAATCAGATTTGATAAGAAATATGGTGGCCCAATGAGAAGAAACAAAGTGACAGCTATCAAGTTTCTGTCACCTATTAACAAAGTAGTTCTGTCAGATAAGGAAAGTGCTCTGAATATACAATATCTTCCATAAAGTAAACAGTCTTACCTGGTCCCCACACAACAAATAAATGCCAATAAATTGACAACAGATCAAGGAATTAGTTAGTATCCAACACCATGCAATCACAAACAACACACGCACCAACTGGACAGCCACACCAAACGCCAATAGTGCCAGACTAGACCCAATACCCACACAATGTTTGTGCTATTGTTTGGCTAAGGCTACCCAGCAACCAGCTCAAAGACTTCTATAGGTTCATTAGCATACACAGGAACCCTATACAGGGCGCTCGGCCTCACTGGTCTATTTAAATCTACAAAAGCATGAAATATCTTACACAAAAGAATTAGGTAGATTTCAGTAGATGTATTTTTGCAGTATTGTTAAACCCAATACACATGCCTTAAAACTGAACTTAAAAGGCTTTACTATTTTCTTCTTATCCATATAAGTAATCGCTTTAATGAAACTTTAGCTGTATTTTCATGTTGCCATATTGCAAATCTTACTTTTTGGCTGCCTTAGAATTATCATGATTATATTTTAACTATAACCATATCTGTAATAATATCTTTGAAACTAATGGGAATGAGTGTAAGCCTTTTTTATTACAAAATATTTCAGAAGTTTTAAGATGAACTGTTAATTCAAGGAATTTCTACTTTTATTTGATGGAATAAGATTAAAACTTTAAATTAAGGACATGTTTGTTTGATCAATGACTAAGTGCAGTCTGAGAAATATGTCTGTACATGATAGATCTATTAGTTTTGGATGCATTATATACCTGTATAATACTGTAGGTATTAGATTATCCAGATTGACTTCATACTTTATTGCTTCTAGTATCCATTAACCTAAACCAGAGCTTTTCAGAATATTGACCATACATCAATATCCTTATTAAAATCAACCAAACGCTCAGATTTAATCTATTGTGGGCTGGGTGGCATTCATGCAAATACACTTATTTGTTAAAAAGGGGCTAGTAAACACATTGAAGCAAAGTATGGGTCAAAGTTTACATGGGTCAGTGTCACAAAGGCATATATCACTAAATATGGGTCAATGTTATCAAATTAGGGTCTGACCACAAGGTCACTGTCATACAGGAGCAGTTCCAAAACATGGGTCCTTGTCACATAGTGGATGGTCAGAAAATGTATATATTCTCACAGAGGCTAGTCACAAAAAGAATCATTGTCACATAGGGTCCGATCACAAAACATGTTTATTGTCACATACTAGTAAAGCCCTGACACATTAAAATTACCAGTATCATAATTATTGATATATTCAAGCCAGACATAATAAGCTGACAAGCAATGCAGTATCATTTGAGACACTAATCAAACAACTTGTTATAATTTCTTGTCTCTAACTTTGAGTTAAAAAATCATGTGTTGTGATTGCCAAGCAAGTAGGGCATAAGCATCGTGCAAGCTGTCCCAATACATGATAGTAAGAGAGCATTTTCACTTTCTGTTTCTTATCTCTTATCCTCAACAACTTTCTACCCAACACCTTACTTGGCATTACCTTGCTTTAGGCCATAGTGTTGATCACCCATCCAGATCAAGAAGGTTAACAAGAACTGTTTCTGAGACTGAGACAAACAAAACTTGCATGTACTTGCAACATGAAACTTGAGGGGTGTCATGCTACAGGGCATCTTTTCCAGCAGAATTTGGGATTGAATATGAGCCCCATTCCCATTGCAAATGCCTTTATATATGCCAATCAATTCATTAAAAGTAGTTTGTGATATTTCAGTATGAGAGCACTATAAAAGCATACTTCAGTTTACATTTACTATAAATAAGAATATTGCTCACATATGACCTTGGCTGTTGAAAGGATGTAAAACCCAAACAAATAACAAATAAACACAGTTTGCACAGATGAAACAACATAGAGGGCCTTACACAGTATATATTTATGAGCCTGTGTTTACATGTAAACATTTGGTTTATAAATCATGTGGACTTGTGTTCATATTGGGGCCCTAACATTAGGCACACTTACCAGACACAGTGTTAAAAACTAGATAGGAGCTTGTGTAAAATAAAAATGGCTTATGCAAGAATAGGGTTTGTAAACATATAATCATAATGGCTTCATATAGCATCACATTGCTAGGAACATCAGATGTGGGCATAGCATTGGGTTATTGACAAAGTTTAGTCATTTATTGTGCAATAAGCCCAAGTAATAAGAACAGGTAATTGTTGAACAGTATTTCTGGAAGGACTTAGTAACAGACATGTTCTTATAACTGGATAATAACAAATACATATTTTTTCATAATTTCTTTAAGTGTATGTACTGGTCAGACTTTTATTAAAAACAGTTCATTTAAATGTTGTACACTTATTATATGCCAGACAATAAGGCTTGTCTCAAAATAGGGGTCAGACCCACAGTATTGATTAAAAAGGGACCAACAAACAAACATATTAGATATGGTATCAGCATTTGGGTTGGTAATAGATTTTGTATTAGCCAATATAAATGAAGGGTTCAGATTTATAAGATATGGCTTTATGTAAGAGGAACAGACATGTATAGTAGCGATAACCGCCTTTTAAGTACAGGAGGTGTATAGTACAAAGATCAAACCATTGGGGACGCAATATATAATACAGTCTGTGCTTTCTTTAAAATGAATGTGATGTACTCAAAGTTAATTTCTTTACCATGTAATAAAAGTAATACATTGAATTATATTAATGACTATGTAACATTCAACTCACATTTTAATTCCAAACTTTTAAAAGGTTGGTAAGGTTCTTCAATGTAAGTTGTGTAAGTTCTAAAAATGTGTTCTAGATTTAAATACCCGTACTCTTAAAAGTCTATGAGGCCACAACATCGATCGTGTTAGCTTAATATTTCAATGATGAGCTTTCTTGATAGGATTTAAAAATTGATTTCACAGAAAATTACATTACTCCATCGAAAAGATGTAAATAAGGGAAAATTTATAGAAAAAAGTAATTAATTTTGTTTAAGTGGTTAGTAGGGTAATGTATGATAGTCTGTTTTATATTGCCTATAGACAACTTCCTATTGTAGATAGATATTATATATTATGTACCAATACACAGTATGTATACTAATATTCAGAATAAATCACACCAGAAGCATTTAATCCTGACTTCCATATGGTACATATTTAAAAAAGTTCATGTTATTGTACTGCCTACAGATCATAGGCTTTTATGATATAAGCACCTCTTCAACCTCATCTATGCCTATGACCGTATTTGATCAACTTCTTACAATAATATGGTTGAAATTCAATACTTTTTTAAAAAATTCAAATTGCGTTTTTCAATTACAAATATTACATATCTCAACACAATAGATGTGGACAACAACTGACTTTTAAGCACAAGCCTCAGATTTATTAGTGCACATTGCACAAACAGTGGGAAAGGTGTATGTATCAAGTCTACCATTAACAATGTATGTACAAATGATAGGCAACATGCAGACAAGGAATTACAGAATCCCACAATCAATGAAGCCAGCAGATATTACATGCCAGTCTTTCCCTTTTATTTTTTTCCATTTTATTTCCATTTATCTTACTTTATGAATTTGTTCCATTGGTCACTTCCATTTTTCCCCATTTTTACTGTGCACAGTATTTATAGGTGCTTGTAACTTTATGTTCAAACAAACATTTAGTTCATTTTTTCTGAAAATATATTTTAAAAAATGCAACAACTATATGAAATTTTAATGTAACACTGGGGAAAGGTATTCTGTTTGGGACATAATGCTCGACTGCCAAGTGCAGTATCATTATAAATTCATGACAAGTGGGAAGTTGCTATTGATCCAAGATCAATACAACCTTCGGCTTTCTAAATTACAGTATCAAGTATACCTACACTGGGGATGTATTATCTACATCTGAACCAGTCTAAAACACACACACACATCCTCATTAATATACATTTATTTGTTAGCAATTTCATTGATTACAAGTATCAAACACAAGCCTGCTAGACCTACAAGTCAAGTGAAATGTTTGAATGTATGGCTAGGTTTAGTGTTAAGGCTGAAAATTTTAACAAGGTAGTAAATGAAATATTATGAAAAATGTCATGTCTGATGGAAAGGCTACATGTGATTATATGAGGCTCAGTTGCTCAAAGGTTACTTAGAGTTAAATAGCAGTTAGTGAAAATTTAAATTGTTGCCACAGAAAATACAAGAGCTTCATGATCAAATTAATGTTCAACAAAACTACAGTAGTGAAATGATAAAGAGTCTTCTCAATTTTGTTTAATTCATGTTTGAAAACTTTAATTAACCACTGCTTATATCTAATCAGCCTTTAAACAGCCAGGGCCTGGTGATAAACACTTAATTCTGATGAAAACTATGCGAGGAGAAAATGGCAGGATCCCTACCTGTCTTTAAAATTAACTGTCCCAAAAAAGACATGACAGCCACTTATGACGAGAACCTGGTACACAAAAGGCAGGAGCGCCTGCAGGTGCAGGAACTAAATCACATATATTATGAAATGCTAAAACTGGACACAAGGGTGAGGATGGAATTCTGATAAGAGGAATCTGTTTCCTCCTACCAAACTGATTGCTTGTAATAAGTATTGCTTTATAAATACATATATATCGTTTTCTCACATTTATTAAACCAAATGCTACATTTAGATATTTGACTGCTTGAGAAAAATGAGTACTAAAGTATTCTTGGTCGGTTATGATGAGTGCTAATTAAATATAAAGAATATTAGACGAGGCTATAGTAACTACGACTGATCAGGGTTGAGTTAAAATCATTTTAACAAAATGAATTTCATTTCACTTCCCTTTGTTATGATCCATCTTTCAACATTTTATTTGATGTACAATGATAACGTATATCAACCTACAACTTTATATGACAAGCAGAACAAACCAGATATGACCATGAATGGATAATCACACAGTTGGGTTGCCATGTACAGGTATATCCTGGATCGCTACCAACTATAACTTTACACGTGTTTTCAGTAAATTAAATATTTGAAAAAAATAAATACTTGTTTTACTCTCATAGGTTATCATATAATCTTATCAGTAAACATGAACAGTAATAAACACCTAAGCAGTGCCTTTATTCTCACGTTCATCGCCTGCTGTCACGATAGGGAAAATGATACGCTTGAACCCGATGCATAAGATAGGGATATCTAAACAAGACACCGAAATAAAAATTACAAATGTATCAGGCTTGATAGTAAAGTATTGCTTTCAATAAGCCAATACATGTCTTATATCTGGCAGAACAGGTTAATATCAATTTGCTTACCTTGTTATGGCAGATAAATGAAGTCAAAATGCAATCTATACGGCTACCTTTCCTTATCTTCCTCTCCGCGAAAGGTTGTCAAACAAACACGGGGACGTCACGAAGTGCACCTCGTGACCAATTTCCACGATTGTCATTGGTAGCAAGGTTTCCAAGTGCGCCCTTAGTAAACAAGGGAGATAATATAAACGGAAGCAGATGAGAGTTGTGTCCCATTATTGATTTACACTGGTATCATTCAACTACAAAATGATTAATTTTCGAAAAGTACACATTTGATGAAATAAATGTATTCTATTTTTGTGTTTGTTCTTATTTATCGAATTATGAAATATAATAGTTCTGTGTTGCTTTTTAGTATTTTTTAATTGGTATTGCATATCCACCACCGTCAGTCAGGTCAAGTGGCTACCATTTGAAAAGTGATCTGTGTACGCTATAAATATACAGTTGGATGTAATTGAATGAATAAGTGATAGTCATGCAAGTAGGCTATATAAGATATCAATATATTTATTTAAACTATATTTTGGAGAGTGTTTTAATATTGATATGCATTTGCACGTGTGTAGACGATACTTTATATGGTGTGGGTGATTGCATGTTACCATCCCATGTATGTAGACCAGACACCTACAGACTATTCGGGAGTTGTAAACACTCGGTAAGCATATTTGTAAATATATCCAAAGACTTTCAACGCGTAATAAATTGCCCATGGTAAATAAAATTTCGTTTCTAAGTAAATCAATCTGATCATAAAACTTTAAAGTGAAGATGGCTATAAGAGGATTACACGGTAAACTGGGACACTCCGTGTCTTGTGTACATATTAACGTGTCGACATGTCCAATTTAACAATAGCAAAGGAGAGTATTGGAGCTTCAACGAGTAAGTGAACATGGATTTATTAACTTCATTAATATTTACGACTGCTGAGAAGTGAAACAATAGGATCTAATTAAATTTATATTGAATCTTTTAACACGTTAATTTATAAATGCAATCCGTTTAAAATACTAAACAAAAGTAACAAAAAGCCTGAAAAAACCAGCTTAGTGCTTAAACGGTACTCTTTAACATCAAAATTCAGTCGAACAAAGTTTATTTAGATGTGTAAAAGGGATATCACCACAGAAATATTACATATGTTGTACATGTTTGTTTAACTGCTTACATATATACCTATATATAGATATGGATATTGACTATAAACATCACGATGATATATTATCAACTAAATACCACCTTGATTGAATTTATACATTTACAAAAAAATAATGAACGGTGTATCATATTTTTACTGTTTAATCATACATAATTTTATGTAAGATAAAAGGAAAAATAAAAGAATGAAAAAAAAATTAAATGCAATGAATGAGTTTCTGTTTTTCGATAAAATTCCTAGTCATGAATCCAAATCTAAGTCCCTGTGTAAAATGGCAATGACTCACATTGTTGACTCGGCTTTTTATATTTAAGCAGGGTCAATATCACCTATATCTCTGTAATAAAGTTTGTTGAAATATTTTGTACAGATACGTCATTTGTCATAACTGGCCTTCTATAAGCTGTGGAACAGGATAGCAATATCCATTAAGATAAGTGGGTGAATGTCGAAAAGTAAATCAAACGCAATTGGCAAAGTCATAAAATGGAATGACAATTTATCAAGCAGGAAAGTCGAATAAGACAAAATGGTTAAATTAAAAACACAATCTCCTTTTCTTGTGTGTGTGTGTGTTTGTTTTGTTTTTTTAACACGAGAAAAACCGTTAAAATCTAAAAAACGCATTTATGTTTGGTGTTTTTTTTTGTGCCAAACACCAACTATCGACTAACAAACCTATCAATCTCTTGAGTTACCCCATACCAAAGCCTAATACCCTAAGGCTTGTTTATCTATCCTTAATGTTACTTCATTTTAGTAGGGCAACTGACATACCTACTCATTACAGCTGTTATTTATATGCATGGCAACAATTACTCAATGGGCAAATTTGATCATGTTTTTAAGATATCAATATCAATGAGATATCTTATAAAGTCTACAACATATCTGATAAAGAATGAATGTAAGACATCTCACCTAAATGTATAAGATATAATAATAATTATGTAACATATATCCTATACAAGATATCCTTCTTCATGTCCTGGTGATTACCTTCAGGGGGGATATAATAGTTTGAGGAAGAAATCTTGATGAAGCATTTTGTTCATGATGGTCAACTAATCTTTTTTAATCTTCATCCCTCAAGATCTCACTTTAAAAGTCCATGGATAAAAACGCTCTTTCTCGGTTTCAAACTAAAAGGTCAGTCTGCTCAATTTCTAACTGAATTGTGAGTCTCTTCAATTTCAATGGCAAGTCTGGAAGTATCTCATTGATCCTGCTTCAACCTTATCTTAAAATGGCAAAGTTTTCAAGACATTATAACCTGATGACATAAATGTTTTTTAAGACGAAGAAGTGAAGTGTTGTTTGATCCCATTTGGGAATGCGGAGAAGGGAAGAGGGGCTGAGATCACATACCTTTAGGAAGAGATAATTGTGTTTGATATGTATTTGTATTGTCTCCATATCATTTATGTTGCGAGACGAAGGGCGTCACATTTTGACGATGGTATCAGCCTTATTACTCCAAATTGTGCAATAAAATTACAAATATCATTACCAAGCCTGCTTTTTGTTTATATATATATATATATACGCAAGAACATCTCATACATTTTTTCAACGAAGATTTTAACACATGGTTGTTAATGTTTAATGTTTAGCTGGACATTGAATGTTATTATAAGGAAACCTGGAATTTACTCTCTATGTGACCATCCAAAGACACATTCCTGATTCTAATGTTTACCTACAATTTACTGTTTATTTGAATAAGTTAATTAATTGGGCCATGCTAAACTTTTTCATTAGCTTGGTGTTGAGATTTATTTCTCTCAAGAATTTGAATCTGGAACATGTTTATATCTATGAAGAATCATCCCAACACATATTTTAGACTGTTAATAGACTAGGCCATGTTTAAGTTTTTATGTTTAGTTTTGTGTTGAGCTATATTTCTCTCTATGTACATGTTCTGTTATAACTAGACCTGAAATATCCCTATATGAATGGTTATCCCAACAAATATGTCAGATTCTGAATTTCAACCACAGCTTTCTATTAATTGTACTTGATATTTTGTACCATGTTATAGTTTTCTGTTTGGCTGTTATAGAGCTTAGTTTTTCTCTATATACAAATAAGTTTATTCCTGATCCTATATGACACACATGACATATAATGACTGTTATTCTTGTGACAATATGGTAAGTCTATGAGCAGCAGTGTGTATGCCAGCTAACAAAGCTACTGATGGTAGATCTTTCAAAAACCATTGATTAGATGTAGTGTACAGTAAAACCTTTATTTCATCATTTTGACAAAACTCAAGCGAAACCTTAAAGAGTGGAGGGTCACTGAAACTGAAAAAATGGTTGATAACATTGTAACTTTAAGAAAACAAAGTATGATGGTAAAATTAAGGTAGAGTCCCTACACTCAGTGCTTCACCTCTCCTTTACTTGCTCTTGATGTAACAATTGTTTAATGCTATGTAAATGTTTATAAGATGGCTGTTATAGTGACATGTTTATTAAAATTTTCAATGTTTGAAATTAAAATGTTTCTGAGAATGTATCATTTCAGATTTTTAAAAAATTTTTGATTACACATAGAAGAAATGTACTTGTTTTGTTTATTTTGTAAGCACTTTTCAGAAGGATCATTAATATAATTTTGATAACAAGTCTTGTTCTGTGAAAGCTTTATTTTCAAGCTTTCATCTTAATCTTAATAAATGTTTAGAAAGTACTTGCTACCTTGTTTCATTTTGATCTTGAGGAAAATGAAAACTTGGCTTCATTTAAAATGTTTGAAATAATTGAGATTCATGGAGTCCCACTACTAATACATTTCCTTGCATAAATGAATAATTCAGACACCAGAAAAAAAATATTGTATAATTGAAGGACACTAATTTTATGTAAAATTAGCTTTTTAACTGCAGTTGCAATCTGCATATTATTGAAGTTAAATAAAAACAAGATATGAAATCAAATTTTGATGTTTTAATCAAGATAAAACATATATTGATATGTACATCTTACACACTTTAATAACATTCTGCTCACACTCAATTATTGTTGTCAAATGAACCATTACTGTGATGTCATGGTACAGCAAAACACATGACAACTAGATATGTCTCTCAATCAAATCAAACAGCACACTTTGGTTCCCATTCATACACACGGATATATACAAATAAATATATCTCTCACAAATAAATATATTTGGCATATCAACAAATCTAAATGCCTTTTAGAGACATTTTCTATGTACAAATTTAAATGCTGTACAAATGGCATAGATATCACATTTGGCAAGATATATAATATCAAAATGACAGATAGGATATATCATGTCATATAAGGTACTTTTACAGTTTATACGTAAATATTATGCACTCTGTTATGAGAACTTCTCACTATGAGACAAGTTTCTTGGTAGATTCAACAGGTAATAACAGTCCAATCCATTGGAATTATACTTGTTGTTCTCTGGGAATCAAAGAATAGGTTCAGACAAATATCACATGTTTGACACAATAATTGCACTTTTGGTTGAGATACACATCCCAGTAGATAATGCACCATCTTGTTTTGCTGGTAACAATATCAGTTCATCTATAGCATTCCACTAAAATGAGCATCGTAGAGGGAAGGATGATGCTTCTGGAACTGTCGCAGTTTCTGTTTCTTCTCCTTCAAAGACATCTCTGTGTTGTCAAGAATATCATTCATCATAGACACCAAGGCATTCTGGGTACATTCTGCAGCCTGCTGCTCATACTCCTGAGGCGAAATTTGCTGGCAATATGTGTTTTCTAAAGGGAAAATAAATGATCAAATATTAGCTTTTGTAAACATATTTCCAAAAAAACATGATGGCATATTTCATCTTGTGAAAAGCCAGGGTCATTTTGAGGCTGGGTCTTTTTGTAGTAGCTAGTAACTATTTTACTGAACAACATACCAGAGGCCAGTCACATGCTGCCCAGAGTAACTTGGACGACTTGTCTTATCCATATCAGCAGATTGAATTCTACTAGTAGTGAATTAAGGACAGTTGTTTTACATAATTTTTGTTGCATTGACTCATGACAATAAATATTGAAATCTTAAAAAAATTGAAATCTGTAGTTATTGCAAGTTTAAAAGCCATATTATTGATTTTGTAAGATAATTACCTCTGACAGGTGAGACCTCTCCTGTACGGATATCATCAATACGGGAGTTAACACGGTCACGAATCTCCTTTGGGATACTGAAGATGTCTTCTACATTCTCAACCATAAATCCTACAAGGATGCGTGCAAGCTTGGGGGCCACAACTTTGTGCTTCATGATACTGTCAGTGAAAGTATTCAGTAGATGAACCTCATTATCATCCTGAAAAAAGGAATAATACAATTGTATTAAATAATTATGAAGATGAAAGAAATTGCATGTAGAAAACTTCAGAATGAAGATGATTAAATTTATTTGTAGAAAACAATTTCAAGTCAGCTTGAAACGATTCTTTCTTTATAATTATATAAAACGACAATGGCATATTACTAACATTACCTAATAATGTATAAATTTTGTAATGTCACTGAAAAATTATGGAAATAACTTTGTAGCTATACAAAAACATAAGTTATAGGAAAATGCATGAAAATAAATATCATTGCTAGTAGTTTTCCCAAGCTAGATCTAGATAAGACAAACCAAGGGGAAGAACTCTTTCAAAATGTCACAAAGGTAAGTTACAATTACATGATATAAATAGCATGTGCTAAAAAAGTCATATTATTTACAATAAAGACATTTATTAAAGCACATGATGTTCTGTAGAATTTTACCTTGGCATCAATCTGCATGGACTCGTCCTTGACAGCAGCCATGAATCGCAACAGACGTTGGAGCTCCTCTCGCACATGCCATGGCAGAAGGATCATGTCGAGCTGAAGAGCGTCAAGTGCCTTCTGGTCGGTCTGCTGGAGGATGAAGTTGAGGACAGCAAGGTGAAGGTCAATGAAGCGCTCAGGGAGAAGAGACTCTTCCAATTGGGTGGTATAATGTTCACTGATGATGTGGAAGGCCTGAAGCTTGGCAGCAGGGTTAGTATCACGTACAAAGCTGTTCTCCAGAACACTAATCCCCTTGGGCAGACACTCGATACAGCTGAGAGCTGAGGACATGAACGGATCCTGACCAGCAGATGGAATGTTCCAGTGCTTGGCCACTACATTGGAGATGATAAGGTTTTGCTTCAGGAACTTCTTGTTTGGCTTCTCTTCTACCAGGAGGCCATCCAGGAATGGAAGGTCAATCAAAGTCAACAACTGGCATAGGGCAACTTCCTTCCACAAATCCTCTAGAGCTAACAAAGAAAAACAATAATGTCATACACCTGATCCACACAGTGACAACACTGTCTAATAGACATACTAATACAAAGTGGGTCCCTTTTTCTATAGTTTAACTAGAATATTTTGTTGTGGTTTCTTCTCAAATATTCCGATTTAAAGTGAAATCAACTTCTGTATATACTTGAATATTTTGTCAAAGATTACAAAACTATCAGTACTTTACTATCTACCAACTTGTTATGGTTATTATTTCTATAGGTAACATGCTTCATCTAACTGATTTAATGAACAAATTTCCAGACAAAACATGCCAACAGATTAAACAAATATTACAACTGGTGATGTGACAAAAATGAAAGCTAATCAGTGATATCAATCAAAATTACATACAAAAAATGTAATGCTTCCATCCTATTGATGTGTATTATACTATCTATATAATTCAGGTGCTTAGCAGGCATTTCTAAACATTGAATTCACAATACACACACTGGAATAAGACTATACCGGTACAAAACACTCACAAGTGCATTCAAAAACTGTAAAGCTTGTATTCAGAATATGAAGCCTTTTTTTAATAAAATTTTTTATCTTGTTGCATTGCTTTGATTAATTTCCAGATACCTTTAATCATTGATATGATGTACAATAGATTCATTTCTAATTTCTTTTTTTTTTAAATTATCAAATTTTCAAAATTATAACAATTGAGCAAAATTCATTAATAGGATTTCCTGAATACTAGACCAGCTTGTGAATGCAGTGAATCTAGGGTGCATTTCTAGGACAACACAAACCTTCAGGAGATACATCATGCTTCTCTTTCATGCTACGCATTAACATGGAGGTATTGGCACACTTGAGGGAGCTGCGACTACGTCTACGACTGTATGAGTTCTGGAGGGAAAGAATTTCCTGTAGGACCTGACCTTTCTTGTTGACAGCAATGGGGTTACAGATGACACCATCCTCAATTAAGTCAGGCTCAATGCTGGGGTCAATTCTGAAAATGGGATAAATAAAATAAGAATAATGTAAATATATATGTATGTGCATTAACAAATAGGATTTTGCAATGACAGTAAGTTAAGGTAACACATTATAACATTGACTGGTGATCATCGACATGAAGTTGTCATGTCCGTTAAAAATATCAAGAAATATATGATGTTTCGTTGGTCTTTGAGAGGAACTCTTTATGGATGGAGATTATATTACAGTAAGAGTTTTCAAGAACTCTTATTTTTCTGGAATAAAGAAATAAATGGTTTTTCACAGGCAACCACTTGTTCCTTAACTCCTATTTTCTCTGCAATACATTTTTCTGTCTGGTATCTATCACTTCAAATTATGAGGCAATTTTGTGAAAGAAAGATGTCATACTTTCTCCTTTATAAATGTTGAAATGAAACATATCTTTAAATCCCATTGGAATATTCATTCTGTTTAATGAAGCATGAAAGCATTGCAAATATTTCATGAAGATCTCTTACCTCATGTCATCGCTCTTGCTGCGGCAGTCAACCACGATAGAGTAGTTCTGGTCCTCATCCGACTCCTCGGACTCCACGATGCGGTTCTCCTCTTCATGCTCCAGGTCTGGGCCTACAAAGCGGTACAGCTTGCTATGGCTATCATCAAATGTTTTCTTGATCTCGCTGGATCGGGAACTGACAGGGCTGAAGACGTTGCGATCCATCAGAGACTGGCAAAGCTGTAAATAGTAAACAAAACATAAAACATAAATACCTGATATGGAACTTCAGAATATTTACAAAAAATGTGCCACTACAATATCTTTAGATTTATATTGCAGGCTCTTATGGAAAACCCTGATATATACACATGTATCATTTAATAATTGTGTATTTCTAACCAAAGTATACATTACATCATTATTTGAGTATGCTATGTTTTATTTATTTATTTTTTTTTTGTGGATAATTTTCCAGTTTAATATAGTTGAAATCATGAGTGAAATTAATCTATCATGCCTTATTGATGTCAAATACATACCTTGATGGCCTTTTCCCTGGAGAGGTCACTGCTGAAAGTGTTGCGGTCACTCAGGAGGTAGTGTAAGACAACGTCTACAGCATCCGTTCCACAGAAACAGTTATCATAGTTACGCATCTTGTAGCGGCGGCGCTTCACCTCAACCTTGGACTTCAGGTGCTCAATAATCTCATTCCATATCTGTGTCGCACGGAATGGACCTGCAAAAGATAATATTGATTAAATTTTTTTAGAATATGATAATTATTACTATTTATTACAGTACTTTTTTAAGGAGAAAATTTTCCAATTGTTACAACTCTATGCATAAAAATCATCAGGAGTAAATATTGTTGAAACTTTTTACAATCTAACTGAAAAATAATTGTTAATATTTTCTAATAGATAAAAAATGAAAATTTGCCTTTTAAATGACATACACTAAAAATAGAGCTTTTGATGTACAGTAACATTCCCATAACTCATCATACTAGGGTTAAAAAATTAGCAGTCCATCTAATTAATTCAATTTCTTAAGGATATGTGCCCATTTTTCACTATTCAAAATGTAAATGGAATGAGAATTATTTTCCAAGCCATACTTTTGAACTGTTTAAAATGTAAATGAAATACAGATTTTCTCTCTTACAAACTTATAAAACTGTTGAACAGTTCAGATTGTTGAAAGATTCCCCAGTTGTGAATAAAGACATGTACCATATAATTTCACACTAAAGAAATAAAAAAATACAGTAACAGTTTAAAATACCTCTCCTTGTAGAAGTGATAGTCATACAACTTGTGTCCAGTGTCCTAGTCATGATGACAAGTATTCCCACAAAATGTTCAGAATCTGACTAAATGCTGTACTGGAAGACTGACCAGTGGCTATCTATGTTATATTGGTGATATCAGTTACTCAACTCAATTAACTATCAGAAAGTATAAGTGTCAATAAAAAACTTGCTTCTGTAATTCTATCCTAATTTGCTAACCAGCAGGAGAAAGCTGAATGACCAGTCTTGATTTTGGTCAGTATATATAAGGTAAGTGGGCTAGTGTTTGAACTACAATATCTTGAGTCTTGAGTATCTGTTGACAGATGTTACTGAGGACTAGTGGTGGCCAAACCAACACCAACACCTTGCTTTAAGTAAATAACCCTTCTGTATCACAACAGTGACCACAGGTGCTTGACCTATACCCCTGACCACTACAAAAATCACTATACTAACACAACATCTTCTGACCTTGCTGTCTGACAATACAATGTAATGTTATCACAACATCTTAACCAATGATAATCTTGAGTTGATATTTCACCTAAGATGAGTATTAGCAGAATATAATAGCACCTGGTCAATTTACCTGTTTTCCCAGATACAAGCTGTTTATACTGCTCTTCCTCAACACCTTTTAAGAATCATTCCAGATGGTGACTTATTTAGTTTCAGTGTTACCTTGTATTTGTCTCAGACATTGCGGCATTTTTGTCATGTAAACAGGAAGTCCTTTTGTTGTGACCCTTAATTCCCCGAGAATATAAGAGTTCCCATGGGGTAAGTTTTCAAAGTTATCAAATACTTAGTAACTAGAATGAACTGTTTGAAGAAAGAAATTTAGCAGTTTCTTAAACCACTTCAGAAATTCTTCACTTCACAAAAAAAAGTGTATGTTGAGAGGTTTGATATTATATCAATATCATACAATCTCTGGTTAGTATTAAAATAGGTTGATGGTTTAACTATTTTTAACCAAATGGAAAATTATCTGTTGTCTTAGCAATATCAATTTCATAAACACATTCATAAAGAACTCTTCATGTCTACAATATAACTTTATACTCTCTTGTTGAATACAACAGAAATCTTACAACTTTCTTAGAGTGGTCATTAATTGGAATTTTTTTGTTAATTTCAGAGATAAACTTCTAAATATAAGTAATTTTTGTACATAACAAGATGAATTAATTGGTTGAGAG
Source organism: Ylistrum balloti (assembly GCF_031769215.1). Lineage (NCBI taxonomy): Eukaryota > Metazoa > Mollusca > Bivalvia > Pectinida > Pectinidae > Ylistrum > Ylistrum balloti. The sequence continues at coordinate 208,477 of NW_026782208.1, forward strand.
TAAACTAAGAAATATCATATCTTTGTAATCAGAATTGAATATACCACAAAGGAAATGCTTATGAAATCAATACAATTCAAACTTAGATAAAATATTCAAAATTACTGATATAAACTGAAAAAGTGTTTTAATTTAATTAGCAGAATTGTACATTACAATGTTGTTTTTCATGTCTAATGTTTACATAAAATATCTTATAATTCACAATCAGTTTATGAATTCCAGTACTGCATTCTAATTATAGCTATTTGTGATTTGTACAAAGATAATTGTTGGTGTACAAACATTGATTATCTGAAGTTGAATGAAAATACATGTTGATTTAAAAAGGAATGTTCCACAAAAAATATATTTCTAAAAGGAAGGATTTTTTAATCTAGAAACACAAACATGCCTGTGAGTTTGTGAAGATATATCAAATGTTTTCAGAACAACTTAATAAAGTCTAATGTCTGATGTTGTTCACACTACATGCACACCATCTGTATCTGGAAAATCCCTGTTACACAATTATACATATATACATTTTATTCTAAGAAGAATGAATTAAAAATCCACTAAAGTTAAATACTAACTTTAAAATGGCATGAGATGCTACAGAATCCCCCTGATTAGTTTTTGTAAACTTTTTTGACAATTAAAATTTAAAAGTAACTATAATAAAGAAGTTAATTTGTACATGACAAAACTTACTCAATGTGACTAAATATATTAAACCAGTTCAACCAAGAATTAATTTTCTGTGATGAAAATATGTAATCAGATGATTGTTTGCACTATAACAACACAGTACTTAAATGTCAATCATATGCAAACACAATAAAGATGTAAAACTTTTGACCCAGTGACCTTATAGTATACTTTACGATCAATTTTCACCAGTTTTTCCTTTGCAATTAAAAGTATAACAAAGTATACATTGATTAGAAGAATATTGGTAAACATCCATCACCTGTCCTAGTGCCACGAAAAAAGCATTGGTAGGTGACATATATACCAAAAGCTTATCAGTAAGGTAACACATTCAAAACTCCTAGTATTTACTTTAGATATGATATAAACTATGATGGTTGTTCATGATTAACTTACTGGATACACCAGTCAACAAGACATTTACTCTAAATCATACTTAACACTTAATCCAGATAGTTAGTGTTACATAAATTGTTGGTAATAGTACAATTAGAATAAAATTTAAATACAAAAATATTATTTTGAACACAATTTCAAACAAACACCAGTGCATCATATTCTATATTTTCATGAATTTATGATCAATAAGGATATATACAAAATAGATGATAAAAAAATTGTGGAAACCATATTGAAATAAAGTATATCATTATGTTATTTACCTCTAATTCCTGGTGAGCAGGACATTGCCTCCACAGGCCTTGCCAGTAACCTATCCTTACATGGACTATGATACAAAGAAGGACTCCAAAGAAACCTCATCCTTATAATTTATAACTAACAGCTGAACTCTAACAAAGGCAATGGTCCACACACTATCTCGTCCAGAATCTTTATGATGCTTTTAACTTTTGCACCTGTGTTTTATGGTGATACCTATCTACCTGTGCTCTACAGGTATGTAACTGACACCAATATGCAAATTTCCACCCTAACCTGGCATCCCTGGCAGTAAACAAAAGAAGGCCCAAGATGTTTTCTTTCCTATTACTGAAGGTAATGGGATTAGGTCCTCTGCCTGTTCCTTAACTTACATAGAATGGTCCTGCTCAGGTAAAATCTGATTGATTCTGACAACAGCTACTGTCTAATTGTTATTTGGGAGGAGTATTGCCTTCTGTATATAGATATTCATTTGTCACATCTTTTTACTGACATTATGATAGATAGCTTCTGTCTATAATTGTTATTTACAGTGAGTATTGCCTTGTTTCATTGGGCACTGGCTACTGACAGGTGTTGTCATAACTAAAATGTAACAGAACTGTGTCACAAAATAATCATGCAATGATATCCAATATATTAAAAAAGGGTTGTCTTACTAATCTAGTATCAGCACAAATGAAAAAAAGTCACTCATGTATGTAAGTGTAGTAATACATTAGTAAGAGGTATTCTCATTAAATGAAATTATGATCTTCTTGTGATAAATTATTAGCTCTCATTGCTGTTTTCTAGACTTATCATGTTGTGATACTGATTAATTGATACTCTAATTATTACCAAAAAAAAATCCAAAATGTTATTTATCAAGTGAAATTGGTCAATACAATATAGTACCACGAGTACAAAGTTTACATGAGTCTGTTTAGTGCAATATGAGACAAGTTATTGAAGATAAATACCATTTTATTCTTGAAATTATCATAGCATATAGAAATTTGGGGAACAAGTACATCAAAAATTACTATTGGAAAAGTATTGAAGTTAATTCCCTTTTTTTAGAAGTGACAATGATTAAGAACTATTTTCTCTTGGTAAACATATATATAATGCTAATCAATTAACTTATGACATAGTGATTTGATCAAATGTACTTATATATGACATTTATTTTTATAAATCTTTGTTTTAATATTTAAGAAATAAGAAGCTAATAAAGGTAAATATTATACACAGAAGAAGATTTTATCGTATGAATTAGTGAATAGTGTTTACAGATAACCACTAATATCTAGTCAATATTATGTAATGTATTCATATATATTGTAACTAAAAAGTGAAAGGAATAAGTTATAAAAACCCAAATAATTTGTGTCAGTTGATCTGTAGATGTTTTGTGTTATGGAAGTAATGACAGTATAGAGACCAGTGAATTTTTGAGGCAATATGTCCCTTTATCAAGAAGCAAACTAAATCTGAGGACAATGACATAAAATGTCCCAATAACTGACAGCAGTTTTGATATACATTCATACACTTGCAGGTGTTGATACACATGGCCAATCATATCCAAATAATGACCGCCTCATTTTGAAATGATTGTTTGTTTAATAGCCAGTTTTATTATTAACAGTTTTCAAACTTGTTTTGAGACTGAATGGACTTACATTTTCTTTTCTTTGTACACAAAACTATTTCAAACAGAGTTTGTTTCTAAATAAACACTTTATAGAATATTATTTTTATCTACAGTTGTATACATGGAATTACCTTCAACAAAAGATCGCTTTGGTATTGTACCTCTGTGGCCAATCAGACAGTCTTTTGTTAGAAATGCTGTATTTCATTTTGTGGGGAAAAACTTACACACACACTAGTAATTTTCCCATCCTTTCATCTAGTTTTCATTAATAAGACTTACCTGATGGTGTTCTTGGGGTTCTTGAAATAACAGTCATGTTGATGTATCAGGGGAGCTCAATACTGGGAATATATTATAGCACTAAACTAGCTGAGCACTTAAACCTGTACTGAAGAGTTGTTGCAAGTGGGATATGTTATTGTAGAATGAAATATGTTTTGAAAATTTTGTTATATATACCTCTCTACAGGAAGTTTAAGCAATTACTTTGGGACAAACCCTGAACAAAGATAACACCTTTCACACCTGTTAATTGGTAAATCTACCTGTACCAGGTGATAAAACACTGCTTTTTTCACCTTTACTTGTCTGATTGTAATAATTTGACAATTGTTTTCACACCATCTTCCTGTTGTGGTCACCTCTCATCCCCTTAAGCCATACTTAAGATTTTATCTCTCCTATTGAATTAGTTGTTGTCTTGTATCTACTTCAGGAAACATGTAGGGCACATGTTAGCAATTATCTTATGTAATTGTAATTATTTCTTTTAATCAAACATGACACACCTGTTCCTATTTTAATCAGGTCTTTACTATTTTAGACCACAACACATATGATTGTTTCATCACAAATCTTAATATTTTGTAATTTATAAATTCAAATGCTTTAATACAATGACTTATGTCTGTCTTCAACAATATTGGCTATCTAAGAGAACACTGAAGATGCCATTTGTTGTCAAAAGTAACTAAATACTTATGTATAAAAACTCCTCATCTCACTACAAACATCTGTTATGTTAGTATCAAAGTGAGTCTATTTCATGGTTTTCATAATTTCCCCTACATTTTCCACATATCATCTACATTACTGCGATTCATCTATTAATTTTTCTGGATTATTTTGTATGCCTATATATTTTATGACATCTCAGTATTACATATTTAGTGTTAGGAAAGTATGTACTTGCAGTATATCTTTAGTAAATAGAGCTAAGCCAAGGATGTGTTTTTAAACCTGTATGCTTTTCTTTCTAAAAATGCTATTTTAATTAATAATACAGAATAAGAGAACAATCCTGTTTTCTTTGGGTTCACGTTTTTAAAGTATAGAATATTTGTTGTTGATGTTAATCATAACTTTTGACAAGTTATGTTTCACACTGTCTCCATTAACACCACTGGTTCTTAGATTTCATAGCTTTTGATAGATGATGTTTTCACAATTTTTCCATTAACATTCAAGATTTCTTAAATACTGTATATTTTGCCTATGCAGTCCGTTAACATTGTTTAAACATATTTGCAAAAGAAAATAATGCGAGAGCTCCAAAAACACCCTTATAGAGATTACTCCTTTAAGGCAGTAAAACAAAATGAGGGAGAATGAAATTTACATTTAGAAATGAAGTTATTACCAATGCATTGTAACCTGGTTCCTATGCACTGCTGGCCATGATCATGATCACCCTCCTAATTTTACCCTCTAAATTGAAAGATAATATTCATACCTACATACCTATCCCATATCTTTACTAAACAGTAACTGGAAACAAACTTTTAAAATCTTTATTAATTTAATGCATCTTGCTGTCAAGTGATTGTTGTTGCCAGTATGTTTACACGATATAAATTAATTACATTAAGAGGATATTCTTTGTTTCTAGATGTTATATTTCATCAAACGAGGTGAAAACATTGATAATTACGCACCTGTGAAAAATACGTAAGATTCCATCCAATCAGATGAAATTCAAATGTTATTCATCAGAAAACAAGAAATATCCTATCTATTACATTTTTTATTATCATTCATTGATGCCAGATAGAATTTGCCACTATGTGTCAGTGGTTTTTGTGACTTGTGTCTTTTTCCGTGGGACTCGTGAAATTTATGAGAATTTACCCACAGCTTCTTTCAGTATTGGGACGTATCAAAACTTTCAAAATGGTGATCTAGACTCTAATAAAAAACAAGAGTACCGCAAAGCAGAACAAAATACGCCTGTGAATATCCAAAACAAAAAAGATAATTCAAGAATACAGTCCTCCACCTGGTATACTTTGATGGAAGTCAAAGGTCGAAGGCAAGGTCACAGTGACCTACTTTTGATATACGACACACCGTCTCACCATGGTGCACCCACGTTTCAGTATCAAATGGTGTAGGACAAGGCTTTTCTTTGACAGAGGTCAAAGTCAAGGTCACAGTAACCTACATTTTGCAAGGGACACGCTGTCTCACCATTGTGCATTCACATGCCAAGTTAAGTTCCAGTATAAAATTGAATGGGAGTTTGTACAGACAAGATTGCGGGGCGAACGGAAGGACAGACAGAATCGACACAAAACTATAGCCACCTTTCTGGTTCCTGGTGGGGGACTAATTAGAGGCCCATTAAAATGAGTCTCATTGAAAGTGTACATGTGACTAGCAAAATGTTGGTTAAAGTCTGGTAATAGAGAACTATGAATGGATTTTGGTGTCCACCACCAAAATAATTTATGAAACGATCCTAAGAGAGCCTTTGGCGAGGTAAAATGAAAAATTTTACGCGAGTTTCATAAAACTCACATCAAATGGAAATGAATATAAGATCCTTTTCATCACATGATCAAATATTCACTCAAATTTATCATAAAAATATTGAGTGATTGAATAATTTTGGAATGGTTCTGTATATATCATCTAATTAACCTCCATTCAGAAAAATAAAATCATGTTATAGAGATTAACCTACAAAAGTTCATAAACATCGGTTAGAGGAAATATTCAGACAAGATTTTTATATTTCATATCATGGTGATTAAGCATACCAAGTTTCATAAAGATCAGCTGAAAAATGTAGGAGATCTCCGGACAAGAATTCTAGTGAAATAAACAAAGGGGCATAACTCTTATTCAAATCACCAAACCAAAACCCCGTTCAGCTAAACACAACTTCATATCATGGTGATTAAGCCTACCAAGTTTCATAAAGATCGACTGAAAATTTTTACCATTACAGTGTCAGATATATCATTTAAAGTGACAGTTAGTCACAAGACACATAATTCTCCAAAGTGTTTGTAAGCACTAATATAACACTTGTTACAATAAACATTCAGATTGACCTGGATCAATACCATAAAAATTCCTTCCTTTTTTACAGCTGTTTTTCGCTGATATTCACTGCAAATACTGTGATTAACTCACCCAAACATAAGTGGAAATTTCATAACTAGCTTTTTTTTCTTTAAAAGCTTATTTTCACTGTGAAAAAATGTACCTGAATACAAAATACCAGATTTGCCCCAATCTAATTTAAACCTTGACAACAGGGTGAACTTAATCAGGGACAGAAATAATGATATCATATGACAGCAATAACAATATACAGACCAATTCACCACAGTAGTCTATCACATACTGTTTTATGGTCAGAACATGGTGAAAATATTTGATCAAGCCAAGATATTATGGTTAACTCAAAATAAATCCAAATATTGTGATAATTCCAGATATAACAGTAACATTGCAGCAGCTAAAAAGTGATCATAAGAAAAAATATAGTTATCATATTGTTATTAAAAAAAAACTAATTGCAGATGCTTTTAAAATAGAGATTTGAACATTATTTATGCAGAAAATTACCCCTAGAGGGCTCTAACTCCTTTCGATATTTCAGCCAATAAGAAGGCCAGGATCAGTAAATTTTGTCTGAAATGCCGAAGCAATAGGCTATGCGTACTGAGTACGTTTAGCCTGAAAAAATGTAAGTTTTTACAATACATATGATTTATAAATGATTCCTTATCTATGGAGATCTTTTGAAGTTCTATCTAGACCCCTGTTACAATGCGTGTTAAAACATTGACGCTTCCTCAACTGTCTGTTACCTCTATTCAGGTAATTACTTATTTATCAACAAATAAAACAATAAGTCATTTTTACAGAGTCATCTATTTTAGAATCAAAGCAAAAAGTAATTACAATATAAACCCTTCATAAACTTCACTTATTTGAGATAAAAATGGTAATATCTAAGTGAGTTACCAGCTCCATTCAGAATCTATAAAACTATCAACTGAGCAGGTGTTGTATATATATATATATATATATGGCTTTTGATATAGGTAACTTCAAATCCTTTATGTACGATAAACAGATTACCTTTCTAGAGATTAAAGATATAACTGAGGGAAGAGGACCTTTAAAGCTGATTACAACATAGGTATATGGATTTCAATATACTATCAAATATATTAAGGTAATACAAATTAATACGTATATTTCTTTAGGTGTACCAAATAGCCCTATTGACTAAAGTGTGAATTGGTCATATGTGTACATTACATTCATGTCTGGCAGTAATTTCCTAACCTAAATAAGGTTCAAGAAGTTTTTGGATTTAGACAATAAGTAAAGAAACTTACCAAATAGGTCTAAACTTGTCCTCAATAAATCCTTATTATCTCTCTGATTGAATTATATTACACATTAAAATTATCTGATGGATCAGGCCTTTTTCTCTCTCATTTGGGAAATAGCCTTTAATCGCCTTTTAGGAAGACATCTGATCAGTGCAGAAATTGTAAAGAGTAAACTATATATTTTGAGAATTTGGCAATATCATTAAATAAACCCAATTGGGAAAAAGGCTCCACTGAGCCCCTTAGAAAAAGCCCTTATGAAGAATTCATATCAATTACTTGTAATTTTAGAGGCCACAGTTTGCACATCAGTGTGATGATGAAAAGTGTCACCAACTGTCTGATTAGGCATTTAGTTCAGTCTACTGACTGTGCAATGTGACCTACTGAAATTGAAGTATGATGGACTTTCACACTTTTTGACACTGTCACAGTTCTCTGATTTATGTTATCATTCACACATACTGCAAAACCATTAATTTTCAAAAGGGATTAATCCTCTGTAAACTCATTCAATAAATTATGTCAAGGTTACTGGATCACATCAATTGATGACGTCAACACTTGGCTAAGAAGAGTTTGGTTTGCACCTGCTAGAAAGTACTTAAGAAAATGGTGAAATAAATGCAATGGCCCTGATAAAGGCCTCCACTGGGAAATATCGGTAGGTATATATGAATATTTTTAGCTTAAATGTAAATAAAGCAAGTTGTTAACAGCGTATGTCAGGTTGTGTTGTGATTGCACCTCATTGTCCATATATTTACGTCATATACAATCATTCTGCAAACTTAAATTTGGTATCTACATCTAGGCAAAAACCCTGATATTCAACCACATAGAAGCAAGGCATTAAATAATTGTTAATTATGTTAATGACTTTCTTATCATTGTACTTGACGCATTTTTGCTAAAAAAAAATAAAACCAAAACAAAACAGAAAACAACTCTCACTCGGCTTTCCATTGGTGTTATATATTGACAAGTCACCAACCAAGAAAAAACTGCAATCATATTTTGTTGCATCCTATTAATTGCAATTAACAGGTTAGGAACATCTTTCTGTTTTCAAGAATGCACTGAAAGGTATAATGAAAATGTGTTAAATGTATTGAGGTTCAGAGTGTTGATCCAATGAATGACCAGTGATCATATTAAAGTGGTGTCCAAGGTCACGGTGCCAGTAAAATGAAAAACATGTTAAATGTTTCCAGTAAATAACAGATAAAGGTGAGATGAGAAGACTATATTTAGCAAGATATAAGATATGATGTTACAAACAAGTGTTACATAAGTTACATAAGGCACCAGCATACAGATAAGCATCCACCAGCATACAGATAAGCATCGCCACACCGACCACATACAATGCACATGGCCCTATCTATGCTGACCTGTGCTAGTATTAGATAATAAACTACATGTCACATTAGCTGTAGATCACCAAACACTGCTCTCCATGTGTAAAACCAACACTGATCGCCTACCTTATCACAACTTAGGAACAGTGTACATACACATTTCATACTATACCTTCGTATTTCAAACTAAATTTCTTTATATAATTACTTTGCTAAAAGAATTGCTTATGGTTCAAATGGAAATACATCCTCTAGATCTCAGAAGAGAGATAAAAAATTCTCTGAATCCAGACAGGTTGCCGTACTGGTAATCTATGAAGTTCAATTTGTTATTATAGATTTCTGGGGTTGTGTTTTTAAACAAGATTCCTTACCAATAAATCTGTTTAATTACAGAATTAGTTTGTTGAAAACTAATCAAAATGTAATCTGTATAAATTCTTGTTGGACTCTTTTACTCAACAATTTTCAACAAATTGTATCTCTGATATTTATGAACATTTCGCCTTATATCTTAGTGTTGATCATCATCTCATGAGCTACATTTAGAGGAAGGAAAACATCACAATATCCTAAGAGCACATATAAAGTTATTTCCAAGGTAAAACTTACAGTGTATATATGATGAAATTAGACAATACAAACGATTAAACCGATTGGGAACAGCACAATCTTAAATTCATACATGGTACACACATCTACACATTCATTAGGGATGGGTATCATGAGAATTTTTGTATCACAATATATCGCGATACATGATCAGCGTATCATGATACGTATTATGATATTTCACTGTAAGAAGAAATCCATCCATTTTCATTAAGCGAAACAATAATGCAGATTACACAATAAAACCAAATGCAAAACAACTGTAAAATGAAGTGCTTCCAAACATCAGCCTTTCCCTTCGGGTTTTTCACTATGCTATCGTCCGTGCCTATGAAGGCCGCCATTTTGAATACGTTACTAAGCACTCGATGTTGGATTCATCAATACTTATCATCTCAAAAACATCATTTTGAATGAATTATAACAGTATTAGAGATTAACGCATAAAAATTTAATCATTTATATTCCAAATTACTAAACAAACTTTTCAGAGAAACTAATGATGATTCCCGAGAGGCTCCGAGTGAACTAGACTTAGACTGAGCCAAAAAAAAAAAAAGAATTTAAAAGTGTTGAAAGTCAACTTATTTCCACCAAACTGAATAGTGTCCTTTTACCACCAATGTACTTTCATTTCATTAATGGAGAAATAAATTTCATTAAAATTTTATATTAATCTTATTTTAGGTAATTATGCTATTTATGCTGTTGAAAACATATGGTTAAAAAGGCTTATTGACCTGTATTCTTCAAAAATGACTTACCTACGGTCCCAAAGTAAATGTAAACAGGTAGACGGCAGGTCATGGGGCCTCAATGTTGTACTCAGTTGATTTTGAAACAATAATTTTGAAGCAACTTTAATTATAATCTGATGTAACAATATATTCTCTTATTATTTGGAAATGTGTAACCCAATTGATCTCTAGGATTATTTTCATATCAAATATTTGATAACCTGATATCCATTTTCATTGACATGTGCAATACAGGCAATGTTTCGTTTTCAAAACAAGGTCACTCCAAATTGTTATATTTAAAACAGCAAAAGCATAATACACTGCTAGTTAAAGGAAAAAGACAATAAATCATGAAGTGTATGAATTTATGTACTGTGCAAAACTATTACTCTTACTCTATCATCCCTTTTTTATAATTTCATACCCTTATGGAAGTAAAGTGGTCAACTCTCAGCCTAGCTATCGGTTTTTGTCTTGTCTTGCACGATATGTTTATATTGATATATTGCAGCACTTGAATATTTCGTATATGTATGATGCAATAGCTATGTATATACATGTATATCTATTTATCTAACGGGTTTTACGTCAACTTTTAGTATTACAGCTTTTCTGCGGATGAAGTAAAATAACGTACATTGCATTTTCCTGTATCAAATACCAGACATAAAAATAAAACAATTCTGATACCTTATCAAACACCATGACCGCCGACACCGCAATTGTGGAAAAAATTAGTTATATGCAATACACGTGCCAATAAGTAAACTAGACCTATGGATGTTAAATGTAAAAAGTAGACAAACATAAATACAGAGCAGCCAACTGCTGATCTGGCAAAGGGCACCTGTATGAGGCTTCCCCGTTTCTTTGTTAACTTTAGTCAAATTATCAGGTGATAGGTTGCTTGCCAGAAATTAGAAATGTCAATATGCATTACCTAGATGAACTTTAGAAGCTCTCAGCGGAATAGATCTTTGGAATCCATGAAATCTTGGACTGTCGATAAGACTATCAATCGAAGCCATCTTGCTTTGAATTTCGAGCCTTTTATTTCCCACAATGCAGATAACTTCCGTAAACAAACATTGCCACGTGCTTCCGTTCAACAAATCAATAGGCCTCGCCTACGGCAAAGATTGCTGTCGCAAACAATAAATTCACACGAAACTGAAGTTTTAATGGCATTCTAATATAAAACTCAAATCTGCTTTTAGATTGATTAACATGCACTCATTTTTTTTCAGATCGATGAAAAGTTAGGTTAAAATCTACAATATTTAAAGAGGTACAATAAATGTAAATCCTACATTGGTACAAGCACTTAATAAGGATTAACCATATAGATAAATTGTTTGTTTTAAGAGATGATACAAGAGACTTTATATTACACCCCAAACATTAGTTACAATTTTCGTGACAATCATAAATAAAAGATTTGTTATACTGCGAGGTTCATGAATTTATTTAAGTTTCAATTTAATATATCCATCTAGATGCATTATCTTTCCATGTCTTGCTCTAAATGGAAATCCAAACTGGCTGTATTGGACATTAGCATGGACAGTCGTTTTTGATGATCTTGTTATATAAAATGTCCAGATTCCATATTTAATTAATTTATATATGTACAAAATTTGGAGAGTGACAAAAAATGGGCAAGTAAATGAGTTGATACGAAAGCAGGCTATACATAGATCCAGTATTGGTAAGATCTGACAAAATTTGATACTCTTTTCCTCTATCAAGTTCAATCTAAGAACAGGTTAACAGTACACTATCACTACATTAATTTGTATATAGTCATGCTTTATCCCAAAACTAGACCACATTATTTGTGTAATGATGCCAATTACCAGCCATAAAATGCATATTTGATGTCCCTGCCATTACATATATTTTGTCAATGTGAAATAACAACACCTTTGTAAAAATGTGATTGGCTTGATTTTCCCATTGTTTTCATAATGAGTCATCTGTGTTGTCATGGCATCTAAGATTGAGCAATGGGGCAAGAATATGAAGCCTCATTAGATCTTATACCAGTCTATGATGAACAGAATCTTTCAAGTAAAACAGAAAAATTGTGACAAGTTTCATAAATTGCATGAGATGGAAGCTGAATAACCGTAAGATATCATATATATTGGAGCCTGCCCGATGAAAGCATGATTGTAAGTTTTTAGGTTTGAAGGCAAACTGTCTCTTATCAGTTGATTGTTAACCACCCCGGTTAATCACTCTTTCTGTCCATAGAAAACAGGACTTTATGCAAGAACTTGAGTTCCTACTGATATTACTGAAAGTGGACACCAGTTCTGAGATATTGTACCTTTTATATGCCTATTTTTCATGCAGGTTAACAACAAATGGTCAAAGTATACTAAGTTATCTCTCCTGATTGTCAGTCATTGATGACATTATCATTTTTGTCATGGCCCTCAGCAGCATACAAGCTTATATCATACCAAGTGATAGAATGAAATGATGAGAAGTGAATCTGGGAATGTTAGACTGGACTGCCTATTCTGAAAATTGTTTCAATATCTCTCAGAATATAATGAAATGGCACCCACAATTATGATAAGATCTATTAATTATGGTGTTATCCCTAAATGTATAGGTGATATCACCAATTCAAAAAATATTGGTGGAATCACGAGAATATAATTGTTTTCAGTATTAACGAAGCTTTTCAATGATTTTCAAGGGTGTGAAGATTATTGTGATATCATCAATAACTTGATAATATATTTATATCTTAGTTTGTGATATCATCAGTTGATATAAGTAGGGTGACAAAGAGGAGCTACCTATATAAAGTGGATGTAGAAGATGTTTATCCAGAATACAAACCAACAGAAAAAGTCATAATCTACCATTTCTTTGTGGCAAGATGAACTGATCCTAGGAACTGATTAATCAATATTTTGTTAAACTTGTTATTTTACTTCTTTAATTTGTATTCGTCTTTAGAGACATTTAATTTACTCTGTAACTTTGCCATGAAAGAAGAAATTAACCTGTAAGACTTAATTGCTAACCCTTACAGATTCTATAGAAAGTCCTAGAAGGCGAACCCCCTTTATTAATGTCACAATATATGTTTGCCCAGATTTAAGTACTTTAAGAGAAAATTTTCGTACTTGAGTGTCCTGATGAAGCACACAGTTCTGGACGAATTACATAATAATTAGATATCAACTTACTCTAAGCTTATTGCGATTGTCACTCTACTAAGCTTGTCCTTATTTTCCAATCACCCTGCATACCAGGTAGGTATCCAAGGAAGGAGTAACAAAAACATCCTGTATGAAAGTAACAGCATTGACTCCATTTCTTTGGTGGTATACCAATTGATATAGTGATATCATCTAATTGTTAAAATGGTATCACCAATTCATTATGATGGAATAATTTTAGTTTCAATAGTTGATATTGATTATTAATGATTTTGTGACATCACTGGAATTTCATTATGGGACCCTTAAATTAGGTCAGATACTGTCTTAAAATAGGCGAGCTAAAAATAACATTTCTTCAGTATGATTCATTACTAATATTTTTGGCTGATAGTTTAATCAGAATTCGCTGTGGGAAGTCTTCTAAGTATATAGATTAGAAAAAAAATCTCATATATATCCTACCTTTTGCTGAATTTCAGAAGAAAAAAACTCAAAATGAAAACAAAGCTTTGTATATACATGGTGATATTTATTATGGTATCAATTCTTTGACTATCCAGATTCTACAACAGTAAATCATATAATTACATAGGTGGCTCAAATTCTGGACAAGAGGCACATCACAAAAATTCAAATGTTATTAAAGAAAGAATTACGTAAGTATGAAATGATGTTGAATTATATTTTCAATATATTCCCAGGACAAAATAGCAAAAATCAAGACAAGTTTTTATCCCAAAATTATAATCAACATTGATAAACAATTTTTAGTGGACTCTACAGTCATGTCTTCTAGAAAAGCAGCTGATCTGCATAAATTTTAATAGACTTATAAGAAACAAGTCCAAAGATTCTAGCAATAGTACAGAAGCAATATTATCTTTCAGGAGGAACGACACAAGATTAACTTCAGCTAAGAATTTGAAGAAATGACACTACATCTTGGAAATACTAAAAAATACCAAGTAAATTCTAAAGAAAAACCAGGCGTATAAGAAAAATGTACGTTCATGAATACAAGTAGTATCAAGATTAGGAATCATAAAACATGTCTTGATTACATGCTGGCTGTCTAATATATGTATATTTTAAACTTAGTTACATCTGTATTTTCTTTAAATATCACAAATATATACATGTACTAACAAAGTCAGAAAAGGAAAAAGAGCAAGAATTTCAGAGGAATGATAATATAGACAAAAGTTCACCAGGAAATAACATATAGAACATATTAAAACAAATAGTATAGAGCATGGTATTCGAATTCGCATGTACTGATAGTGGATATAGCATAAAAAACAGAGACTTGAGGCAGAAACATTATATTGCACAATTTGTACAGTCGGTAAGAAAATGAATATTTACATTTTTTTATGGTATCCTATTTTCCAGCTGTTACTCGGGAATGTTTGTGAACATGTATGTCCACATTTACTTCCTCCTTTTCATAAAAACGTTTTATATCATTTTTAAAAAGATTTCAAAACAAAAAATCAAAAAAGTTTACTATTATTTGAAAATCATTAGGCAACAAAGAATGGCCTTCCTTTGATATGCCCTATAATGTCCAAGACCAAGAAATTCACAAGCCATACAGGAATTGAGAAGACTACATGAAATGAAATATGCAGCATACAATTGTTGTGCCTCTTCATTTCTAAACTCTACAAATAAAAGGTGAGGTTATCAGTCAACAGTAGGAATTCTTTTTTCTTACTTTACTTAATCATTTTTAATGTACATATACTTCAAATTGATTTTACCAAATAATAATATTACCAAAAAAAAAAAAAAATAAATAAATAAATGGTCCAAAAAATCTTCAAACATTGCAATCAACTACCTTTCATATCGGATCTTTGATTTGAAACAGTATGAAGTGTTTGTATTTTTTTCACTTCATAGCCTCTATCATGGTTTATTTCAGAATGATTTAAAAATTATACAAAGAAAGAAAAACAAGGCAGTTAGGAACGGAATGCCTCCAATGTTGCTTCGACACTTGCAGCACTTTCTTCTACTTCCTTCTTCAGAGCAGCAAACTTTCTTATCTTAATGAAAAAAATATATATACACATAAAATCTACCGTAATCATATATACATGTATTTCTATCTAGTAATGATATGATACATAAAATGTAAAAGGACTAATTCACTGAGAATGACAATTAACTTCTCTATGGTGCAGTCATGACTCAAAAACTGCTCCTAATAATGTAAATGTCAGATCAAATGAAAATTGTAAGCTTTAAAATAGACAGACAACCAGAAGACCATACAATCTATTATCTCCACTCAATCAAAACAAATATAATTAGTGATCCTCGGGGGGATTTTGGCACCCACCATTGTCTGATTTTTATTTGGCCATTAAAAGTTGGATCTTTTTTCCTCCCTATCTATTTTCTTTTATTACATGAAATTTGAAAATTCCTGATAATGATCTTTATCGTCAAATCTAAGACAGTCACCTATTTTTTTTTTTTTTGACTGTTCCAAAATCCAATTCTAAATGTTAAAAAATTCTAAAAAAGGGCATAACTAGAAACCAAGGGTAATCTATAAATAAACTTTGAGAAAACTAAACTGGCCACCTGGTTTTCTAATCCATCTCAAAATGGACCATGCACATCTATAGACCAAGGGAAACCTAAATATGAAAAATATGATCCATTGAACATGTCTAATGATATGCTAATAAAAGCATATAATACAATCATAGACAGGTAGATAGACTTGGAGCGATCAGTTATTTATTGTGTAATGATAATATTTCTACTTGTGTGACTAAGTCACTCAGAGAACATATCAGAGGAGTGGAAAGAAGTGGTCAGAATTCCCAGATACAATCAAATCAAGTTAATAACTAGGTTCAATATGCAACAGCTAGATAAATCCATCTGGTTTAGTTCTGTTTGGACATAATGAATAGAGAAGAGGACAGCCAAGACCTTTAAACATTGATGACCTGCTACTGAATCACACAAAATCAACTTTCCAATACACTGATCTTTATTTTCATTAATATCTGTATTTCTTTTCAAAGCAGAACCTAAAAGACTTTTTTTGATAGAATTTAGCTATTTGGTAAATTCAACAGATTTATTATGTTCAAAAACAAAACATGTCTATTTGATTTTCATCCCTTACACTATATACTTGAGTATACAGACAATGCAACGGTTATCTGTTTGATGCAGGTGAAACAGTCAATAAATTTTCAAGTATTTCTAGAATGTTGTGCCACATGTATGACATTTTATTTATCACATAACTGACCTGTTGGGTAATGTCACACATCCATGTCATAAATATCATAGGACACATGTAAAATGACACTTTTACGACATCATAAATAAGTCAGGCCTTAATGATGTCACATCATTGTCTCATTATATAATATAAATATATGGTCTGTGTCGAAATGAAATTGTCCTACAGAGAAATCAATCTGAGAGTTTTCACTTATTTTCAGAATTACAGGTTATATGACAAATAGAATCTTACATTGATGCCAATGTTTTAAGGAATTTATTTAAATTCACCTATTGAATTTGTTCAATAAATTCCAAATTACGTTGACACTCATGTAAGACCTTTCATGTAAACTATGGAACATTCATTGTTAACAACAAATACAAACCATTTGATTCTTCTGGATCTGCATTAACAAGCGAATAAATTCCTCCATGGTGAATTTTTCAACTGGTTTGTCCAAGTTTAGAAATATGCATGATGAAGAATGCTTCCTGTGCTCATCCCTTTAAAAAGAAAATAAAATTATACATGTTGCTTATAACATCATTCTAAAAGTGTGGTGTCTTCTGTATTTATTCAGACAGTATCATCCAACTCTATATTACCTTTATAACTATTCAGAAGAGAAACTTGTTGGGGTGGTCCAGTGACGCAATGGTAATGTTCTATCTTTTCATCATTTCAGGACTACTAGACGTGAAAAGTATGTTTTTCAGGAATCTAAGAAAACCACACACAGTGTATAGAAAAAGAAATTCAAAGAATCGAAAGTACTGTATCCTTTTAAAAAGACTTCCTCAAAAAGGCATTACCAAAGTCAAAATAATCAACAAATATGTCATAAAAAACATCATCCTTAATCAAAAAGATTCACTAATCAACGAGTATGAAAATGTCAGCATTGGAAATAGCCATACTACTCTTACAATACTCTCGTCATCTCCTATCATTGATCAGACACCAAAACTTCTTCTGAGGAAACTTCTACCACACCTGAATCAATACAGCCAGTAACTGTTTGGCAGTTTGGTTCCTGAGTAAGGATTTTTGACTGAGATAGTCCCACATATGCTGAACGGGATTCATGTTTGGTGATATTGCAGGCAATGAAAGTGTCTCTATCACTTCTTTGCTGAAGATGGTTTGCACTAGATGGACTCAGAGTGGTTTGACATTTGTCATCCATTAGGATAAGCCAATCTATCAATGGATAGGCATAGAAATGCAGAGCAACTAAAGATCAAATGATCTGATCGCATTGCAGTCTTGCTTGTTTGTGCCTTTCAGTCAACAGAGGACATTTTATTGGTCGGGAGAGAAAAATTGCCTTTAGTTCAAATGTCTGTTTACGATATGCTGGCCAACGCACACATTGACATTCTGCAGTCCTCCGAGTCTGTTGGCAGTGGTGAATGAGGCTCACCTTGCCTGTCTACAGAGAAGGCTATCTTATCTATCTGTAGTCTTTTAAGGTCTACCAGACCCAGAAAACTCATCAACATGCCCAGTTGGCTTGAGATGCTGCATCAACAGAGAAATGACAGAACGGCTGACATTAAAATGTGCAGCTACTTGCCTACATGTCATACCACCTCAAATTGTTCCTGAAGCTTGCCAACTTTCACCATTTTTAAATACAGTATGAGCATGTGTATAATTTATCAATATTGGTAATACATGTGCAGTCACTGCTTTAGGTTGCAAGGTAAACTTGTGTTTTGTTAGAGTACGGGGTACCCTACTTTAATTTAGGTTATTGTAAAGCGAGGTGTATCACTTGGTGGCATTTGGTGTGGTGCTTTATGAATATGAGATATGCTTTTTACCATGGATTATCATTTCTCTCCCATCCTTCCAGTTCCTTGAAACATACAAAGCATTTACAGGCGTCTGGTGCTTCTTTAGTTGGGCAATGGTAGAACCCAGCAGCAGCCATCTGTAACAATGATTGATTTAGTCACAAAAAATGTAAAATTTACAACACATTTAAATAAAAACATTAGGCATCATCTAAGACGATTATAGAAATATTTCCAAAGCAGAGTAAAAGCACATTGTAAATGTCATGAAAAGTTCTTTTACAATCTGAATTGAAGCTACTGTATGTAGTTCTTTTTCTGCCACTCTAATATCTATATACAATGTATCGTAAAGCTTTTCTTTCTCAATATGTCAATTTTTTGCAATTTGACCAAATGCTTAAGCAAAGAAAATGGATTTTTCAGAGGTGATGAAATTGATTGTAGCTTTATTTTTGACTATATTCACCTTTTTCGTTTTATTCTAAAAGCCATTACCATATCACTACTATACAACAAAAAGAATATTCAAGTAAAAATAATGATCCAATGTTGATTTTTATTTGCACCAGAAAAAAATATAAACAAAGATTACTCCATTCCCACATGTGTGTCTTCTTTTTTTTGGATGGTCAAGAAAACCATAGGTAGTTGTTTTCAAATGTGTTTCATGTAAGGAAAAAGACAATGAATTACAAATTTTCACTAAACAAAAAAAAGTCATAACTAAATCCAATCATATGATGTTATATATAATGGGGCCATGTACATGTACACATGTGAAATTATAATGGAGTAGAGGTAAAAAAATCAAATCAGTAGAATCAGTGTTTGCATTTCAATATAATTTTGGATAAAACAGCTTCTTCGATAGGATACAATACACCACTTAGCCTGATCACTCAAAACAGATGCTAAATAAAGGCAAACAGCTTCCTGATTATCATGATAACATCACATGTCTTTTCCTTTATCATCAAGAAAAATCCATGCTGCAGCACCTTACAATTTCTTCGACTCTCTTGATCGGATAACACGATTGTATTGCAGTTGCACTGTACAAGTTCCTTTTGAACTTATCATTAAATATTACTAATGTAAAAAGTATAAAAACGATGCTGTGGGAGAGCCTTGTACAGTCCTGACATCTATGGATGTTGACATTCCTTTATTTAATTATAATGTTACAGTAGAGAGAACAGGTCACCTCACTAGCCTCAGCTTGGGTGAATACCCATTTGGTAAAATTGCAGTGTGCCTTGAAAGTGCATGAAAAGGTCATTAGTTCAATTATTACATATATTTCATGCCAAAGATTGATCACCTCATGGGTAGAAGGTATAGGAATGTGAGAGGTTTCCTTGGAGATATTAAAACTTGATAATAGTTGTCACTTATATTTACTTATGTTGTATCCACCTGCAGGACCTTTTTATGGTCCTCTATAGGCAGCTCAGAAAATTTTCTACAAGTAGTAGCCTTGGCAAATGTTAATTTCACATCAGTCAAGTAGCAGAATGTCCATCTTCAGAGTATGCGATCGCTAGTCTGGTAGCTTTTTCTTTTCTCCTTCTTGAAGTGTTTTATATTGAAACAGCTAGAGCATATCATTACAACCAAATACTGGAGATAACAGCAAAAATGGAATGCTGTAGTTTCATGTACAATGAGAAGAGTTTAAGATTTTGGAAGGTCAGACCGTTGGAGCGAAATTATTAAGTGGTGGTGTCGCGAAGCATGGAGTCGTCTTTCTGTCACCGATAATGCTGGAAAAAGCTAGATAACGTCTGGATTTTTTTTTTCTTTCTCTCAAATGGTGGTAAATGATTGGAACTCTCTACAAGATATAGTACAGGTGCCAACTTTGAACTCATTTGAAAATAGGCTCGATAGATATTGGAAAAGTTTGGATAGAACATATACCATCTTTATTCCAACCAGAAGTGACAACTTTAACCGATGGAGTGTGACAAGGTTTCGGATCTGAACATAGAGGCATAAGGCCTGCGTTCAGGAACAACTAAGCTAAGCTAAGCTCATGTTAGCGCTATTATACCTTAGCTGGAGAACAACTTCCTGTCTTAAATGGCCATTTCTTGAAAGATTTCAGTCTTTCATCTTCTGTATGCATGAAATACTCCAATTCATCTCCCATAATTGCGCTTTCAGAAATACCAAGGTTTAGAACTTTCAAATACTGCGCTCTTGAAAATAAGCGGATATTTCTGAAATATTCTAAATCTAAAGGGGATATATTTCCGGAATGCATTTATCATCAAATATGTATTCCGAAGTCTTATATATGAGTATTTACAGCATAAGAGTGACTAATAAACGACATAAAAAATGTAGTGCATGTGTTAGCTTAATACTATTGAAATGATTTGAAGGGTCACAATAAAAATGTACTATGTTCATCTGACATTACGGTTCCATTTTTAGACGCATGATGTCATTTCCGTAAACAAAGAAGTTTGTCACGGCACTCTTCTCCGCTGTTCTAGATACTTCTGAACCAAAAAAATCTGTGATGACATTGCGCTCCCCCAGGTTTGGCTGAGTAAAACAAATTATTTCATTGACTCCAAGAGAATTCTCAAGTCTGGCGGTGAGTAGCCTAATTTGTATCTTTGTAACGGAATGTGGATGAAGCCAGCATCCTTTGGAAAACTTGCATGATGAGACTAACGTACGCGTTCAGAGACATCTCAGCGAAAACAATTGATATTTTTTCATAGTGCAACGTTAAGTACGAAAAATGGAATGAACATTGTAAGTTGTTTGGTTCAATACTGTGAAATATATTTTTCTTTTGTTTTATTTTGCAATTAATATTTTTGAGAAACCCGTTTCATATATATTTAAGCTTCTGCTTACACAATTAACTAGATTTTAAACCGCCAAAAGGAAAATGGCAATTAAATTCCATTAATTTACTTTGTGCGGCGAAATAATACAAACATTAAGTTAACTGTATGCAACGAAAAATAATATAGTCATAGATATCTTATCATGTTCTCAGTCCATCCTACCCTCCCCCACATTATAAGTGTACTGATCTGTGAACGAATAAGTCTCAAGTTGTCAATTAAATTAAATCAAATTAATTGCAGAACATTCTTTCAAATTCTACAAAAGCTGATTTCAGGAGGTGGTTGATGAACCAAGTGATTTCTCATATTGAGTAACGTGATTATAGTAAAACATGAAAAATCTCCAATACAGGCTTTCATGTAGTTGATATGGAACTACACACACATTAAATATATCCTTTTAACATCAACAAACAAAGTTTGTTTCAGGTATGCAGGGTGCATTGTTATCACTTGTCAACAAGAGTCACACTGAATTTGTACTACATACCGCTGGTAGTATGCAATACAAAAAGATTGAACAACAAACTGTTTAAGTTTCAATAATCTGAATTTTTAGTCAGTGTTTCAGGATAAAAGTGAAGCTGCATTTTGACTTGGGACAATGGTTTTGCCAGAGGATATACACTTTTGTCTTTCTTCTTGGCTAAACAGGCTCTTAAATCCTCATGAAATAAAGTCTTATATTATTATCATAACCTCACCAAATTACATCTTCTGTTTTAAGGCACTAATAATGTTTTCTCTATATATGGGTATGTAAGTAAAATACAACAAGACAGCGAATGTATGTTTGACAATGATTTCTGTACATTCTTGTCTTCCTTTTTCAGTGTTCTAAGTTGCCTTTTCAGAGGTAAAAGATGGCAAAGAAAGGAAACAAGGATGAGTTGAATCTCCCTTTGGATGAAGTTCCTTCTGAAAATGAGGATGAACTTAACTCATCCATGACTAGCACTGGCAGTGAGGAGGGTCAGGATATCAAAAAGAGACGTACACAAACTCCCAGTCCACGTAGAGCATCACCATTTTCAGTACCAGGTAGAATAATTATGGCTTTATGGTAGTCTTCATTGTTTAAATATGTTATACAGTATATATATATATATATTTTATATATTGTAAAAACAGGATGTCATAATTTGCTTTATAAAAGTTGTACCTTATTACAAAATTAGATTAAAAAGTTTCATGATTTTATTTGTAATTTTACCTTTCATGTTACTTGTATTACCATACCTGTTCCATGATAAATTGTCAAATAAACTGTATACTTACATATGCAAACAGCATATCATCTTGCTTTGTTGTCGAGCTCTTTGTACATATATTATGTTGATTTTACAGCCTCACCACCTAAATTCATCTCAATGGAGGAACTCATCAAGGCAACCACTGGAGTAAAGAATATGAGTCTTGCACATGAAATAGCCGTAGATGCAAATTTCAAGATAGCTCCTGCAGAAAAGGATCCGAAAAGGTCAAATATAGCCATTGAATGTCTTTATTTTTTAAATCATATAACGTCAAATTTGTTGGTTATAATATTCATCCTGAATTTCTAGAGCATTTGAGTGTTTCAGGTGTCTTTTTGTGGACACTCAATCCATTGGCAATTCAATTTTCTGAAGTTTCATATTTTTAACTTGTTTAGTCAATGTGTTAATGGAAACAAGTACTGCCTGGGATGTACTTGAGTCATTTTGTAAATAACATTACTCCTGTGACATATTTACAGTTTTGAAAAGCAAGTGGAGATGATCATGCACAAAGCCTTTTGGGACGTATTCCAGGAAAGTATCAGTGAAGATCCTCCAAACTACAGTCATGCTTTAGTCCTTATTGGGGATGTCCAGAAGGTAAGTTACCTGGAATTCAAATCTGTTTACACAGATTATGCCTGATATACCAAGGTATATATGTACTGTGCCAGGCTATATATCCATTGTATTTTAATAGTTGACATTGAAGTTACTCTTTTATATTAAGCAGTACAATGTAATAGAATGTTTTGGTGGTAAATACAAAGTCTGTGTTGAATCACAATTTGTCTGGTTGCGTTTGAATGTTAGCTTGACTAATGAGTGCGACATCAGTATAGTGTGTGACATAACTACAGATTATGACATCACAATTCTTAACAGGGTGTGACATCATAACAATGTGACATTCTTACCTGGTGAGTCATTTTTATGAAATCACCACAATATATGGCATTATTACAGAGTGATATCTCTACAGAGTGTGTCATGATTTCTGAGTGTGATATCATAGCAAGCTGAGATACAATTACAGAGTCTTACCTCACTTACAAGTGTAACATCAAATCCAGATTGTCTCATGACATCACTGTGGATTGTGACATCATGACAGCTAAAGGATGACATCATTATTGATTGTGACATGACTGGATTGTGGCAGTCTAACACCATTACGGAATGTGACATAACTGGATTGTGACATTGTGACAGAGTCTGACATCGTTACAGAATGTGACAAAACTGGGTTGTTACGTTTGTACAGAATGTGACATTACTATAAAATGTGACATTCCTATGAAGAGTGATGTCACTGCCTAATGTGATGTTACTGCATAGGATGACATTAATACAGAGTGTGACATAACTTTAGTGTGACATCATTACAGATTGTAGGATAATTACAAACTGCAATTTCACCACATTTCAGCATCACAACAATGTGACATTACTGAAGGATGTGGCATCATTACCGGTGACATAACTACAGTGGAATATTGCTAGTGTCACATTACCAAAGAATGTGATATTACTTGGTACTAGAGTTTCTATCACATCACCGCAGAGATATTGTTACTGTGAATGTCAAAGACACAAGGTTTTACCACTAAGGACAATGTTTTACTTTAAAATGAAATATTTATACTAAACAATGAATAAGGCATATAATGATTTCTAAACAGAATAGTTTTTTGTAAAACTTTGTATTTTTCATTCTTGCAGCAATTATTTTCGGTGATACTGCCTCACCAGGTGCGACTGAAAGCCCAGATTACTGAGGTATTGGACTTGGACTTGATCAAACAGAAGATGGAGAATGATGCATTTGACCTTTTCTATTATGCCAATTATGTTATCAACATTATGGCTAAATTATGTTCTCCAGAACGAGATGAAAGAGTGGCACACCTCCGTGAAATAAAAGAGCCTGTGCCATTGTTTAAGTGAGTACTCCATAAGGGGATCTAGCATTAGCAATAATACCAGGATTTAGGATTGTTAGCCCACCATCATCAGATGGTGGGGTATTCAAATTGCCCTGCGTCCGTGGTCTGTCGTCCGTCCGTCCTTCCGTAAACAATTCTTGTTACCGCTATTTCTGGGAAAGTACTGGATGGATCTTTCTCAAATTTCATATGCAGTTTCCCCTTGGTCCCTAGTTGTGCATTGTACCTTTTTTGGACTGATTCAAATTCAAGATGGCTGACAGGCGGCCATCTTGGAGTTTGAAAGTAAAAGTTTGTTACTGCTATTTCCTGGAAAGTACTGGATGGATCTTTCTCAAATTTCATATGCAGGTTCCCCTTGGTCCCTAGTTGTGCATTGTACCTTTTTTGGACTGATTCAAATTCAAGATGGCCGACAGACAGCCATCTTGGAGTTTGAAAGTAAAATTTTGTTACCGCTATTTCTGGGAAAGTACTGGATGGATCTGTCTCAAATTTCATGTGCAGGTTCCCCTTGGTCCCTAGTTGTGCATTGTACCTTTTTGGACTGATCTGAAATCAAGATGGCTGACAGGCAGCCATCTTGGATTTTGAGAGTAAAATCTTGTTACCGTTATTTCTGAGGAAGTACTGGATGGATACTTCTGATATTTCATAGGTAATGGTTTCCCTTGGTCCCTAGTTGTGCATTGTACTTTTTTTGGACTGATTTGAAATCAAGTTGGCCCACAGGCAGCCATCTTGGATGTCGACAGTAATACAGCACAAGCATATTTTCTTCGATATTCTATCATATTGATTCAAGACTATGTCCATTATCCACCTGTAACTGACTGCTATCTAATAATACTTTGGGATCTTTTTGAAATGATATTTGCTAATAGGTGCTTAATAAAAATATCTTGTGCCATCATTGAGTACATTCAATGAAGACCAGTTCATGAACATTTACAACACCTGTAACACAAAAAAAAAAAAAAAATCTTCAAGAACTGAAAACAGATCCTCAAATGGTGGGCACCAAGATCCCTCTGGGATCTCTCGTTTTTTATTTCTGTAGAACGTTGATGTATACGTCCATTTAGATATTTTGACAGATGCCAATGATGTTATTTGTATATTGAGAGCTGTCAGTCTCTTGAGTAATCTCCCTTTGAAAGATTTTGAAGGCAGGTGTCGTCTTAGATTTGAAAGACTTTTTTGTATGATAAAGATGTATTTTATGTTGAGTGATGAGTTGTCAAAAAGTGCATATAAATGGAATATGTTTTGTTTTATAGGGAGATATTTCAGGTTCTGGACCTGATGAAGATGGATATGGCAAACTTTACAATCCAACAGATCAGACCATATCTACAGCAACAATCAGTGGAGTATGAACGTACCAAATTTCTTCAGTTCATCAAAGCACAGCAGGGTCAGCAATTAAATCTGATTTATGGTTATCGCTATTCACTATGAATATGAAAATTTATTTTTATGCCTGAAGAAAGAATTACATTATAAATTAAGGGAGTGGTTGATTTTTTTTTCATTAACAAAAATTGACCCTTTAATTCTTGTTCTTTTCTCCCTTATATTCTGATAAGAGATTGCTGAAGGGGATCAAAATAGTCAGTTTCTTGGTCTTTTTCCAGTGAATATTAATCTTCATTTATTCTAGCCTTCCAACAATATCTTTTGAAATCTTTTGCCTAAGGTAATTTTGCACCAGTGATATTTTTCCAAGGCAATGATTTTCTACACATTTTATGATATTATGAGATCCTAACATGAATTTTCATGCAAAAACTTGGGTTTAAAGTAAGCTAAAGTTTGCATATCTGGTGTAGATAAGATTGATTTGTAACATTGAGCTGATAACCAACAAGTATTGACGTTGTTATGGATATTCTATTGCAGAAGCGGGTGTAGATGGTCTTGAGATGACCAAACTATGGCTCAAGAGGAGTTTCGATGCACTGACGGACCAGGCAGACACTGACCAACAAGCCGGTGCTACTCCCAGTTTGACCCCAGCATCCGTGTTAAATGAGGCTTACACGGAGCTGCTGAACTGGGACAGACAGAGACTTTACCCAGAGGTGAGGGTTACAACTATGTTGGATAATATTAAGCATATGTGGTGGATCCTAGAAGGTTTTAGATTGTTCAGCAGGACCTAGGGAGGATGATAGAAAATTGATGGGTGTTACTGTTTGAGGTGTCCAAAATCAAATGTTTTTTAAAATTTTTTAAACAGTTTTGAGCTAGCTATTTTCCAATTAGTACTTAATCACAGGCTGTCCAGTGTCCCTAAAATTCCTAAAAAAATCCTAATTTTTTTCAGTTTTGCTAAAATTCTTAAAAAAATGAAAAATTCAAAGGGAATTCCTAAAAAAGCCCTAATTTTTCACTTCAGTTCCTACTTTTTTTATATTTCTTACAATTTACTGAAAATGTTTTCATTAAATTCATACTTAAAATGTATTTTAATGTAGTCTATAGTTCTAATTCAGGGTAGACAATGAAAGGCAGTTGACCAGTGGATCTATGTACCCAGATTGTTATTGGTTGTGACTGAGTGACAGAGGTGTGATTCTTAAGGTCACAGCCAACAGCAGCTGGGACACTGAAACCCTGGAAGACACCTTTCCTGCAATTAAGGCATTGTATGTTAGGTTCTATTTTGTCAAATTTGCAAAAGGTAAGTCAGTTTAATGCTTTCATACTCCCTATTCTAGTTACAAAATTCCTAATTTTAGCCCTAAATTTGCCCAAAAATTTCGTAATTTTAGCCCTAAATTTAGCCCTAATTTTTTGTCAAGAAGTGCTGGACAGCCTGTAATCACCATCATGAAAAGACAGTTGATAATGAAAAGCTTATCGATATGTCAAACTATTTAGATGTATGGGGTCAAAAAGAGGTTGTTACTCTCACACTTAACAAACAATCAGTGCAAATTACAGTATGAATGTACATGTTTTTGCTTAAAATATGAATAAATTTCACAAAGCATTTATTTGAAGGTTATTTAAAGTTGAGATTTCATCTTTTTATTTTCACTAACTTGTGAAATATAACAATTGAAAATGATAGCACTGTAAACACTCTTGTGTTACTATGTTCCAGACACTTGTGATGGATCAGAGTCGGTTTATGGACCTCCAGGACAAGACAGGTCGTCTGACCCTGGTGGCCTCAATATTACTGGTGACCTACAGTACTGTGGGAGCAGCTATCTCTGGTGTCCAGGACTTGAAGAAGAAACTGAAATCTGAGATCTGTGTGATTCTAGAGGGTGTGGCAGACAGGTGGGCTATATAGAAATCTCTAATGATAATCTCTACAAAGACAAATGGATTATACAGAAATCATTTATGATTATCCTTACAAAAATCTGTTGAATAATGTTGTTGTTGTGTCCGAAATTGACAACTCTCTTTGAATAGCAGAGAAAGTCTTATTTTTACCCGGCCTGTTACATGTAACTGTTTCTAAGCTCTAAATGTTCCTGATTTAACTGTTTGACTTTGTCATTTGATTATTTCAGTGACCTTAATGATAAGATGACAAATGTTGCTGAGCAAATCAACAAAACAGTGAGAGAATACATGCCAGAACATGGATTTAAGGAATGGGGGACTGACCAGCAGGCAATGCTGACTGGTCAGATTAAGCAAGTGTCCAGCCATGACCACCCTGTGTACAAATTAGTGGGTAAGTATAGCACACCATTTATTATCAAATGGTCTTATTTGCCATATGTTACTCCCATTAGTAATGTTTTTCACTATTGACGATATGAATTTATCACTAATGTTATCTTTCATTTGAGTCCATGTCATACAGCATTACTACTTGTAATGTTATAATCTAATATATATGACAGTCCCCTTAATGTTTGCATCATATCAAATGATACAACTCATGCTTTGCAACATTTTTTTTTCATTAGACACGTTAAATTTTATTAGCATTATAAATGGTTCACAGGTCTTTTGGACAATTGATACAATGAGTCAGTGAATCATGAATTCAAGTGATTTGATAGAAATGTAAATAAATGATTATCAAACAGTTGCTATTACTAATCCTGTCCAGAGAAATGAAATTTTCCAATTTCTTCTATTTCAGCCAAGAGGTTAAAGGAGTTCATCAAACAAATAATTTCCAAGAAGCACACTCAGCCTTTACAGATGCCTGTGGGGTTCTCCGTCGTAGAAGAAGAATTAGGCCAGGTTTGTGGTCAGTTCTTACGTCTTATCTCCTATAATCGATCAGTGTTTTTTGAGTATTACTCGGATATTATAAATACGCTGCTACAATGGCGGACAGAAGATTTGTCCCCAAGGGGGTGAATTGTCAATGACAATGAGATGACAAAAACACTGTCTCATTTGAATTGATATCTGATGATGAGCAGTACAATGTTCAGTATTATAGGACTTCAGATTTGTGAATGGGGAGGCAGAGAAACTATATCCAGGCTGGGGATGAAGTAGCGGACTGTAAACTTTTTATTCTCTGAGACAGAAAATATCTTCAAAATGTGGAAGTGGACTGAGTTTCTGACATCTGGAAAAGATACTTAGGAATAATAAAACAACTTGTCAAATTTGTTCACAGAGCCAACAGTACCGAGAATTATGAAAATATATTGCATATTTGTGTTTTGGAGAGAAGCTGAAAATCAAACAGAGAATAAAGATTAAGAATAAATACTTGGCAACAATTATAAGGCATTAGGTATGCGAGGAATGAATGTTTGGCTGCAATGGCTTTTGTACATACAGTGAATAAATGATTTAATATATGATAATTTATGATCATGCCAAAAAAACAGTATGGTACTATGTATGAGAAATTGTAGTTGATCAATGGCCAAATTTCTTCTTTGATTATAAAATAACTGTTATGGTTTACTGTGTCAATGACTTTATGGTCAATACCTGGAGTTCTGTTTGTTGCTGGTTTGTCCCCATTTTAAAAGTATCATTTAGGATTTAAATCAGGACAGCCCTGTAGATATAAATAAATGCCTCAAAAAGCTTTGTCAAATCTTCTCGGAAAGTGAAAAAAATTATCAGTATGTCCACCTGTTATTTCATATACATCCAACCCTGATCCAACTAGGCAAACTGAGTCCTGTATCCCAGTGGTAGCTACTGTACACAAATCTGCATTACTTGTTCACATATTGATATCAATGTTTACCTATACCTACAGTTCATTCCAGTAACCATATAGATAATAGGAAGTGATATTTAATGCAGCTAATGACATCACTATCAGATATAGTTCAGTCACCAATGGTTGCAAGTGATAATGCCTATATACTTTGGTATCTAAGATTGATATGGTGTTGTGTTTTGTGTTATGATACATGTATTATGTCATTGAAATATGTCTTTAGCCTTGCTGAGTGAGCTTTTAGTCAAGGAATAGTGACAATAACTTTTTTTTCTTTTAGTCATTTAATACTGTAGTTCAAACCAATGTTGCCTTTCTATGTATCATAAAATGTATGTGCATTACTACATAATGACTTTGAAAATTCAAGGGTTACATTCCAGGTCCTGGTTATCTCATCTTACAGAGATTGTAAATGATTGCAACCCTTGGAGTTTCAAGGATTTTTTACATGATGTCCCTATTGACATTGATTTATACTTCAAATTATCTCCCTTATCTTTGAATTGGTTTGCATTTAATTTAAATTGCAGAAAATATTTTTGGGAGTCATATCATTTATTGTGTGATATTATTTTCTAATTTGAATGAAACAATACTCTTTATTATATAGAGTGATAAATATTTTAGTGGATAGTTTTAAAAAGAAATCACACCAGTAATATATATAATGTATATTGTTGATGATCTCTGCAGCTAATTTTTGTACTCTGTAAAAAAAAAAATTCTGCTGTTAACTGGTAGCTATTCTTTTATGAATAACACAGAAAGTGTAAAGTGTTGCAATGTAGGGAAAGGGTTTCTCCTTAAGAATGCTTTGGTTCTCTTGACAAAAGGCTACAATATAAAGGATGTTAGATTAAAAGCATTATTTACTGGATTATTACTTCTGTTAGAGAGCTTAGGAAATAAAATGTATGCTACTGTCTAGATAAGCATGGTACATCCAAACATACAAATCTTAATTGAGTGGAATAGATATACTGATACTGTAGTACTGATATTTATATGATATATTACATACTACCTGTGTACAAGCATTCTTCTTTTATTAGCTATAAATGTGCCAAATATATGAAACAAACTGTGATTTAATGCATTCTTTACTCCTGTTTTAAGATTTCAGAAGAGTAAAACTTAATTATTAAAAGTTGAAGGGACCAATTAAGATCAATATTCAGCAGGACTGACCACCTCAATAGTTGCTGTTAAAACTTGATGGTCCACTAATTGTTGTGAGCAAAGGTTTAAAAACTTACTCTATGCGTTCAACTTATTGTATTCATTCAGGTATGTAGATTTGTGCTTTTACATTGAATTATTGTGTATCTAGACGATATCTACAAAATGTCTGACACTAACTTTATTATTGCTTTTATCATGTGTTCCAATGATTTGGTGCTGAAAAAAATTACACTTTACCTATTGTGACAGTGGAGAACCCTGATGCATTGTCATTCCTCAGAATAATTTCATTTAAAATTATTTTCATGGACAATGACTTGTCGTTACAGTAAATATCATAATTTGTCTTCACAAAAATTCTTTTATAGACTGATTATGGAGGATAAATAAGACTTAATAGCAACAGTACTGTAAAAAGAAATATATTATCTGATATAGCTGCTTATAACAGTACCGGTAATTGTCAATCTGCATGTTAAGACCATGTGAAGGGTTTCATCTTATAACATTCACTGATTGCATCATGAAATCAAGCACATTCTTAAAAATATATTGATGAATGCATTTTTCTAAATTTTAGATATGTAGAAATGTCTTTTTAAATGTTATTTTTGAAATGTGGTATAAACAATAAACATCCACTGTGCACTGATCTGTTGTTTGAGATTTTTTGTGAACTGATCTTAACCCAACTGAGCAAGTTCAAAAAGATTATTAGAAGTTATTTAAGACGTTATCACAGCAATCATACTCAAATGATTATTGAATTCTTACGAAATATATTGGATGTAAGTCTATATACAGGTTGCATTTGTCGATCCTAAATATTCTTGAAGAAAGCAGCAAGTCATCACAATCACGGTTTTTACTCGGTATGGCCTGATGTCAAAACTAGCTGCATTTCCTGTATGTTGGCCATTGTAAATTATTCTAAACAAGTCAATTCTCCTGTAGGGAATGCATGAATTCTTCTATATAATTCTATACTTCTGTTGGGAATCTGTGAACTATACAATGTTTGATTACATTTTTCTCCTGACAGCCATGACATGGGTGACGACTAGAAACCTAACCCGATAGATCTACCGATGTGAGAGAGTAATGATCCACAAGTCAATGTGTAACAATCCTTGTATAATGACAACAAATGTACAAGGTAATGATGACATAGTGTGATGGCCATATGTTGTCATGTCCTGTTTGTAATTGCTACAGGATATTATGGCAACTGGAGTGATGGCTGCAGGGTGTAATAGCTAGAGTGTGACTGGCACCCCCACACCCCTCCTTTGATATCTATGGGCAAATATCTGTTGTTCAACTGTAGTTATCACAACTCTACTAAGAGTTTGACTAAAGCAGTGTGTAATAGCCATAGAGTTTGATGTCCTCTAGTACATGTTTAATGGTCAGAATGTGACGTCCAGTATACATGTGCAATGGGCACAGAGTATGATGTTAGTGTATAATAGCTACAGGGTGTGATGTGTAGTGTGTAGTAGCTACAGGGTGTGATGTTTAGTGTGTAGTAGCTACAGGGTGTGATGTGTAGTAGCTACAGGGTGTGATGTTAGTATATAATAGCTACAGGGTGTGATGTGTAGTGTGTAGTAGCTACAGGGTGTGATGTTTAGTGTGTAGTAGCTACAGGGTGTGATGTGTAGTAGCTACAGGGTGTGATGTTAGTATATAATAGCTACAGGGTGTGATGTGTAGTGTGTAGTAGCTACAGGGTGTGATGTGTAGTAGCTACAGGGTGTGATGTGTAGTAGCTACAGGGTGTGATGTGTAGTGTGTAGTAGCTACAGGGTGTGATGTTAGTGTATAATAGCTACAGGGTGTGATGTGTAGTGTGTAGTAGCTACAGGGTGTGATGTGTAGTGTGTAGTAGCTACAGGGTGTGATGTGTAGTGTGTAGTAGCTACAGGATGTGATATGTAGTGTGTAGTTAGTGTAATGTGTAGTAGCTACAGGATGTGATATGTAGTGTGTAGTTAGCTATAGGGTGTGATGTGTAGTGTGTAGTAGCTACAGGATGTGATATGTAGTGTGTAGTTAGCTACAGGGTGTGATGTGTAGTGTGTAGTAGCTACAGGATGTGATATGTAGTGTGTAGTTAGCTACAGGGTGTGATGTGTAGTGTGTAGTAGCTACAGGATGTGATGTGTAGTGTGTAGTAGTTACAGGGTGTGATGTGTAGTGTGTAGTAGCTACAGGGTGTGATGTGTAGTGTGTTGTAGCTACAGTGTGTGTTGGCAGAGTGTGATCACTACAGACTGTGAATGTCCACTGTGATAACCATATAATGCCCAACCACCATATAGTATAATAGCCTTGTTCTTTAGTAAATGTAGAGCGTAGAAGAATAAACAAAAGCATGCCATGGACATATCATAATTTATTGGTTGAGAACCAGAGAAGTGACAAGACATAACAGCTTATATATATAAACATATAACTGTGCAATAAATAAATACTAGTGTAACAACTATCATGATATACATAAAAGGTGAAAGACACTTGGCAAGATTATATAATGCTGCTTGAAAGGTATCGCCTGACTCATCACACTGAAAATTCTCTCTCTTAGTACATATTACCTGAGTATTATAGTATAAAATACAGCCAGGTATGTGTTTATAGTAACTGTGTAATGATGTGAATTCAACCATCAAGTGATATGTGTTAAAAAATCATGATAAGTAGAGTTGATACTTCAAGTATATATGGTGTGTTATCACAGATGTACACACTAATATACAGGAAATCACAACTCTCCTAAGTTATCTGAAATAGAGAATATGAACAATGGTATTGTTTTGATATCAGTAGATACACAAATAGATTTCCATGTTTTTTTTATGAAAATGATTACAACATTGATGATTGGCAGACATTCTATTCATACAAAGTCCTTAGTATTTGATATCTTCAGATCAAAAGTTGGATTGTTAAATTCTAGATGAATAGAGCATAACAGATTTTAAGGAAAACTCTCCAGATTAAAAGACTGAAATACTGCCCTTCAGCTTTATTCTCTTGTTCAGTCACTGTTCCATTCATCTCCCTTCACAAATATTCTTCATGCAAACAAGTTTTAAATGAAACGACAAGTGTAAATGGGTATGATTGAAGTGTCCCTTTCTGTATTCTACCCAAAAGAGTTGATGAGAACGCTGTGGAAATGTTTCTTATCTAAAGGTCAAAGGTAGAAAAAAGGGCCAATCTAGCTTCAGAAAATAACTTTAGATATCAAGAGAATACATTTTTAAAGAAATGAGTGGTTCATTACACTGACATTGTATTTGCCTATATGCCAACAGCTTACTTGTTTTTATAAAACGTTATCTATGTTTACTGTGAAAATACAGCATACCAAGTTAAATCACCTGCAAAGTCACTTCCTCTGCAGCTGAACAAGGGCCCTACACAAAATCTGACAGTAATCTTCACCTCTGTGACTTTAACATTCACCAGCTGAGATTAATCTTCAATTTTTTTTATTTTTTTTATCTTGACAAAGTATGAACCAGTTAATGAAACCATTAACTTAGAGCTTTGTTACCTTGACCTTGGGCCTGTAACCTATTTTTGATTATGACTTACACTTTTCAACAAATTTCATGAGAGTATGTATAACATGCAAGTTGTATAACTAGCAGGATATTTACAATTGTTACCATAATAACTGGTTTGCTAAGTTAACGGTGAGGACAGATCGTCCAAATGCAAACATGTTCGAGATATTTATGTTCTTCATCCAAATCTGCAGAGTGTCGTCACAGTGTAACTATGCATTCAAAGACAAGTAAATAAATCAATGCTAAACTAAAAACGTTGAATGTTACTTGTCTATGAATGGAAACATACAAAATTTTATCAAATAAGAAACATGACTTTTCAGCGTATAAATGTAATATTTTATGATATCTAACAACCACAAGGAAGATCAATATTCACAAATACACATAAAATATAGTATCATAAATAAAGCCTAAGGGGACATGTATTTTATCAGGAAGACACGAACAGTAAATATGTCAACAAACTGAACACAAATTCGTCAATACTTAGAGACAATGTTTATAGGCATGTAAAATATCACAGATAGCTTTGTATTATAATCAATTACTGGGATTTTTTGTCACTTAAAACAGATCCCTACTCTCATTTCTTATCATTTTGCTATAATAATTCCATTCATATTTAATTATATTAAGCATTGGAATGCTTGTAAAATATACATCATTTGTGCCAGACACAGCATATAAAACAAGACACTGCTTGTGATAACACCATGAAGATTTTAACAGTGTACCAGCTCAAAGTATGCAAATTTCAACAGAAAGAATGCTGGTTGTATGTGTTTACAAATATACAATTTTCAATGTCAAAAAGTAAAGGATTTCTCAGGGAAAAAACATATTAATGTTTCATGTAAAATTCATTGAATATTATGTGTAGATCATCAAGGTACCGCCTGATAAGTTAACACGGTGCAAATACTTCCTAGCATTCTCATCTGGATATTCTAGTGGTACTAGTAAAGGAAGTTATGAGACAGATAATAGGATTATAACTAAGCGATAACAGTCTGGACAACAATAATACTGGGTCTCTTCATCACAGAACCCTATAGTTTAACTTTTAGTGACTAGTGGTCATTTACACAAAACTGGCAAAAATGTACCACATAAACATTTCCTAAGATGATATATTTTGTCCTTTACTATGATAAAAGAACTATATTTTATCATCACAGTTAATGCAAGTTGTATTTGAATGAACTGAATTTCATGAAACCTCTAGTGTATATAGAAGCGACACATACTGTGAACATAGAATTATCTTCTAGTAAAATGACAAATAGTCATATTATCTACTTTCTGTCACTATGACCTCTGGAAGAGAAGGTTTGACCTGTGATGTCTTCATCAATTTGTCAGGTGTTCCTTTGGTTTCTTTTGGGTAACTACTAGTTCCCTTCATTTCCAGGGATGTATTCAATTTTTCGTGATTTTCTTTAGATCCTTTAGGATTATTACTAGTTCTGTGAGTGTCCTTTCCTCTGGGTGAACCAGAGGATTTAACTTCCTTTTCCCTTGGAGTGTTTGCAGGAGTGCCATGTAGAACCTTGATTTTGATTGATTTAGGAGTTCCAGGGAATTCCTTCCCCTGATTTGAACCTGCAGAAGTCGAATGAACATCTTTGGAGGGCGATTTGGAAATATTACTGTCATCATCAGCAGTTCTGTTTCTTGTCTCTTTCTTTTCCTGGTAAGTGAAATCCCATATTCTAATTTTGTCCTTTGCACCTGTTGCTATCCTTAACTCATCAAAGCGAATACTTTTAACAGATCCCACATGTCCTTTGAAGGTACGCACACTTGTGCCCCTGTTGCCAAAGAAAAATAAATTAAGTGGTTTACAATGTTGTTATGATATACATAGGATGTGAGGTTTTGACATTAGGATATCTGTTCATAAGAGATTTCCCACTCCTGCAATCAATATTAAGTGGGTAGAGCAAGATTTTTCTTCATCAAGGAATAAATAAAAAAGTTAGGAAACAGCATTTTGCATTAAAACAGCAAAAAATTAATTATGTATTAGATGAATTATAATAATATGTAATTTCTTGTTAGTTACACCTAGGTAATATGTCTTGTAATTTTCATATTATTCCTCAATGAAGGCAATACATATGGAGTCTTATCGTGAACACCACCTTCTGACATTAGGGTCTTACTTTTGTATGTCCCAGTATTTGACCATCCCATCTTGACCAGCACTAATGATGGTCCCAGTCACTTCCTTTGTGTCGTCCATCTTTAGTTCTAGAGTCTCTATTCTGAAATACATAATGACAAATATACAACATGAACTAGACAAATATTGATGGATAAGAAAATTCAATAGGCTGAGATATAGTTTTTATATATGTTTGTTCAAATGATCGACCTTGACCCACTTTCAAGGTCACAGATGACAAATGGGTTAAAAACCTAAAATTTCCTTTTTCAAAACAATCACTAGGTCCTGGGTCATGGAATTTGTGTAACAGCAAGCTTGAGTAACAGGATTTCCAAGTTTGCAGAATACTTAAGAAAAAGTCTTTTGCATAAGTTGTAGAACAGGCGAGCGATTCAGACCCATATGGCCTTTGGTTGTTGTTCCAAGTTCACAATTGACTAAATGAATAAGCTCCAATGCAATGTTAAGAATATTATCAGCTTTTATGCTGATACATATAAGTTCAAACGTATGTGACATATGTTCCTAAGGATGTGATGATTTATTCATAGACCAACAATTCACAATTTTTTGATCCGACCAATACCATTCAAAATATAGTTTCTTCACAAACCTTTTTTCATGCTCCTCATATGTCTTCATCAGTTTTGGTCGTTCCAATCTGTACAAACATATTGTTTCACCATAACTACAGGCCACATAGCCCTTACTGTAGCTGACAGACATGATAGAGGTACTCTGGCTCACCCAAATCATCTTCTTCTGAACACCTGTTTGTGTGTCCCAGATCCGCAGAGTCTGATGGGAGGAGAGATGTGGAAAAAT
The DNA here is from genome assembly GCF_031769215.1 of Ylistrum balloti. NCBI lineage: Eukaryota > Metazoa > Mollusca > Bivalvia > Pectinida > Pectinidae > Ylistrum > Ylistrum balloti. The sequence continues at coordinate 246,080 of NW_026782208.1, forward strand.
TCATACGGATTATTTGATAAGAACTAGAAAATGTCTATAAGACATGTATGTTCCTGGTCCCAGCAAAGAAGGATCTGATCAAATGCAGAACTTGATATTAGGATTCTAGGTGGTAAATATGAATAAAAAAGTTAAGAGGATCATGTGATATGACACTGATTAAAGAACAGGATGTGCTGAGATAGACATACATGAGTAAAACTATGTGCCCCAGTCCTCCCTGTATATATATAGCTAAAGTGAAACTGAATCACTTATATTCTCACAGTAAAAACTCCAAAGATGGTTTGTGCCCGGACCAGGTGACTTTATTATGATCAGTTAATGTATTTGTCAGTTTGATTGGTACTATGTAACACGATGTTCTGTAAAACTTACACGGTCCGCTGAACCTGTTATAGTTAGTGTTCCATCTTCACTTAGGTCGACAGCAAACACAGCCTCTGTGTGACCATATAGGTTGTGTATCAGGTAACATCGAGATATGTCCCAAATTTTAGCCTGTACATAAAACAACACATCAACTGAGACAATAAATACCTTACATATAGACAAATGTGTAAAGGACCTGCTGTATAATCTCTGTTCAGTAAGTCTGATTTTCATCTTCCTTGTGATGAAAAGTTGTGTAGGTAAAACTAACATTACTTTCTGTTAGTGATTGTCAACATTTTACAACAAAGTATTTACATTCAAATTCACTGACAAATTGGTCCAACTTTAACCAAACTTGGTATAAATTTACACCATATACTGTACACTTAACACATTTATCTTTTACAAAATATCCTCCAGAATTTACAACACTGAAAATAAGAGATACTGATAAAGTGGACTTTTAAAAGACCCGTTTCTCATTTAGTATGACTGCTATTCAAAGCAAACCTGGAATAAAGTAACTGTAAAGTATGACAACAGAGTCCATGAAATACATTTTATGAATTTTATTATTTTTGAGTATTGTTGGGCCACCAGGTTCTGTTACCCACTTTGTTTACTCACCGTCTTGTCCTGTGAAGCAGTCACTAGAATGTTGTTGTGTCGAACCATTGCCCACACTGGACCATCGTGAGCAAGCAAGGTGCGGACAGTGCTCCCTGTCCGTAGGTTCCACACCTAATAACAACAGTATGTATACAAGCTAGGTATATTTTGTTCAAGTAAAAAAAGATGTCTCTTCTCTCAGGTTATCAAAACTTTTCTTATCAAGCAGTGACAAAGGAATTTTTTTTTCCTTTTGCCCCAGATGTTTAGACATTTCATGGATTTATTTCAGTCTATATTATAAGGCATCGTTAAGATAAAGAAGATTTAAAGAAATAGAAATTTTAGTGATTGGTAAGTACCTTAATTGTCCCATCATATGACCCACTGACCAGGAGGGTCTCTGTGAAGAAGTTGAGGCACCATACTCCTTTGTCATGTCCCTTAAGGACCTGGAGAGGACGCCCAGTCTTTATATCCCAGATCCGTATGGTCCTGTCCTGACTACCACTTGCAAACAACCGGTGGTTGAAGGTTACTGTCTCCACTCTGAAACAGAATCATTAATGTTGAAGGCATATCTACTACAAAGTCAGCTGTAAAAGATCATATGTATATAAACTTAAAGGGACAACAAAACTTAAATCAGCTAACACCGGAATCTTTGCTCTGGTATAGTCTTTGCTTGTTATGGAAAGAAAAATCAGGTGTGACACGGATGTAGACAGGACAGTTGCAAATATGGATAAAGGTCACTGTGTTCCAAAATAGTATTAAGAATTTAAAATGTGTTCACTTGTGGTCATTCATTCTTAGATCCACTGAGAACAAATCCTTTAATTCTAATAGAATACTGTTGCATTCATTCCTATAGAAGATCCTAAAAGAGGTCTGCAAAAGAAAACAGCGTACCCAAGGCCAGGTATTGATACAATGGCTGTACATTGTAGATCACAGTATTAAACACATCATTGCCATCAAACTGATGATACAATCTTCACCAGGAGGAAAAAATGTACAAGAAAGAAATAACGTAGTAAAGAAGACATGCTATTTGCTCTTCATAAACAAAGTCAGAAGAGCAAAGTTCAGGAACCTATTAGTCTGAAAGTTTCAGAAATACACTTAAGGTCATTCTAATACCAAAAATGTCCAGTAACTTTATTACTATCTCATGCACTGTATATACCTTACTGTAAATACGCTTCACACTTTTCATTTCTCTGATGAAGGCGACAGTGCAGTCAATAAATGTCACAGATAATTTTCTGAATTCACTTGACACAAAATCAGGTGTTAACTATTTTGGCCAAATTTATATATGAGTTGTTGACTTACGTGTCAGAATGTCCCTTGAGGTCCAGTGTACGACATGAGCCACTGTTCCAGTTCATTTTTAGATGCATATTATCCCTGTAGATGTGTTTCCAGCACGGATTTGTAGGTATAGGGACCAGGATTTGGACTTCTTCACACTTCCACCCCCAAAGCTTATTAGAGTTTGCCATGGCATACCATGCCTTACTCACCTGTTAAAGAGAAAGATATGCATAGCAAAATCATATACCAGTCACCCTGTATAAAGTTTCCGTTATTTTAGGGAGGAAAGGTAAACAATGATTCATGTAAAATATGGTGAAACAAAGTTACCTATATCCAGTTTTAGTCAGAGACAAATAGAAAGATTGTAGAATGTACTAGGCAAAATGTAAAGTACACAGTAAATGGGTTAGAGTGTGGAGAAAAGGATATTATGGCAATTAAGTAATGACTATCATTCTTTGTATTGGATCTGAAACTTGTATGAAGTATTGTTATATTGCATGACCTATCCTTTAGAAGGATCATGTTGCATTTACAAAAAGTGGCCAGAAGCTTAACCTCAAAAGTGCTGCAGCTCTGAGCAAAATACAAGGACAACGCTAACAACATGAAGATATGATATTATTTCTGAAGTTTTGACAAAATGGTTTGACTTGGGAGTTGTCAAACATTGTACAAATGTGTGACAGCTAAATGAACTAACTGATGGACAGTCAGTAAAACTGTGTATCATATATTCTTTTAAGGTTAGAGTGGTTGGTAACTAACACCAGGTAATTCTACAATATCAGCCTGTTAAGATGATATATGTTGTGTAATGCAAATAAATGTTTAGTGATAAAAACCAATGCTACAATACAAATTTTGTGGCCTTGACTCTGTTGTCGTAGTCATATCCATTTAAATTGTTTTTGAGAAACTGCTACTTTACTTAGTGGTTCAAAACTGTCATTTGATATTTATTGGTACAACTTTCGTATCCGGGCTTGCACAAAACTTCATTGAGACACTCCAAAGTTAAGCTCTGGGTATAATATAAATAAATCAATGAATGAAATCCATTGTAACTACCAAGCTTTACGGATTAAACACAACCTCATATCATACAAACCAAATGTTTCTGTATAAAACAGAAATTCTGCAACAGTACATTACAACTGCAGTAAGATTTCCCTTGGAAAAGCGTACAGTTCTACAGTAAATTTTAATGACATTCCTACAAATTACCTTCACTCTTTTTATGACCATGAATTGTTAACCACCTGATGGTGATCACCCCCACAGTAGAACAATATCTACAGAATTCCTCTACCCTATCAGGGAACCTGGTTAAAAAGGATCAATTAACCTGATTTTTCATTCTTATTTCCTTGTTGATTATCTACCTGACCTAGTGACTTGGACATAAAACACATACAGGTAGAAAAGTGCCAGGTGTAAATACGTAATTATTGACCATCAAAATAACACTGGTTAGATCTTGTGTAGTTTCCTTTACATAAGCTAATAATGTATTTCTACCCCTTAAACCATGGTGATTTACAATCAAAATCAGGGATTAAATGAACACTAAACTTCTGGTTATAAGATTTAATCCAAGGCTGAGAAATCTTATCAAAGGCTAATGTTATGTAGGCACTAAGTTTCCATTGATAAAACATTAATACAGATTATTACACCTACACAACTACAGTGGGCAACAAATCTACCACACTCCCCAGTCATGAAAATAATTAGGTAGAATTCTACCACTGGACTGACACCTCTTCTGTGCTGTGTGTGAAGTTTGCGGATAAAATATGTACACTGTCATGCATGTTCCCAGAAACTGCTCCAGCACTAAATTCAGCATATCGGAGAGAACCTTGGGGCTGACCTAGGGGGAGATAATAATCCCTATTTTTCCAAGAACTGAGACTTCTGCTGACCCATCTGATCCCTGAGGGGGTTACTGATGATGATGATGATGATGATGATGATGATGATGATGATGATGATGATGATGATGATGATGATGATAATGATAATGATCAAGGCATTGTCCAATCGAGTGGGTTACTAATGATTTCCCATTACTATATGTACCTATACTGGTATACATCCTATTTTACATGGTCAGTGCATTAGTTGACATGATTTTAGACATTAGGTGACTGTTAGGACAGCTAGGGAATCCCCTTGTGTCTATTATTAACCTTTGGTTAGACATACCGGTAGATATCAAACCAGGCAATATACTATAATGAATTCCTGACACTAAACAGCCATGGAGTGTACATAATGATGATGATGTGGTCTGTTTCAGCTGATCCTCAAGGTTCCTTTACAACACTTCTAAACACTTTTATATTGGAACATGATACTGATGATGGTGGTGGTTTATTAACAAATGGACTTTAAATGGATTCCCATATTATGCTTTACTTTTAACTGATGTGTCATTAAGAAATGATATGATCCATTCACTATGTCATGACCTCTCTATCAAAAAGTTAAAAATTGAAATATTGTCATCCATGCCCACAAACCAAGCCATTACAATACAATCTTGCATTGTCACCTCCTTTCCTCATTTAAGCATCATAAATGTGCAAAATATAACATAATATTGTAATACTGTCTCAAATAATAAATGCTCCAAGTAAAAGTTATAACTGCATTTAAACAACTTAAAGTTATTAACACATTTAACCAACCTAAGTTATTAACGCATTTAACAAACCTAAGTTATTAACACATTTAACCTACCTTACTTCTTAACACATTTAACCAACCTAAGTTATTAACGCATTTAACCAACCTAAGTTATTAACGCATTCAACCAACCTAAGTTATTAATGCATTTAACCAACCTAAGTTATTAACGCATTCAACCAACCTAAGTTATTAATGCATTTAACCATGAATTTAACCAACCTAAGTTATTAACGCATTTAACCAACCTAAGTTATTAATGCATTTAACCATGCATTTAACCAACCTAAGTTATTAACGCATTTAATCATGCATTTAACCAACCTAAGTTATTAACGCATTTAATCATGCATTTAACCAACCTAAGTTATTAATGCATTTAACCAACCTAAGTTATTAATGCATTTAACCATGAATTTAACCAACCTAAGTTATTAACGCATTTAACCAACCTAAGTTATTAACACATTTAACCTACCTTACTTCTTAACACATTTAACTAACCTAAGTTATTAACGCATTTAACCAACCTAAGTTATTAACGCATTCAACCAACCGAAGTTATTAATGCATTTAACCATGCATTTAACCAACCTAAGTTATTAACGCATTTAACCAACCTAAGTTATTAATGCATTTAACCATGAATTTAACCAACCTAAGTTATTAACGCATTTAACCAACCTAAGTTATTAATGCATTTAACCATGCATTTAACCAACCTAAGTTATTAACGCATTTAATCATGCATTTAACCAACCTAAGTTATTAACGCATTTAATCATGCATTTAACCAACCTAAGTTATTAACGCATTTAACCAACCTAAGTTATTAACACATTTAACCTACCTTACTTCTTAACACATTTAACTAACCTAAGTTATTAACGCATTTAACCAACCTAAGTTATTAACGCATTCAACCAACCGAAGTTATTAATGCATTTAACCATGCATTTAACCAACCTAAGTTATTAACGCATTTAACCATGCATTTAACCAACCTAAGTTATTAACGCATTTAACCAACCTAAGTTATTAATGCATTTAACCATGAATTTAACCAACCTAAGTTATTAACGCATTTAACCAACCTAAGTTATTAATGCATTTAACCATGCATTTAACCAACCTAAGTTATTAACGCATTTAATCATGCATTTAACCAACCTAAGTTATTAACGCATTTAATCATGCATTTAACCAACCTAAGTTATTAATGCATTTAACCATGCATTTAACCAACCTAAGTTATTAACGCATTTAACCAACCTAAGTTATTAATGCATTTAACCATGCATTTAACCAACCTAAGTTATTAACGCATTTAACCAACCTAAGTTATTAATGCATTTAACCATGCATTTAACCAACCTAAGTTATTAATGCATTTAACCATGCATTTAACCAACCTAAGTTATTAACGCATTTAACCAACCTAAGTTATTAATGCATTTAACCATGCATTTAACCAACCTAAGTTATCAATGCATTTAATCATGCATTTAACCAACCTAAGTTATTAACACATTTAACCTACCTTATTTATTAACACATTTAACCATCCTTAGTTATCAACACATTTAACCAACCTAAGTTATTAATGCATTTAACCATGCATTTAACCAACCTAAGTTATTAACGCATTTAACCATGCATTTAACCAACCTAAGTTATTAATGCATTTAACCATGCATTTAACCAACCTAAGTTATTAACGCATTTAATCATGCATTTAACCAACCTAAGTTATTAATGCATTTAACCATGAATTTAACCAACCTAAGTTATTAACGCATTTAACCAACCTAAGTTATTAATGCATTTAACCAACCTAAGTTATTAATGCATTTAACCATGAATTTAACCAACCGAAGTTATTAACGCATTTAATCATGCATTTAACCAACCTAAGTTATTAACGCATTTAATCATGCATTTAACCAACCTAAGTTATTAATGCATTTAACCATGCATTTAACCAACCTAAGTTATTAACGCATTTAACCATGCATTTAACCAACCTAAGTTATTAACGCATTTAACCAACCTAAGTTATTAATGCATTTAACCATGCATTTAACCAACCTAAGTTATTAACGCATTTAACCATGCATTTAACCAACCTAAGTTATTAACGCATTTAACCATGCATTTAACCAACCTAAGTTATTAACGCATTTAACCAACCTAAGTTATTAATGCATTTAACCATGCATTTAACCAACCTAAGTTATTAACGCATTTAACCATGCATTTAACCAACCTAAGTTATTAATGCATTTAACCATGCATTTAACCAACCTAAGTTATCAATGCATTTAATCATGCATTTAACCAACCTAAGTTATTAACACATTTAACCTACCTTATTTATTAACACATTTAACCATCCTTAGTTATCAACACATTTAACCAACCTAAGTTATTAATGCATTTAACCAACCTGTTTAAACAACTTCATTTATCTTATCAACAGAAAGTGTACAGAACACAATTGTTATGAATTTTAAGAATGAAAAACGGCTTGTCAAAAAGTAAATATGAATAACTCACCAGAGTGCACTTGAGTATTTTTTCAGGTGTCAAGTAGTACAGGATCTTCAGAGATATGTGCTCTGGTAGCATAGTTAGGAAATCTCGGTAATGTCGCATCTGGAGAATGAATGGTAATGGTCAAAGTTCATGTCCTATATAATCACCTGTATCTGTTCGTTTAGGTATGGGCACTGATCTTCCTAAATAATATGTATGTATTATAGTATTTCTTATTTCACAGGTAATTTAATCTTTTTTTTTGTCTTCAACACCCCATTTATGCCTAATTTTCTTGATTTCAGTTTTTACAAGAGATCTTGACAACTTTAAATGATTATTCTTTATTTGTTTTTCAAAAATATCTTTTCCCTTCTTGTATCTTTGTTCCTCTATTTTTGCTATTTAATTATATGAACTTTGAAAATTTCTCTTAAGAAATAACATTAATGATCTTTAACTGTCAAATCCAAGATGGTCGCCAGTGAGCCACTTACAGCTTTTTTATCAATTCCAAAATTGAAAGAGCACAATTACAAAGTCATGGTAACCTAACTATGAAATCTGTAAAAAGAGCCATCCATATTTCTTAAGAAATAGTGATAACAAACTCTCATTGTGAAAATCTGTCAGCCATTTTGCTTTTTTGATCAATTTCAAAATCAAAAGGCATGACAATTTAAGGAACAAAGGGTAACCTACATATGAAAATGAATAAGATCCAGTCTTCCATTATCAAAAATGAGTGATTACAGACTCCAACATGCACTAGCAATACAATTGTTACTGATACTATACTGTAGAGTAAGGCAAATCATTTCATGTATCACATCTATTCCTTTGATTTGCTGTATCACTAAGCTTAAATGGCCGAGTAGTTTACATGTAGAATATCATGTATGGAAGGAAATTAACATGTAGAAACAGGTTCCTGTTAATATTATTGATGTATCAGCTTAAATTAAAATGAAATATTGATATTTTTATCTAAAGACTACAGGTGTGAACATTTTCTTTTAAAATCAGACATAAAAACAACATTTTAACATCTTAATGTCCATTTGACATAAAAAATACTGACATGGTTTGATCTAAATCATACATCAAATACACAATTTTTTTTATTTTGGAATTAAAATATTCTTTTAAAGTGATATTTATATATATATATATCTAGTATATAACCATTCATCTTGAACCCATTCATAAAACCAATGTTTTAATCTTTAGAATTCATGGTCGTTATTTTATGGGTATAAAAAAATCATCATTCTTTCCTTTCTGTTAGAAATAAATAACTAATCTTATAACCTTAAAATAGACAAAAAAATCATAGCTATAAACAGAAGCTGATACAAGAAGAAAAATTTGTAATTTAAAGCCTATTCAATTCAGCATATCCTTCAACGTCCACATGCATGTGAATGCCATTTGTGTTGGATTAGATTTTTGCCTGTGAAGGTAGCCACACATTACGATAATCCTGTTGACTCACCGATAAAAAGCTGGATATAAAATAGTGTTGTCTGGGATCAAGCTTGAGGAGAAATTTGTGAAGAAATTCATTCTTCCTCACATCTGTAAATACAAACAAAGCAAATTGGAATATAAATGATGATATGTCAATATGTAGCGAGGTAGTTACAATCAATACTTTATCCTTAAGTCAACTGATATGATAACATCTAGAGTTAGTATGGCTTACAATTACTTGATATCTACTTAAGTACGATGTGTTAGAAATTTGAATGTCTGGGAATTTTTCAAGTACAGTCACAAAATGTTGGCCTGTTTAGATTTCAAACTTTGCTGTAATCTCTAGAAGTCCCAAAGAAATCCATTTTACAATATACTGACATTTATACATTTATCTAGAATGGAAAGCTCCAGAGAAGTAAATGCATTATGATAGTGTGTTTGTATTGAGTTTTTCAGTATTTTCTGGTCAAGTGAATGTTCTCTCATGTTATTCTACGAGTAAACCCCATACCTACATATATTATGGTGTCAAATATGTTCTTTCTGTAAATTACATTAATATATGATTGTAACAAAAGAACTGTAAAACACATACATACGAAAGTCTATACCATACATAATTACATACAGTTACACTCCTGCAGATCCTTTATCTTAAAAAAAAGATACTGAACTCATGCACTTCTTAAGACTATATCTTATTATCCCACAAAATAATCATTTTTGTGAAAGACAACAAGAGTGGTCCTACAGGTAAATGCAAGGCATATTTTTGTAGGTATTACGGTAGCTGTCTGCTAGTGTTGATAGCTGATATCATAGCTGTAAATATTATTCCTTGTATTTCCCTTTATATATGGAAAAGTTTACAGTAACTTACATTTATTTACATCTTAATAACTTGTTACATAAACACAGCTTATTTAGACCATATACATGTAATGATGATTGATTGAATACATGACCATTTGGTAACAGTATATAATATATAGATATATGGACCTATCTATTTATCTATGAAGTTAATATGTATATTTAGTGATGATAAAAAGAGTAATGATCTGACGTGGTGTTACTTTTCTTGGGAGTATGGTATATAGTGTGTAAGTATGTATGTATGTTTATCATTATTTGTAGATTTCCATGAATGGGTTGGTGATCACGAAGAGGATGAGACACTGATTCTTTGGATCAGTTCCACAAAGAAAGACAACTATAGCATTGACAGCAACTGTCAGTGAGGTGGCAGTCCTCAGGTCATCTGTTGAGCTGGAGGTCTTGTATCCAAGCACACCAGTGCTAACCCTTCTGCGTTGATCCATAAACCCACAGTTATCAGCAATGGAATGTGGAATCTGAATACTGAGGAGCCACCTGATTTTTCCAATGTGTGTATAAAGAATTGTACTGTGGCTGTGATACCAACTTATATGAATTATGAAATGACACATAGTTTTGAATGTATGATTGTATAGTTGTGAGTGTGTGTACATATATATAGTGTCTCTCCATAGCTACATTAGATATGAATATATTGTTAATAAACTTGTAAATATTGTATAACAAATCGTCCTGTGCTCTCTCAGCTACCGACGTCACACTATCCCCAACATAAAGGAAAAATCCTAGGATGCCATGAACACAAAAGTAAAGAATCACAATCCCTCCTCACCTGACCACTCTTCTTGGTACCAGTGTATCACAGACCACGCCTCCTCGTCTAGTACGTTCTTCTGTAATACATTACAAATTATTATAGTATATACTAGTAAGTTATTATTGTACCACAAATCAAGGATAAATCAAAGAAGTGAAAAATACTATCAATTAAAGATTCTTCCAATGCCAAAATGGCTAAGTAGGATTATTGACCTACATATCATAAATATATAGTTATACCACCTGTCTATCACTGCATCATATTACATCCTCACTAACATTACATTATTTTTCTAAATTACATAATCACAGGCAACATTACATCACCTGTCTAACATTACATATTCACAGATGCATACATCACCTGTCTAACATATACATCTTCACAAACATATACATCACCTGTCTAACATTACATCTTCACAAACATATACATCACCTGTCTAACATTACATCTTCACAAACATATACATCACCTGTCTAACATACACATTACCAATCTAACATTACATCTTCACAAACATATTCATCATTTGTCTAACATTACATCTTTAAAAACATAAACATCACCTGTCTAACATACACATCACCAGTCTAACATTACATCTTCACAAACATATACATCACCTGTCTAACATTACATCTTCACAAACATATACATCACCTGTCTAACATTACATCTTCACAAACATATACATCACCTGTCTAACATTACATCTTCACAAACATATACATCACCTGTCTAACATACACATCACCAATCTTACATTACATCTTCAAAAACATATTCATCATTTGTCTAACATTACATCTTTAAAAACATAAACATCACCTGTCTAACATTACATCTTCACAAACATATACATCACCTGTCTAACATTACATCACCTGTCTAACACTACATCTTCACAAACATATACATCACTTGTCTAACATACATATCACCAATCTAACATTACATCTTCACAAACATATTCATCATTTGTCTAACATTACATCTTTAAAAACATAAACATCACCTGTCTAACATTACATCTTCACAAACATATACATCACCTGTCTAACATTACATCTTCACAAACATATTCATCATTTGTCTAACATTACATCTTTAAAAACATAAACATCACCTGTCTAACATTACATCTTCACAAACATATACATCACCTGTCTAACATAACATCTTCACAAACATATACATCACCTGTCTAACATACACATCACCAATCTAACATTACATCTCCACAAACATATTCATCATTTGTCTAACATTACATCTTTAAAAACATATACATCACCTGTCTAACATACACATCACCAATCTAACATTACATCTTCACAAACATATTCATCATTTGTCTAACATTACATCTTCACAAACATAAACACCACCTGTCTAACACTACATTCTCACCAACATCTGTCTTACATTACACCTCTCCTGTCTAATATTGCATAATTACTTATCTAACAAAAATCATCTCTAAGCCTTGCTGTACCTACCTTTTTCTTTTTCTGCGGCTGGTTCTGGTCTTCCTGGATGAAACTGACGGAGGATTCCAGGGTATACCGGATAGATACTGGGAGGGAGCTGAGAGATGACCCGAGATAACGCATGTTTCCCTCATCCTGGATATGGCGACGGATTGGCATGTCAATAAATCTGAAACAAGTGTTTACAAAATGTTTGTGATTTACAGCCAGTTTGTTCAACACAGCAAACTATTTGTTGTTCTAATGTGTTAAAATTTGACTTGGAAGTAGCTAAGATTCCAAACATCAGTGTCCACATGTAATGTAGCCACACAAGGGACAATTTAAAATGTCGCTGATATAATAAGCTTGATTATAGAAACATTACAATGCTCCCTTGGGTTATGTGTTTTGACAGCTGGCTAACTTGATTAGTGAGATGATACCAAATTATTCAGTAGGTAAGTTTTGTTGATTTCTATTTCTTCAAACTGTTTTCAGTGTTTAACAACAACACCTTCAGAGCAGCTAACAAAATAACAATAAAACTTTAAAGAAACAGTAATCTAATCCAAGCATTCTAACACTTAACGTTTAAAAGGCCAAAAGTAACACCCTGAAAGATATGGGTAAAGTTCAAAATTGAAACAGCTGTATAAAATGAATTCAAACACACTGAAGTGGATTTGGTGATATATTTACAAGCACAATCACCTTACAATGAACACTGACAGTTTAGAAAAAAAAAAAAACCCACCTCTGATCCACATTCAATTATTGTCTACATCCATTGAGGATTCTGTTTTCAAAATAAACATTTGCTGTGTATAACTGTTGGATTCTAATTAAGAATATGAACAAATCTACTTAATCTTACCTTACAGTACCAGAAGGTTTTAACTATTTAAATTTGAAGGACCACATCCTGTTGTTTTATGTTAATTAAGAAGACAACTAACAGACAGGCATCTGACTGTGGGATAATGTATCTTGTACTTGGATGTGTAGAATGCTTCTGTAAATCAGGCAGTACCAAAGAAGAAAGTCTTGAGCCAGTCAGCAAAGAAGGGGAAGTACACTAATTGGTTTTGTACTATGTCAGATATATAACCTGGCCAACGCTGACTACAAAGGTAAATTACCAGTTGATTTGGTGTACAGAGAAAATAAGCAGAACAAAGAGTCTCTTGAAATCATATAAGTACAAGGGCCATAACTCTAGAAAATAAATTCAAGTGCATCTCCTCACAACAACCTGGCATTACTTCTATGTAGGAATCATTTTATTTCCATCAGCTAATGATGCTACTGTCCTCTATTTGGTTGACATTTGATGGCTGCTTTTAGAGGATACCATTTACAGTGTAAATCATTAACTTTCCAGTTTAACAATTTTACGCTGCATTCCTTAACCCCCTTGTTTAAATCCTTTGGTCATCAGGAGTTGAGTAAACACAATAGGCCAAACTTTTGTTGAAATCTACTTAGAAGGACAGACAGCAAATGATAATCAATTTGAGCACCACAATCATAAGGATGTCTGCTGGTACTTTGTAATAGCCAATGTAACTGGTCTTCAATCACTATCTATTTAATAACCTGTCTTCAACAAACTTACTCTAAAGAAGTAGTCTTCCTTACAATACACATTTGATTTCAAAAGACTGAGACATTAATTATATTTTATAAATCTTATATTAGAAGGAAGAAATATTAAACTGTATGTATTTACCTGTACAAATAGTTACACTGTTTGACACATCACCAGTACAACTCTAATATTTTTTGAGTTAATATGATAAAAACCTTTGAAGTTAATATGTTAGTATTTGTACTCATTTATCATCTGCCTACATAATGTGATGTTAAACCTCCCACATTTCCTACTTACCACATAAATACACATACCTCAAAGAACATCTAACCTACAGCATTCCATGAAAAATCTAATCCAATAAATTCTATCATTTTCAAGGTGTATTATATTTAACAGAAAACTGTTCAATAGGACCATACAGATTGATATTCATCTAATATATGTGCTGTAAATTTTTCATGAATGTTCAACAAAGGCAGCCAAAGCGAGTCCTTCCAATATTATTGACCTTTGGGGTTTCACAGGTGGGTGCTACCTATACTCTGACAAATGAACTAGGTACCTTAGCCTATCTTATCCACAGAAAACTGGCTATCAGGCTGATGGAGGAAAGTTTTACATCACATCAATGAGATTATCATACATGTTCCAATTGTTGACAGTTTTATATGTAATGTAAAATGTGGTTAGATTAAATTGAAGGGACATTAATTCCATGAAAACCTTACGCTGTCCGTATATAATGAACACATTCAAAATATCCTGTAAAATTATTCATCTGACCTAACAATAAAATCAAAATTGATAGGGCAATACAACTTTTCCACCATGATTTTGTAACTAAGATGTTGAATATATATAAAAAAAAAATAAAGATAGCATTAAAGTTTCTTTTATAGTTCAACACTGACATTTATATTACCCTTCAAATACCATAATCTTTTACATTTTTTATTTAGTTTTAATGAACAGCTAAAAATGGGATCATCATGGAAAGCGATACAACTTAACAATTAAGTAGACATCACGGTAAAACCATTTGTTTTGTTATTGATTGTAACATGTTTTATACATTTTCACTAATGTTTCTATGATATCCTGATATTCACAGTCAGTACACAATGTCCAGCTCGACCACTTCTTTCGTTCAGGAAACAATTCTTACATTTACCGCTGATAATGTTACATAATAGTTTTGAAAACGAGGCAGTACATCTTGTAAATACAATTACATGATGGCGGGCAGAAATGATAGCCACAGTAGTATCATACAGTAAGTAAAATCCTGTTTTTTCAATATCAGATTTTATTATGGGTGTCGCAAATATTATCTGATAATTCTTATGTCAATACAGAATTAAAAATATGAAAGACATTTATCACTAACATTGTCATGACTGATTCAGGCATATAGATGTTTTTACTCACAGGCAACGGTGTTTTGTGCACATGCATTATCATATATGATGTAGAAATTTATGTAATTATCGAAACTGTTGATGAACAGCTAGGGATTTCTTTTTACATAATTATTACTTAACCTCTTGATACGCATATTTCAGCGAAAAACAACTGTCACTGTTATACATTGTTATAGGTAATATACTTGATATTTTTTTGCAGTAAAAATAAAAATCAGTAAAAAAAAAAATGTTTTAAAATGATTTAGTTTCCATCAACTTAATAAATACTTACTGTAGTACAGAAGTACTGGTACAGTAACTTAGTTATAACAACACTATAGTACAGAAGTACTGGTACAGTAACCAAGCTATAACATCACTGTAGTACAGAAGTACTGGTACAGTAACCAAGCTATAACATCACTGTAGTACAGAAGTACTGGTACAGTAACTGTTAGTTATAACAACACTGTAGTACAGAAGTACTGGTACAGTAACTGTTAGTTATAACAACACTGTAGTACAGAAGTACTGGTACAGTAACTGTTAGTTATAACAACACTGTAGTACAGAAGTACTGGTACAGTAACTGTTAGTTATAACAACACTGTAGTACAGAAGTACTGGTACAGTAACTTAGCTATAACAACACTGTAGTACAGAAGTACTGGTACAGTAACTTAGTTATAACAACACTGTTGTACAGAAGTACTGGTACAGTAACCAAGCTATAACATCACTGTAGTACAGAAGTACTGGTACAGTAACCAAGCTATAACATCACTGTAGTACAGAAGTACTGGTACAGTAACTTAGATATAACAACACTGTTGTACAGAAGTACTGGTACAGTAACTTAGCTATAACAACACTGTAGTACAGAAGTACTGGTACAGTAACTTAGCTATAACAACACTGTTGTACAGAAGTACTGGTACAGTAACTTAACTATAACAACATTGTAGTACAGAAGTACTGGTACAGTAACTGTTAGTTATAACAACACTGTAGTACAGAAGTACTGGTACAGTAACTGTTAGTTATAACAACACTGTAGTACAGAAGTACTGGTACAGTAACTGTTAGTTATAACAACACTATAGTACAGAAGTACTGGTACAGTAACTTAGCTATAACAACACTGTAGTACGGAAGTACTGGTACAGTAACTGCTAGTTATAACAACACTGTAGTACAGAAGTACTGGTACAGTAACTGTTAGTTATAACAACACTGTAGTACAGAAGTACTGGTACAGTAACTGTTAGTTATAACAACACTGTAGTACAGAAGTACTGGTACAGTAACTGTTAGTTATAACAACACTGTAGTACAGAAGTACTGGTACAGTAACCTAGCTATATCAACACTGTAGTACAGAAGTACTGGTACAGTAACTTAGTTATAACAACACTATAGTACAGAAGTACTGGTACAGTAACCAAGCTATAACAACACTGTAGTACAGAAGTACTGGTACAGTAACCTAGCTATATCAACACTGTAGTACAGAAGTACTGGTACAGTAACCTAGCTATATCAACACTGTAGTACAGAAGTACTGGTACAGTAACTTAGTTATAACAACACTATAGTACAGAAGTACTGGTACAGTAACCAAGCTATAACAACACTGTAGTACAGAAGTACTGGTACAGTAACCTAGCTATATCAACACTGTAGTACGGAACTACTGGTACAGTAACTTAGTTATAACAACACTATAGTACAGAAGTACTGGTACAGTAACCAAGCTATAACAACACTGTAGTACAGAAGTACTGGTACAGTAACCTAGCTATATCAACACTGTAGTACAGAAGTACTGGTACAGTAACTTAGCTATAACGACACTGTTGTACAGAAGTACCGGTACAGTAACTTAACTATAACAACATTGTAGTACAGAAGTACTGGTACAGTAACTGTTAGTTATAACAACACTGTAGTACAGAAGTACTGGTACAGTAACTGTTAGTTATAACAACACTGTAGTACAGAAGTACTGGTACAGTAACTGTTAGTTATAACAACACTGTAGTACAGAAGTACTGGTACAGTAACTTAGCTATAACAACACTGTAGTACGGAAGTACTGGTACAGTAACTGCTAGTTATAACAACACTGTAGTACAGAAGTACTGGTACAGTAACTGTTAGTTATAACAACACTGTAGTACAGAAGTACTGGTACAGTAACTGTTAGTTATAACAACACTGTAGTACAGAAGTACTGGTACAGTAACTGTTAGTTATAACAACACTGTAGTACAGAAGTACTGGTACAGTAACCTAGCTATATCAACACTGTAGTACAGAAGTACTGGTACAGTAACTTAGTTATAACAACACTATAGTACAGAAGTACTGGTACAGTAACCAAGCTATATCAACACTGTATTACAGAAGTACTGGTACAGTAACCTAGCTATATCAACACTGTAGTACAGAAGTACTGGTACAGTAACCTAGCTATATCTACTCTGTAGTACAGAAGTACTGGTACAGTAACTTAGTTATAACAACACTGTAGTACAGAAGTACTGGTACAGTAACCACGCTATAACAACACTGTAGTACAGAAGTACTGGTACAGTAACCTAGCTATAACAACACTGTAGTACAGAAGTACTGGTACAGTAACCTAGCTATATCAACACTGTAGTACAGAAGTACTGGTACAGTAACCTAGCTATATCTACTCTGTAGTACAGAAGTACTGGTACAGTAACTGTTAGTTATAACAACACTATAGTACACAAGTACTGGTACGGTAACTTAGCTATAACAACACTGTAGTACAGAAGGACTGGTACAGTAACTTAGCTATAACATCACTATAGTACAGAAGTACTGGTACAGTACCAACACTGTAGTACAGAAGTACTGGTACAGTAACCAAGCTATAACAACACTATAGTACAGAAGTACTGGTACAGTAACCTAGCTATAGCAACACTGTAGTACAGAAGTACTGGTACAGTAACCTAGCTATATCAACACTGTAGTACAGAAGTACTGGTACAGTAACCTAGCTATATCAACACTGTAGTACAGAAGTATGGAAACATGGAGGTACCAAATTAGTGGACAGGCTGCACCAGCTGATATGCAGTGCATGGGATGAAGGTACAGTTCCACAAGCCTGGAAGGATGCAAGTATTGTAACCATCTACAAGAAAGGAGACAGGTCAGATTGCGGAAACTATCGAGGAATCTCTCTGTTGTCCATTGCTGGCAAAGTCTTCGCTAGGATCCTTCTGAACAGACTCTCCAAGCATGTCACTCCAGAAATAGTTCCCGAGTCACAGTGTGGTTTCAGGCCCAATAGGAGCACCATCGACATGATCTTCAGCCTCCGACAGTTACAAGAAAAGTGTATCGAGCAGGACCAGCCACTGTACGTTGTATTTGTAGACTTCACTAAAGCCTTTGATACAGTTGGAAGAACAGGTCTGTGGCAGCTGCTGAGGAAGTATGGATGCCCTGATAAGTTCACATCCATGATTGAGTCGCTGCACACAGGGATGAAGGCCAAAGTCAGCGATGGAGTGGAAACATCCGATGCTTTTGAAGTTACAAATGGAGTCAAACAAGGCTGTGTACTAGCACCTACTCTCTTCTCCATATTCCTATCAGCGATGCTGGATGAAGCTTTCAGAGACTTGACAGATGGTGTCTACATCCAGTCAAGGCAAGATGCAGACCTCTTTAAGGTCACACACTTCAAGGCAAGAACCAAGAGCATCCAGGTACTGATAAGGGAGCTACTCTTCGCAGATGACAGTGCCCTACTTGCCCACTCACCACAGGAAATTCAACGCATAGTAAATGCCTTCTCGGAAGCATCAAAGAAATTTGGACTAAAGATAAACATCAAGAAAACTGAAGTGCTATACCAACCAGACTCTTCAAAGTCCCAGGAGGTGGATATACTGGTCGATGGTATCAAACTAAATTCTGTCCCAGAGTTCACCTATCTTGGTAGCACAGCAGCGAAAGATGGGCGTATTGATGCCGAAATACAGAGAAGAATTGCTAAGGCCAGTTCATCTTTTGGCAGATTACATCAGAGACTCTGGAACAACCATCATGTTTCATTGAAGGTGAAAGGAAAGATATACAGAGCCATTGTCATATCCACTCTCTTGTATGGAGCCGAGTTGTGGACGGTATACAGAAGCCATGTGAAGAAGCTTCATGCTTTTATGATGCGGCACCTTAGAACCATCATAAAAGTAACCTGGAAAGACAAAGTTACCAACAAGGAAATACTTGAAAGAACTGGATTAACACCCATGGAAGACATGCTGATCAGAAAGAACCTTCGATGGACAGGGCACATCATGAGGATGCCGCAAGACCGACTTCCAAAACAGATCCTGTTCTCACAGCTTCCAGTTGGTAGTAGGAAGAGAGGCAGACCCCGACTACGGTTTAAAGATACAGTCAAAAGAAATTTGAAACGGAGGAACATCAACTTGAATTCCTGGCCAGAGTTGTGTAATGACAGAAGCATATGGAGATCAGCGGTTGGATAGAACAGAGGAACAGACTTTGTCGCATTGCGACCGTCAGCATAGTAGTAGTAGTAGTAGTAGTACAGAAGTACTGGTACAGTAACCTAGCTATATCAACACTGTAGTACAGAAGTACTGGTACAGTAACTTAGCTATAACAACACTGTAGTACAGAAGTACTGGTACAGTAACCTAGCTATATCAACACTGTAGTACAGAAGTACTGGTACAGTAACTTAGCTATAACAACACTGTAGTACAGAAGTACTGGTACAGTAACCTAGCTATATCAACACTGTTGTACAGAAGTACTGGTACAGTAACTTAGCTATAACAACACTAGTACAGAAGTACTGGTACAGTAACTTAGCTATAACATCACTATAGTACAGAAGTACTGGTACAGTAACTTAGATATAACAACACTGTAGTACAGAAGTACTGGTACAGTAACCAAGCTATAACAACACTGTAGTACAGAAGTACTGGTACAGTAACCTAGCTATATCTACACTGTAGTACAGAAGTACTGGTACAGTAGCTATATCTACACTTACCGTAATACAGGTGCACTGGCATTGACAGCTGCTATTTCATCAGAATTGACAACTGACTTGACCGGCTTTGGTTTATTTTTGTGATTTTTAGGTAAAGCGTTGGATGTGATGATTTTTGGGAAGCTTGATCCTTTCTTTTTATGCTTAGATTTAAAGTTGATTACACTGAAATAAAATGAAAGCATATTTAAAATTGTACAAATTAAATGCTCAATGCATGTATACGTTTATTTACAATTTTTCTAACAAAAGTAAGTAATCTAATAACCAAATCATATTCTAAATAATATGAAATATTTCATGAAAAGTAACAATCCTAAAAATATGTAGACCTCATATCAGTTCCCTTGTCAGTGTTGTATTTGGCCCCAGTAGGGATCTGAGGTAGTCGTATCCCCATTTCATTATGTTCCTCAGTCAGGTGTGTCACCTGGGAGTCGTCCTTAAGGTGAGCACTTTTCTCCCTGAAGTAGTTGTCCTGGCGATACAGCTTCAGTCTCCTCTGTCAATGATACAGATAAAGATATTCAGCACAATGAAGTAGCTCACCAATATATGTACTAGGTAATACTGAATAGCTGTCATTTTAGGTACTGAAATCTTTCATCAAATTGGTCCTATATTGGTAACAACCTCTAATGATACACATTCTGATAACCGAGGTTGGAACTACAAATATGGTTCAAATATGCAAAATCTACCTTTGGCCATTGATGGTATTAATTAAAGGAATAATTCAATATAATCTATATTATAGAGAAATCTGATAGATCATGTGATACATGTCTGAAATCAGACACCGCAGGTAACTTTAAAACATCTACAGCATAGTGGTCAAAGAAAAGAAAATGAGCAACCAGGATGATGTAGGTTAAAAAAAGGCAAAGCATAAAAGAAATTGTACGAAAATGCAAAACCAAACCCAAAATGCTTATACATGTATATCATTAGTGACAATATGACAATCTACACTGATAAAGACAAAGATGCAACAAATGAACATAAACCTCCACCAGACATAGAAAAATGGAAATCACATCTTCAGCAAACAATTAAAGCTAGTATAAATTCCTTCCAGGTCTGCAAGTGGACTGTATTTCTAGAAATTTTGATAAATATATAATTATATGTTTCTATGGATTTATCTTTATCGGGTGCCTGATGTTTTCAAATTAATTACACTCTAAGCATTTCTTCTATTTTGAAGTTTTTTAAATAAAAGAATTTGTTTGAATTACATCATTATTATAAACAGCAATTCAATTTAATCTTGTCGTATTAAGAACTGACATGTAAATATAAAAATTTCAGATTAAATACCCTGACATAACCTGATACACAGATGACACAGGTATTTTCTATGATTTTCATAAACTGCAGGATCAACATTCCAAAGCATTAATTGATACACAAAGGAAATATGAATCTTCATGAATAAATGGAACAATTCTATATTGAGAAAACTGTCACCACACAAACTGAAAACAAATCTTCATAACAATAACATTATACTGTACCCGTTTTTCATTTTGTTTCTCCCTGTCCCTTTTCTGTTTGGTAATGAAAATATTTCATTTATACTTTAGATAATGTTAGGTCCATATTGGCTTTCTACTCGTATCAGAAATACATGTACAAAGACTTCAATCACTCTAGGTGGTAATGTGGGCTAACATTGAAAATACATGTATTTGTACTTGGTACTGATTGCCTGCATCCTATCAAAAACAAACAGAAAATGGCAGATTTTAATATGGTATGATAATTTTCTGTTTGTCATTGCATGGCCAATGAAAAAATGTGCACTGCTGCCTTGATACGTAACTTAAAAACTACATACCATCCAAAATACCCTTAAATCACTGAAATAAAATACCTATCCCTCATTACTCTACCTGTGCATCTCTCATGGCAGGTGTGCTGACCGACTTGAAGTCCATGCCAGGGAAGTGAGATTTAGCATTGTAGATAAAATCACGGTGGACATTAGGCTGCATCACAGTATAAAGGAACTGAAACTGGTTATGTCCGCTCCGACGCAAAAGGTTTTCCATCAACTGACATCGCTGTAACAAGGAAATACTATCAATCCACCAACTTTAGACCTCAGAAATATACATTTAATAGATCTACATTTGACAAATTAATATATATAAATGATTAACAACAAAAATTTTTTATCTTTCTCATGAAATGTTTGAATTTATGAAATAATCAATTTTAAAGTTTTTTTGGTGTCAAAAATCTGAATGAAATAATTAAGCAAATATATGTGAGGTACATGTATATAAGGTTAAAACTGCTACCAGAATCATCTCCTTTGTTTGTTGCTCGTTGTTTTGATATGACGAGAATTAAGGAAGGTCAATTTTACATTAAACATAACTTCCCGTGTATTATGTGAAGATTAATTTAATGTGAAGTGTCTGTCAAACAACAAGAATTCCATAGTAGTGGGTGTGTCACCTGGAGATGAGTTTTATGGAAAAATAGCCATAGTTATTCATTGTATTTATTCCATTTATATAATTTGTCCATTTGTTTGAGATATGATGAGTAAACTTGCAGATTCTGATTTTTTTAAAAGATGTTCTATTTATAGTAACAGTGCCTTTGACCTTTGGACCTGAAAAGCAATCCCAAGCAAGCACTTTTGGTAAAAAAGCATTGTATGAAGTTTGAGCTTGTTTGGCTGAAGTGAACTCAAGTTAGCTAAAACAAACCTTTGTTTAGACGATAGCGCTGACATCACAAAAATTGACAATAGACTTAAACAGTCAAAATCCAAAATGATGTGATTTACTTTAAAGAAGAAATTTTGAACCAAATATGAAAGTTTGGTAGACAGAGAAGTATATTTTATAAGGAATTGGCTGTATAATATTTATTACATTTCACATCCAAAAAATACTTAACCTCCAGGTACAAACTGATTTAATTATTTTTTCAATAAGAAAAAAGTTGAAAATCAATTTCTATGAAAAAATGTTTTATTTTATTCACTCATCCAGGTAAAGCCACTACATGACTGCAGCAAAAACTATCCAGGTAGAGAAAGCAGCATATTGTAACCTAGTCATGTTTTTCTCAAGTGATCCAATAATGCTATCCAAGTTTTACCTGTGTATGCATGACAATATTGAACGACATAAAACCACACCAGCTAACAGATATATTTTCTTAGTTCAACAGTTTCAATCTTGACATTCTGAATACTGATCAAGTAGTCAGCCTACGTTGGGTTTTACATGAAATCACAGGACATCAAAATGCACTTACATAAGAAAAAGCAGGTTGTCCTTTCACACACAAACACACCATTTAACATTCAGCTTGAGATTTCAAGAGCTCTCGTCCTGTGAATATTTGTTCCTATCTTGATAAGTAAATAAATCCGATTGCCAGTCTGCTATCTGTGATTACCACACTTGATATTTGGCTGTGAGAGATGGATGACTTTCTTACTTTGAATAGTCATCCGCTCAATGTTTAAGCACTTCATATAGACAGCTATATTTACAGAATCTACCCTCAAAACATCCATATATCTTAAACCTGTTATTTAAGTCTGGTAGAGTAAGCTTTAAGTAGTAGACTAATATAATTTAGACTGTTGATTTACGGACTTGCCAATATTAATACAGTCACACCAGTCTAAAGACCAATGTTATACCAATGTCACCAGTCTCTACTGGCCAAGGTTTTGGTTCCCTATGTAATGAACCTCTATATAAAGGCAACCTGTGTATAACAGCAAATTTCCTTTTCTCCCTTGAATGACTTCTATACACATGTTTGACTATATAATGTTCAACTAATTCTGGCATTACAAGAGACCAACTGGGCCGACATAATACACCTTTTAAAATATAACTTGATTAATATTCAAGTAAAGTATGTTACAGATCTATCACAACTCAAGTCCTGTTGGTTAGTCCAAAGGATTTCAACACATCTAACCTCTTCAATCTTCAGAAGAATTTTCTTTTATTTGTGTGATTAAAACTGAAGCAGCAAAGCCAACACCATTACTTCCTTGTCTAAATGATCATATGATCTGAGGATAGGTATATACTATTTTACTGTAAATTGAGTTTTTTTTTTGTAAAACCAATTTCTATGATGTAGTACTTACCCTAACTTTAGTTCGCATATCTACCACAAATTTCCATTCATTTGTATATATTTACAAACAAAAACAAGACCCCAATAAACCCCCTGTAGGGAGCCCCTCTTTGCTACCCTGTTGTACCTACTCACGACCAGAAATACACTAATGCCACAGATGAAAGCAGAATAACCTTGACAGCCAAGGCACATAGCACATGAGACCTGATGCCCCCTTGCTTCTTCAGGTAAGCGACAACTGTAGAGGTGTCTGTCGCCAGACAAATAACCTGTGACATTTCCCACAGGGATTGCAGAGCCAGCAGGACTGCTCTCATATCCAGCACAATGATATGCTCTGAGAGCTGTTCCCTGGACCACTCACCTGATTGGACATGGCCAGCCAGGTAGACACCTAGCCCTGTGTTGGCTTGCAGAGGGGACCAATGGAAGAATGTTGTCCCAGCAAGTCCACCAAGAAGAAAAGTCCTTTACTGACTGGGTGAAGGGGAGCATTGCTTCCCACTCCCTTGAAGCAGGGACTCAGTTGGCAAACAGGAACATTTACAAGGATCTGATGTGAAGACATTCCAAAGGAATCACATCTGCCAGGGAGTTGAGATACCGCAGAAATCTGAGGGAACCAACAAATCTGAACCCAAGAAATGTTCATGAAAGCTAGAACCAAGTCTCAAGCCTTCCTCTTGTGGGAAGACAATGTTCAGAACTGTATTGAAATGGTATCAAAGATACACAAACTTCTGAGAAGGGAAAACCTCCGACATCTTTCTGGAGGGAATGAAGCCTACCTTCAGCACGATTTTCAGGACCAAGCGGTATCCTACAGCAATTAATCACTTACCACGCAAGTGCAGGAAACTCACTGTAAAAGTTTGGTAAAAACCAGAGGGGTAGTGGTGAGGCTCAAAGACTTGGCCAAGAACTGAAAGACCCTGCCATCGCAAGTAAAATGGAGGTACTTCCTTGTTGACTTCTTGATAGGGATAAGGAAGTAGGCATCCTTCAGATTGACTGATGTTGCCCACATATCCTCCCCTACGGAAGTGATGATGCTCCCTGGGGTCTCCATCTCCATCTTGAAGTGAGGAGAATCCATGTGCTTGTTGAAAGCACTCAGATTGATGACTGGACACCATGCACTGGATTTCTTCTGAATCAGAATCATTCTGGAGGTGCAACCAGGCATACATCACACTGCTGGAACCTCCCTGACCGCCCCCATGCATCGCATGGTGCATACTTTTTCCCTCACTGCATGAGCCGTTTCTGGATCCCCTGGAGGGGGAAAGAACATTGGCCTTGGAAGGAAGGAAGCCAGATGGCTGCCTACTGGAACTTCTGGTATTGGAACATCTAAATCCTCCCACACAGCGGAAACAGGGCTAGAAGACACCGGACCAATGTCTCATCGGCCTGTGACAACAGGTAGTGGCAAAGAGGGAAGAAGAGAGTCAGGGACATGACTTCCCCTTGGAAGGAGGTTTCTTGCCACCCTCACCATTCTTCCCTTTGAAAACAGTTTTCGACTTCTTCCCACCAGCACGTTGCTTAGGATTAGGCCTAGACTAGACAGCAGGCCCAGAACCCGGAGACGAACTAGGACCACTGGGTCCAGGCTTCTTGACAAGAATGCCAGAGACCAGTGAGTCCCCTGTAAAACCTCCTGAACAGAGTAGGTCCATTGAAAGTGCCGTCATAAGGTAATAACAGAAAGGCTCACTGACCTGAATGTCCTTAAGAATGGAACACCTGCGAACATCATGTTTGGTGAGCAGTGAGCACCGCCAGAAATGGAGCAAGTTTCCTGTCATGGATGGAATAATCGGAGGATTTAACCTCCGATAAGTAAATTGCCCCAAGTTGCAGCCCATGAAACCCAGGAAACCAAGGGGTCGGAGTAGAAGAGGAATTCTTCTCTACAACACTTGCTGAGGTGTTAGCCAGAACAGAGGACACAATAGTTCCCTCAGGCAGGGTTCTATCATTGTGAAGAGCAGGTTTTGGAGGTCCCGCTGAGCTCAACAATGTGGTGGCCTCGGGGACTAATGATGCAGAAGGAGTTGGTAAGCCTTCTTGCCAAGGATAAGGGCAACATCTGCACACAAGGCAAGCAAGGTGGAAAACCTATCAGTTACTACCTCATCCTCAGCCTCATCTTACGACTGGGACTCACCATCAAAAAGAGTACCATCTGAAGACAGGGGCTTTGCATTCGAGGTCATCAACCTTGGAACACCCAGGCAAAATATCTAGAACATCACATTCTGCCATGCCCGATCCCTCACAGTTCATTGGTTCCCAGGTATCCATATCCTGGGGAAGGGATGCCTTAGGAACAGAAGGGGAAGATATTGGAGCCACCCCTAGCCTGAGCTGTGGGGACATTTGCCAAAAGGCTTGAAGAAAATCTAGACGCCTCAAGTCCCTTGCACTGAGCAAACAGGACTGCTCTAGAATCCCGGTGTTGCTTGCCAGTTGTACATCCTCATGTAATACTGAAATTGTTTCTGCTTGAAACTGTTGATTCCATACACTTCCATTAATTGAAATAACAAATGGAGCATAACTCCATCTCAAAGTGAGGAAATGACATGACAAGAGGAGTACATCCTGATGCCTCACTGATATAGTATACCTGTGAATCAGGTCAAAACTGTGATAGGAGTTCATTTTGCAAAATATGCAGACAGAACTTTGGTACCAATAAACCTGTCTGGTCAGACGGATGTATGAAAAACCTCCTGATCCAAAGACATACATCAAATTTTTTTAACTGTACCAAATGAACAGGAGTTAATAAGGCAAGACCAGAAGTAATTTTCAAGATGTACAAACTCCAGAAAGACATGACATTATTAAGTATCACCATGTACTTAAAAGTTACATTACTATTTCATTGATCCCATATACAAAAAGAAAAGAAAAATAATTACATGCTCGACATGCAACAACAAACTCTAGAACTCTGGAAATCAACAAACCACACCTTTCCAATATAGCTTTCAGAGAAATCAAACTAACTTTGCATTCTTGCAAAAAAAAATATTGATTTTTCAAAGTGTATTTATGGTGAACATGAATTTCATGTCATGTATACAGAAATCAATGATCATAATGACATCTTGTCAAGTATAAAGCATAATCAATGTTCGATTTATCTGCTGTCACAATATTGCTAGCTGTGTTCGATATTTAGTATCTTTGTTACATATATGATTCAATCTGGTGGAGCTAACCAGTATTTGACAGAAATCAAATTATTACAACCTAATTTACTTTAGGATCAAAATGTGGTAACCATAGTTACTGATTTCAGTGTAATATAATGTCCTAGCAACCCCTTCCTACCATTAGGCTAACACCCTTGTGCATAATTCATTGTTTAAGGTTGGCAGTCCTAGTGCTTGACTAATTTTATAAAGCGGACACCCGAGTGGCCTAGACTAATTCTATAAAGTGGACACCCGAGTGGCCTAGACTAATTCTATAAAGTGGACACCCGAGTGGCCTAGACTAATTCTATAAAGCAGAGACCCTAGTGGCCTTGACAAATTTTATAAGGTGGACACCCGAGTGGCCTAGACTAATTCTATAAAGTGGAGACCCTAGTGGCCTTGACAAATTTTATAAGGTGGACACCCGAGTGGCCTAGACTAATTCTATAAAGTGGAGACCCTAGTGGCCTTGACTAATTTTATAAATTGGACACCCTAGTGGCCTTGACAAATTTTATAAGGTGGACACCCGAGTGGCCTAGACTAATTCTATAAAGCAGACACCCTAGAGGCCTTGACAAATTTTATAAGGTGGACACCCGAGTGGCCTAGACTAATTCTATAAAGTGGAGACCCTAGAGGCCTTGACTAATTCTATAAAGTGGAGACCCTAGTGGCCTTGACTAATTCTATAAAGTGGACACCCTAGTGGCCTTGACAAATTTTATAAAGTGGACACCCGAGTGGCCTAGACTAATTCTATAAAGCAGACACCCTAGAGGCCTTGACAAATTTTATAAGGTGGACACCCGAGTGGCCTAGACTAATTCTATAAAGTGGAGACCCTAGTGGCCTTGACTAATTTTATAAATTGGACACCCTAGTGGCCTTGACAAATTTTATAAGGTGGACACCCGAGTGGCCTAGACTAATTCTATAAAGTGGAGACCCTAGTGGCCTTGACTAATTTTATAAATTGGACACCCTAGTGGCCTTGACAAATTTTATAAGGTGGACACCCGAGTGGCCTAGACTAATTCTATAAAGTGGAGACCCTAGTGGCCTTGACTAATTTTATAAATTGGACACCCTAGTGGCCTTGACAAATTTTATAAGGTGGACACCCGAGTGGCCTAGACTAATTCTATAAAGCAGACACCCTAGAGGCCTTGACAAATTCTATAAAGTGGAGACCCTAGAGGCCTTGACTAATTCTATAAAGCAGAGACCCTAGTGGCCTTGACAAATTTTATAAGGTGGACACCCGAGTGGCCTAGACTAATTCTATAAAGTGGAGACCCTAGTGGCCTTGACTAATTTTATAAATTGGACACCCTAGTGGCCTTGACAAATTTTATAAAGTGGACACCTATAGTGTTTGACTAATTTTATAAAGTGGACACCCGAGTGTTTGACTAATTTTAGGGATCTTTACTCTTAACTTCTACACCATACAGGGTTTTCCAGCCAATTTGACCACCTACACCAATCCAGTTCCATAATAATGTTCCGTACACGACTACACGTACATGACAGGCCAGCCTCCTACTTTCACTACACAGCCTACTACTAATAAAATTATAGAAAACCATGTGTCATATACTATTTCGTCTATCTAAGTCTTCACCATGATATCTCCAAATAAGTGTCTCATTTTCTTAAATCATCTTTTACTATTGGATTGATCAACAACACCAAATCTGTAACAGGATGGAGTAATAAAAATTGTCCTGCTGGGGCCCAAACTGTAGACCTCTGACTTATATAAGGCAGACATTGCCTGTCCACTGGACTAAAGGGAAGTTTTCTCCAGAGGAGACTAGTAGGTTGGTCTGTAACTCTCTTCTTATACATTGATTATCTAAGAATATGCAGGTCAATATGCTCAGGTAACAAACCTGTTGATCCCCATGATTATACTGTCAAATTGAATCAAATAATCTCGGGATAAAACCTGTTTAAAACAAATCAATTTATACGGAAATGACACCTGTAAATGACCGCACTGTCGATACCTGTTAAAGTCAAATGGATGATTCTACAGCAGGGTTACCGGGTATAAATAAACAATGCATGTTCCCTAAGATTTAGGTGTACTGTCTTCCATTTAGTGGAAGTTTATTCTCCTCAAAATATCGTACGTGCAGATTTGAATTTAAATATTTTTAAAAATATAAAAATAATTTTTAAATTAATTTGTCTGAACCATGACAACAGTTTACATGTTATTATCACAATACTAGGTATGTAGCTACTGTTATGCAATATGAAGCAAATTATTTGCCAAATCATTTTAATTTTTAACCAGATTTTGGAGGTGTTTTTAATCCAAACCCAATACCACAGCTTTGACCTGAGTAGGGGAGGGAAACCCTGGTACAAATTAAAACACTTGGTTAAGTTGACGATGCCTGTAGTGTACCAGTATAATTCAATCAATATGTATTTGAACTATGGTGCCATCAGTGTATCATTAAATATTTCACGATTCTAATGTCTATACAACAAGTTTGGTGGCTCTATCAGATCTGTTGTTGATGTCATTTAATACAGCCGTGTGGTCATTTATGACATTCAAACAGACATTAACTATCCTGAAACAATGAATGTGGGTTCAGCTCGTCATATTTATAGAGTCCCACATTTTATAGCAATTGTTAAACGTTGTTCAATATTTCCCTATTAAAGATACAATGTGATATACATGAATGATAAACACAGCCATTTTCCAACATCCTGTGACAAAATTACTATTGATTTAGGCAATTGTTAGCCATATCAATCTGTGACCTATTCTCATTTGTATTCCTACTTGAATGACCTATACAGGTTATATTTAACACAAATAACATAAACTTCCCACTTTAAACCTATATGAAGTTTCTTTACAGCGTCTATATCCCAAGGCTGATCCTGCTGTTTAAGAATTATTTACCAGGCACACTAGAAATCTCAACTCAAATCTTAAACAAAATAGCTGAGGCTTTAATAAAAAAAAAATAAAACAAAATAAGAATCCAGGAATATCCTTGTTCCATATCCTGTTATACTTGACTGACAGATCAGGTTACCATCTACTTGTATATTAGACAATGATCTAGCTCTTTGTGTTATAATTCCGTATAAAACACTATAATGTGTATGTTCTATAACTACATAACCATAAGCACCTGTTTTCCTTTAATCTATAATCTGCATCTCAACATGTTTCATGGTAGATTTACATTCAGGTAATATCTAAGGTTATCAGCTAAATATCATATACAAGTTAACTGTGAAAGAGCCTTTTACAGTTGAGTACGTCTGTAACCAATACGTAAATCTGATTTACGACTACAAGAGAGAGTTCCAAATGTCCAAAGTCACATTAATTCATGTTTGGTATGAAAACTGAGAAAGATGATTGATAAATTTCTGTTTAATTTCAATGTTTATCGTATCAGGTATATCAAGAACACTCCTGTGTATACCCTCCCTCTTAGAGGTGTTTGACGTCTACAGAGGATATGGACCCCAATTACACCAAAGAATCTCATCTTTAATACCTTTTACAACAATGCCTTACAATGGAAAAATGAATTTTACTTCAGCTATAAAACAGAAATTACATTAATTTCCTTCTAATTGATGTCCCATTTTTTACTTACTAAAAAGCATCCACTTAGCATAATTTTTATGTCATAATTACTTGTAAGATGACTAATCCACAATCACCCTTTTAGCAATGTTTATTTAATCATATTTCATATATATCATTTCTAAGCACTATCACCAAAAAAATGATTGATTTCTTTAAAATGAAATCAATAATGTATTTCAAGCACTTTCAAGATTGTATTGTTTGCTCTGACAGATTATTTTGACAGGAAATCAAATTTTGAAGAAAGTTTTAATAAATACTAGCGCTGTGGTCTAACATTACTAGTAGCTGTTTTTAGAGTAAAGCATATCCTGGTGGTGCCTTATCAGTGTGATTTAAATCCTGTATAATGACTTAGAACATGTGATTACTGTACTTCATAACCTTTTGATTTCATTTAACTCATTTATAGTAGATTGTGCGTTATCTTAATAACCCCAGTCACACTTTCTGTTCTCTATAATGTATTTATCAACTTTATTGGCAAATAACAGACATTGTGTCAAATCAGATAATTAATTCGAAAGAAAGTCCAGGTAAGTGATTCATACCACCCTCATACAGGTACATGAAATTCTACTGCAATTAAGAAAATTAATTCAGTTTCTCATTAATTCATTGGACTGATATATGGCAGGAAAACATCTGTAGAAAACTAAATGTGATACTAAGAAAGCTCTTTACCCTAAACAGTATGTACTTTACATAATTTCAGCATTTGGTTACAAAGGCCACAAACAAAACAGAGGTGGTGTTAAGCTGATTATGTCTCTATAGGTCCACCACAGGTCCACCAATACACTTGCTTTTGTTCCTTTATCCATTGTGATAGCCATTATACGTACTTAACGCAGTGTCAGCTTTGTACGGAGCTTTGTTTTATGAACATAAACCCCCTGATATTACTTTCAATTAAATCTGATAACTTAAATTTGGGTTAAAATAGACACTTATTGTGAAAGTATGTCATTTTATAAAACAAATTTTATCAAAACTTATTTGAAATGAATATCAACCAAATGCGGTATTTCTACCTTTAAGCTACATATAGTGTTAACAATGGGTCAGAAATATTGTAAGCTGTTTAAGCATATTTAGTAATCATTGAACCTTGAATCTTTGTAAATGCACACCAATATCATTACTCATTTCATGTATAAAGCAGTCTCGATGTAAATTCTTTTAAAATTGGGTCAAAACAAGTGTTCAATTAAGTGTTAGAATTAATATTGTTACACAGGTTTATCGTGAAAATTACAAATATTACTTTACTTTCATAAAACTGCTCAACACAGTCATTATGATGTATCACTATCCTAAACCCAACTAAGGTAACATGCAAACATTGTCTGAAGTTTCTCAGTAATAAAATTGTTTAATTAAAATATATCTTTTCAATATTTTCTCATTTAGGAATTGATGACATGTTTATAAAGGAATCTATACATCAAGGATTTGAAACAACACATTCCTCAGTAAAATACTTGGCACCAACTCATTACCAATTCTTTATCAATTTCTTTCAAATCATGATATAAAGTATTTAGACTGGTGGCATTATAGCATTATGAACTCTATGTACATCTAGAATACATACAAACTGTTATTCATGATGGCTATTAATTCTAGTCATTGTTAATTTTATGTTAAAAATCTAATTTGGTGCTGTAAATGAAAATATTCTAATTATCCCCTTGTTAAGAGAATATTAATGTCCACTTCATACAGCACCTGCTATGTCTTGAAAGCTTGTTAGAAAAAAATGAAAGAACAATTATTCATGATCCCCAGACTTTGACATACATGTAGTAGAAAGTTGTTGCCTATGCATGACTATTTCTAGTTTATAGCATGTTCCCTTGTCACTGCATGCTAAAAACATATGAAACTAAGTTATTATGTAACATAAACCAGAAGCTGATAACATCTTTAATGATAAATACCTGATATGAAATCAAATACAGAAAACAAATAGACAATCCTGACTATTTTAATTACAACAATTTTAAGACATCAATGTACTTATTCTGTGTTGTTAGGGACCTACTAATTCTCCTTGTGTAACAGACATCACTATAACTGCTGTACAGACAGGTTACTTACGTAGTATAAACCCTTTAGTAGCGTAACACACCACGAGACTTTGAACTCTCCCAGCTTAGTTATACAGAAAAAGAAATATTGTGTCTCATAAAGAAGAACATTCAATATTTCTACAGCCATTTTTGCTGTGTAATACATTTTTTGTTTCTTTTTTATCTTCAAATATGTTTAAATGATTGATTTTCCATAGTTACATACAAGCCATTTTGGATCTGTGAAGATTTATAATCAATTCCATGACATAGTAAATTTAAATTTCCCTTTGTTTTGTTTACTTTACTATCCAAATTCATCCCTGCTACTTAACTCAATAAACATTGGGTTAGACATTTTTAAGTGGCATGAAGTCAAGATCACTCAGGATTATTCCTATCAAATAAAACATGTATTTAACATATAATATCATCCAATAGTATGTTCATGTCAGGATGAGTAAATATTTAACAGTGTATATCATGAAGAAATATTAAGCACTATATTCACAAACATATTTCCTTTCATTTTTTTAAAACAAAATATGGACATTTCGTCTCATAAGACAGGACTTCCTGATACAGCAAAACCTAACAATCCAATAAAATTTCATGATTTTTTCAGATTTAACAGTTTTTAAATCTCAACCGGTCTGAAGATCAGTTAAGGCTGTATGTCACAGGTGGTAGAAATCTATAGATTTCATTAGAGTCATATCCCTTACTGCAGTCTTTTACTCGCTGTTACATCAATCAATCAGAACTGTCTTTCATAAAAAGTAGCACAATTCGACCAAATTTATCTAAAGGAGATGCTAAATAGTCTTATTACATAATGTTTTAATTGTCACTAATATCAGTGTAGGTACATATGCATACCCTGACATATCGTTTCAGATTCGGTGTTGGGAGACAGAAAAGGAAAAGCTAAACCACCGAAAACATTCACAGAACCCAAGAATTTGTTTCTTTAAAAGAATTTAACTACAAGTTGAATTCTATACAAATATATTCATATCCTGATATCAATTTTCTATGTAACACAAATCATACTCCTGATTTAAAAACCTCCTTCTCTATCTCTCTATATCAGCTAACCATATAAACAGTGAATGATAGATGTGAACACCTGCAACCAAGAAAATCAATTTGAGGAAAATATCAAAAGCTATACACTATCATACAGGGAAGGATATTTGATCAATAAACACTCCAAATAAAATTGCTAATTGTGTTCAAGTGATGGGAAAAGTGATGTTGTGGAAAACAAATGAGATATTGATTGTTTTGCTGAATTTGGTATAGTTAGCAAAGGTTTCACTGGACCAAGTTGTGTAAGTTTTAAAGAACATTTTTCTGATAGTTTTTGGAAATATTCTTCCCAAATTTTCATGAATCAGATGAGAAACAGTCATGTCACACATCTATATACACTATAACTTCATTTACCTAATGGTTTATGAAATCAATGATAACCTGCATGTTTTTTATGCATATTCACCCAGCAGTAACACTCATCTTCAATTAGTATTTAGTGATCCCAGAATGAAGAGTACACAGTCTCAAAGAAGATTGTTAAAGAAATAAAAAAAAAAAGTATACATGTTAACTGAAAAAAAATAGTGTGTTACCTGTGAGTGGCTCCAGTTTTCCATCCACATTGAAATTTTGTCCAACTGCCTGTCGAACTCAACACTACTTTGGGTAGGGTGCCTCCCTCCGTGGCCCCTCCAGTCCAATAATCGTCGCTCATCGTCCTCACCCTCGGGCCTCCGCCTCACTGCCTTTCCGTCCCTCTGGGGTGACAGATGCCCCTTCCTCCCAGCCGCTGCAACTATTGGCGGTCTTTCTGCGACTGCGTTCATAACTCCCTCCTTCAGTAAGTATCATGAATAGCACACTTTGAATAACTGTTGGTCATTTTACGGTTTAAATACCCACGTTTAAAAGAGCATTCTTGTATATCGAGCGTATACACCGAATACCGGTCTCCAACTGCAGCGAAATCGACAGGTGAACACAAGCTTGGCAACACTGTACAGGTAGATTTTCGCGACTATAGCTCATTTCAGTTAAGTCCACATCCGCCACCGTCTGATCTCTGAAATACACAAAAAGCATATTAATAGTATGGTGTATTTCAATCAAAGCGATGCAAATAACACTATTTTTCTTCCGTATAAAATAATATAATGCATTTAATTTCCGTTATGATATAATACTTATATCCTTGGCGCATTAGTTTCCGACCCCTTATTAATCTCGGTAGCAATGCTACGTCGATGAGTTGCAATTAACTAATACGTTTATGTATTGAAATGTGTTAGTACTATGAAGTTTATTTAATAAAGCGATCAGTGAAAAAAACAGTATTTTTCTGAAAGATATCCACATCTACCTGAAATGGCAGACGTGTGCATCAGAAACTTGTCAACCCTTTCGTTGACCACTGAATCAAAGAGACGCTTGAGTTAGCCTAACAGTACCTAAGAAGTGCACTTTTTAAAACATAAAATCATCATTTAAAAACGGGAATGATATTTCGATGAGGAAAAAATCAAAATTGAAATCATGTGAAGAAAATGGTGAATGTCTGTCAATGTGACAATGTCAATTCTAAAGATTTTAGGTGTTCTTGTTTCATCTTTTTTCTCTCTCTCAAATTTCATATCACAAACTTTCAAATACGAGTGTTTTCTCTTATGCATGTCTACAACTTATTTTATCATCATATTTTATGACTCTCTTATAGAAGTGTCACATGTTACAATAACCAAAATAACCCGGGTTCTAGGTCACAAAGGTCAATACATTTCAACGATATGGCCACGCTGAAATACATAGCGGACCGGAACCGATGTCTAGACGATATTGGAAAAATACATTTGACACTATCTTTTTTTATTATGTACCTTTGTTTACGAATTGGCATCCATAAAATTACATCCGAGACAAAAAAGCTTAAAGAGAAAATATATAAAGTATGGACCTACATTCTTCACTATAATGATAGAGACGGACCTAAGTAGTTTACAAGTCTTAACTGGGACATGCTATATTAGATTAACAGCAATCTGTTGAAGTAAACTTCTACAAAGTGTAGTAGATAAATGTGGCATGCAATTAATTGTGTCCTGTAGGTCGAATATGACACCTGACGCTATTACAATTAAGTCATCGGTTACCGTGACTGGAGACAATAACGAAGGCACCCTTTACCATCTGAAATCCGTTTCCCTTTTCTTCTCTAGCCTATTTTTCTATGTAATCTTTGAAACTCTCGAAGTCAACGTCATAACGCTTTTTCGGAGCCACTATATTTCATATCTGCATAAGTATGTTTCTGATTGAAATCAATATTCAGTTACGGCATAGGGATATGGTTAAATATAAATTTTTTAAGCTGTAACTTTCAATATCACAAGTAAATGATAAAACATTATTATATTATGACTGTATCTATACCACCTTGTGTAGTGTCTTACCATCAACATGAACCAGTACCGCACTGAGAAATGACTTATAGTACTTTGGTCAGTAACCGCACTGTGCAGTGCCTTACTTGACTTGGTCCAGTGCCGCAATGTGGAGTGATTCACAGGGCCCTGGACCTATAATACATGCTGAAGTGACTAACGGAACACTGGATCAGTACCGCACTGTGGAATGTGGAATGACCTACAGGAACTTCGGTCAGTAACACACTGTAGTACCGTACTGTGGAATGTGGAATGACCTACAGGAACTTCGGTCAGTAACACACTGTAGCACCGTACTGTGGAATGTGGAATGATCTACAGGAACTTCGGTCAGTAACACACTGTAGTACCGTACTGTGGAATGTGGAATGACCTACACGAACTTCGGTCAGTAACACTGTAGTACCGTACTGTGGAACGTGGAATGACCTACAGGAACTTCGGTCAGTAACACTGTAGTACCGTACTGTGGAATGTGGAATGACCTACAGGAACTTCGGTCCGTAACACTGTAGTACCGTACTGTGGAATGTGGAATTACCTATAGGAACTTCGGTCAGTCACACTGTTGTACAGTACTGTAGAATGTGGAATGACTTACAGGAACTTCGGTCAGTAACACACTGTAGTACCGTACTGTGGAATGACCTACAGGAACTTCGGTCAGTAACACTGTAGTACCGTACTGTTACTAACAGAGACATGGACCAGTCTCACAAGAACGTGGCCTCTACCATATTGCAGGTTCGTGGACCAGTTGATCTACCACAATAAGTAGTTACATGGCTCCAGCTAGGATAAGGGCCGCCGGAAATTTGATCGGAGTGATTATCATTGCAACATCAACATTTAATATATGAGTATGCGCCAGTTTCCTGTATATCTCAACTACTCGATATTGTGCCACAGATTGTGAGTTCAAAGCCAGAACAGGACGGAAGTAAAAATTGGTCTTCCTTCGTCATTGATGACACTGTGTGTATTGTAAGATACGAATTAAACTACCCGTTGTAATTGTATGATATATATATATATAAACTCAGACACAGTATATTTACTGATTGGTTTCTCATGAGATAAAGAATGAATATTATTCAGATTATTTTTGATAAAGATAAAGTTTATAAATACACGCGTGTCCTATTTCAGTACGTACCTTTGAAATTTAATCCATTTCACGATTTTTATCTGATCGTCGACCAGTTAGGTGTCCGGTATATGTATCATGTTTTCACATATCTAATTTTAAGTATCTAATAATTTTAACCCGGCGATATACATAAGTCATCTGACATATGTAATACAGAATATTTCGTCAAGATGAGGAACATTTTTATTTTTCCGCTCAGTAACGCCATGCAGTATACGGCATGTAAACTTCGATCATTATCCTTGCGAATTTTGTCACTTTTTGCAACGATTGATGTTAAAAAATGCAAATTCTTTATTCGTGGTAGAGGTATTATATCACATGAAGAATGTATCTTTAAGCAGGGCTTGTCAATCTTGGACTTAAATATAATTACATATTTGGATTGATGTTTTATTCGTGTTAGCAACACTTGCTCACTACATAAATCAATTGGAATAGTATTCATATTATATTATTCATTTACACGTAAGTTTTGTTAGCACGATACTAGAAAATAATTCGGTTGGTAATAGATATATTACTTAATATTATGTCTAAGTTCAATAATCTCTTCAAATTATGTTGTACTCATGTCATAATTACGTGTTATTTGCGCTTAATAACACACATTAATAATAAATAAGCACTTCATAGCAGAAATATATTTCAATATAGAATTGCCAAAGAATTTTGTATTTTCCCGCCTTTTGTACTGTTTGATGTTGTTCATGAAATAATGAATATGACTTTTTTCTTTGTGCTAAAATCAGACGAAATTTCCTCGTTTTCTTTTTATCTCTTTAAATATTTTCAAATGCATATCGTAAAATGAAAGAACAATTAGCTGTAGTCTTCACATCAGATGTAATCGGGTCCGTGTTTTCCCCTCGGAACAGAATATTGAAACAGACTATACCTAATGAATGAAATCGAAAGTTGAAAGAGAAAGTGGATAGTGTCGCAAATGACCTGGTTAGTATTCAGTACAAGGAAAAGTATTATATCCTATGAAAACACATGTCTTATCATTAATCATTTACTATTACATACTTAGGCTATTTCAATCAGGATATTGTGTTTATTTATGAACATACACATATGACGTAAAGCGGTCGTTGCTCCATGTGTTTAAAAGATGGCGGTCATAGTGCTCGACAACGGAGGCGGGTTTGCTAAAGTTGGATATTCTACCGACAAAGAACCGAGGTATATGTTGTTTAATGTACGGTCGGCTGGTGTTTGTGCAGTTAAAGACATATGTAAAATCATAGAAGACAAACGGCGTGCTTTCTGTCTATGTGCATTCATTATATTGTTGATTTTTGAAATTAACGTTGACTAACAATGGCAATGCATCAGTGTTTATACGACTAACGATCTCGCTTCTTGCGTTTGAGACACATGATCAGTATGGGGTTTAACAAGCACATAAATATGAAGGCCCCTTTTCTGTTACATTGAGAGAGTTTGTGACATGTTCGAACGATCAGTAGTCGAAAGAAGCTCTTTTGAGCTTATGTTGATTACTAATACAAGACCGAACATTTCTGTGTCTAATATGATAATTTAACGTCGATATTCACAACTACTTATTATACTGTTCATACACTTAAATTTGATGAACATCTCAGTTCTGTCTCTAAAGTATGCACGATTATTAAAAGTATTAAAAATTATAACAGCATAATAAATGTGAATTTTGACATAAAATTATCATTTTAGAAACAGAAATGTTTGGTTTAGTAATTTACATAAGCCTAGAAGAGCTTGTATTCGACTACTGGCTACCCTGACACAAACTCTTTCAGTGTAACAGAAACTGGGTGTTTATATCAGCAGAATGTGCTCAATGATGTGTCTCAAATGCAAGAAGTGAGATTGCAATTACAATAAACATTGCACTTGCTTAGTCAGTGTTCATCAACCTAAAAACAACAACAACATAATGAATCCATGTAGTCAGAAAACATGCTGTTAGCCTTGTCTAATGTTTAAACAATCATTGTACCTTATCCAAAATTTTACATCTCTGCTATCATTACATTTCTTAACCATCAGCGCTACAAATTGAGTCTGTATTGGCTGATAGAGCAAAATCAAAAGTGGTGAAAATACAAAAGTGCTGAGTAATTGTCACCTTGTATTAATGACATAAATGATGTTACATTGTTTATTTGATTCTCGTCTCTTGCACTTGCACAGTTATGTAGGAATGGTTTAACCAATATTTTTACTTTGTTGTTAGAGAATAGGTCAATAAAACATCCAACATAAACAAAAAAAAAAGCCAGATTTTACTCAAGCTGCATATATACTGTCCACATTTCTCAGTTTAACAATGTTATCATTTCATTATGGACGTAAACATTGATACAAATTTACTTAATTTGATATCTTTCTGGTCATTTATGTTGCCATTTTAATGAATTAATAGGAATAATCCTTTTTGTGAGTATTATAACAATTAATTTTACATAGATTACTTTCTGTTTGATTCCTGACTGGTTGCCTTATCCTAACTGCTTCTTACTGAAATTGGATCATAGATGAAATGTGAAATACCTGGCATTTGTTTGTCTTTAACCAGATTCATGGACAGACAATTATATAAATATCTTATGGCATACGCAAAGGCTAAAGGTACACATAACTTGAGAGTCTGATTGACAGCAGATCATAGTGTAAAGTTGGCAGCGAGTGGTCCTTCATAAGCCATTACAGGACCAAACATATACTACTGTAATATACACTAAGTTTGTTGACAGATTTAGACCTGAATGAAAATTTTAATATGTAAATATGACAGACTATACTGGGTACATAAAAAGCTACTAAAAACCACATTTATATACGCTGAGGGACCAGATCTAGAATAGTTCAGTTGGTAGAGCATTATATTATTATAACCTCACTTGAGGATCCAAGGTGAATAGTTAGTCCTGATCTGGTCATTGGGTGGTGTACTGGTTTTTTATTTCTTAGGAAGTGTAGATCAGAGACTATCCTTGGCTGTCTGTGGGCAAAACATTTAACTCATTTTCTCTGGATAACATGTGAAGGGCCTTATGCATGATGTTTATTGAGGTGAACACCATGTACAACAAAGACACCCTGCCTCAAAATGACCTGGTTG
The DNA here is from genome assembly GCF_031769215.1 of Ylistrum balloti. Lineage (NCBI taxonomy): Eukaryota > Metazoa > Mollusca > Bivalvia > Pectinida > Pectinidae > Ylistrum > Ylistrum balloti. Next base: position 287,106 of record NW_026782208.1, read on the forward strand.
TTCATGGGGTGATAAGCTCAGTAGACTGAATAAAAAATATATAATGCAGTTTTGTAAATTACATAAGAAAGCATTCCAATGATATGTTTTATTATTACACAATTTGTTTTATTTTAAGTGTGACATATCAATATCAAATGATAACAACAGTTTACATAAGAAGAAAACGTAATTCAATTTTAAAACAATAATTTTGAAAGCCAGACTGAAAGTTATATGGCACTTGATGATAAGTACGAGTAGTTGATCCATTAGAGTATTAGTTATCAATGGTGTATGAGTAGGAATATTACGTCTGACTGTGGTAGGGTAGGGGTTCTTCGTAACCTGTGGTTTGTGTAGGGATCACTCACAGTTCTTAACCAGTAATTCCATTATAAGAATATTATTTCTCAAAAAAATGGTTGATCTTGAACTTCTCTTGTTACGATAAAGAACGGTTGATTTACCTGCATCTCCGCTTTATTAATAATCAAAATGTGTATTTAGAATATTATGATGTTTTGGTTTGTTATTTCATGCAATACCTAGTACATAAGCAGTTGAAAAATACTTGAATAGGCTCAAACACTTTTTGAAAGTAGGTACAACCAGCTTTATGAATTTGTAAAGAAACAAGAGACAACTGAATTTTCAGCTTCATTATCTGCAATGAAAAGAGTGCTATGTCAGTGTTCAATTGAAGAAATTGATTTCCTCCAAACATGGATATTTCCTGGATTAGGTAAAATTTATGTTCAAAAGCAATCCTACTATGGCAACACCAATTATGACAATGGCAATCATGACAATGACACCACACAACATTTATAAGAATTCACAATTAAAGGTATGGAGTATGCATATGGCAATGCCTATTTGTACTACCGCTAAGTTATTCTGCATCAAACATTTAATAACTTGCAAGGAAAAAGTAACTTGAAAAAGAAAAGACAATTTCTATTTCCTACAAAATGCAAGCTTGATGCAGAGGTATGAGTGTGTCTTTTGTTCACCATTGAATGTACTTTACTTGAATTAATTACAATTTAGTTTCTTACTTTGCCAAGGAAGAGAGAGACGTGTCACATTTGGTACTTTACACCCTTAGCTTCTGTAATGTAGGTTTTCCTTCTATGAACATTTCTGGATAAAAATTCTTGAGTATAATTTCCAACAATACAGTGATGACTTACCTGCAGGTACAAATGTGAATGAGATTTCCTGTACAGGTACACATATATCCCATCTCTCCTCTCTCCCTCATGGTATTGCTCACAGATTAAAATCATTTTTTTTTTCAAAATCAATTTCCAGTTATCTAAGTAAAAATAATTAAAATAAATTTTTCTTTTGAAAAACAGTTTTTTTTTTTCCTTTAAATTTTCATTTTTGATAAGATTTCTGTGAGACGTTAGTCTACAACTGGTTGTAGAATTACCTACAGTTGTACACAGCAGCAGTACATTATACCCGGGTTGTTAACAAAGAGTACTTTAAAATTTAAATCCTTCATTGTTTCACAATCACTGATCCATGTTCGGACAATCTGAAATCTGATGTTGATGATATCTGAACACTTTCTGACAGTCTGAAACTATCAGTTCCTCAAATTTAAAATCCTCGTTTGTCGTATTACAACTATGAATATCAGTTTATATGTTAATTTTAATTAGCCCAGCTGTATACCAGTAAAACAGAATATCGTAGCTTGAGTTATGTTAGTCAAGCATGAATTATATCAGTGTCTACACAATTACATGGTATATGCTTATATTTGTGTGCTTTGGCAGTGTGTCAGATAGCATTACATAGTGATCTTCTCTTCCAAATGACACCCTGAATACATACTTTGTCTAATAAAGTAACTAAATGGAGGTGTGGTCTGGGTCACCAGCTACAAATGGCCATTATCTGCTAGACATTGTTAACTGATTATGTTGAGGTGTATGTTGAGTTATAGCACCACTGGCCTATCTAATAGTACTGCCTCAAGTAATTAATAAATTCTTTGGTTTTCAGTGTACAATCTAAATTTATCATTGTCGCTGGAACTAGACATGTGTTTGTATAGCTTTAGAGTTTATCAACAAGATAATAAGATAGGAAAAGATACATTTGTGAGGTAGAAATCTTGTCCAGATTTGAATGTTAATATCAAGATTGAATGTCTTAAAGCCATCTTCTTAATGAAAAATCATCATAATCAGTTGATAAGTATATTTTATGAATAAAATGTAGTGAGAGCTTCAGTGATGTAAAATTGACCTGTCTGAAGATATAGACACCTGTGATCAAAGGCTAAATTCTGGTGAAATGAGGACACAAACAAGCATAATAGACAGATATTTGTAGGTCTACTCCCAAAATTAAAAAGCATATTTCATCGGTACTGTACTTTTAGGATGTGTCCTGGGCATTTTGAAATTATTTTTAATGTTAAATTAAGGTCTCACAAATGACCTTATTACTTAATACATCACACTCTATCTGGTATACAAATTCATTTTACAAATTTGATTATCATTGTTATTCAAAGATTTCTCAATAGAGAAAGTCTTGTCTTCTTACCAAATGTCCTAGTAACATTTTAGATGGATAAACAACAGGAGTAAATGGAAGACAACATTTTTTACATATATAGAACTTCTCTACTCAATATCATACTCATATTTATTCATGGTGTTGTACAGTATTGATTCTTCATTGCGACCAATGGTTCACCATACACATTTTAACTCAAAGTCGGGGATGGGCTTATGGGCATGGCAAGACAATGAAATATCATAACTTTGTAATTATACTTAACTTTGTAATTATACTTAACTGTCTGAGTGGGCTAAGACGAAAATATTTAGATTTATGTTGTGTATCATGTTAATTATCTATAGTATAAGCTACAGATACATGTACAACATTGTACATAAAGACAAAGTGATTTTATGTTGAATACTTGTCCTGGGATAAATCTATGTCATTTTACTTCTTTATCAGTATTTTTTTCCTCTGGTATTTTTACACAAAAACTTCTTCAAATATGATAATTCACCTCTTTTTGAAATAAAGCTCCCCTGACAAAGCATTTCTTGTGTATAAATATTAGTTGACTCATTCATATGGATTTTCATGAGAAAATTATCTAAAATATTGATATGTCAATTTACATAGCAATATTTGGATGTATGGAAATTTCACTTTTATTTAAAACAAAACAAAAAGTAAATACAGGAAAATTTCCCCTCACTCTATAAAATATTTCCCTTTTCAGAAAAGGGTACATTTCCCAAAAACCTTCATTGTTCCCTTTCATTATATATTGATAGACATTTCTGATTTGGTGTTGAAAGTGTTTGTTACCAATGATATACAAGTGTGATTCAAGTTATAGTTTCCAGCCATACTAACACTGTAATTGGTTTCCTTTGTTTCAGAGTTTTACCTAACTGTGTGACCAAGGCTAAGAATGTTCGGACAAGGATTTTTATTGGGGACCAAATAGAAGAGTGTAAGGATCTGTCAGGGTTATACTACCTGTTGGCCTTCCAGAAGGTGGGTACGGTCAGTCAGGCCACACACAACATCTAATATTGTTTAACTTGTTATTCTGACAATGGTTTAGAGACAGTTAGGGCAGCACTTCTTGTCAGCCTTCCAGAAGGTGGGTTTGGTGTTTAACTTGTTGTACTGACAATGTTTTAGAGAGACAGTTAGGGCAGCACTTCTTGTTGGCCTTCCAGAAGGTGGGTTTGGTCAGTGAGGCCACACATAATGTTTAGTTTTGCAGAATTTGTTGTACAGCCCATGTTTTAGAGATGGTCAGGGCTGCACTACCTGTTGGCCTTCCAGAACAAGCTGAGATATATGGGAAACTCAAAAATATCATTCATGGAGAAAGGAATTAGATAATTCAGTCTCAAAATGCAAATTTTAGACCAAGCTGATTGACCTTTTTGTAAACTGTTTTATGGACATTATTGTTTTAGGATTTGAAGAAAGTCCTTATGTAGAATTTTTGTATTAGATGTATCATTTTATAAAAGACTGGCAATAAAGGGCCAATCTATTTTGCTGATATTTTCAAATTATACATATGTCACATCTTACCTCTACCAACAGGGCTACCTTGTTAACTGGGATATTGAGAGACAAGTGTGGGACTACATGTTTGGCAAAGATTTTCTGAAGGTGAGATGAAACAATAAAATATGGAAATGCCTTTTGCAAACTAGTTCCTCAACAGTTGGGTGCCTCTTCATTGGAAGTTTGATGTCATTACTTCCTTGCAGTGGTTGACCAGCAAACAAATATATTTGCAGCTAGGCACAAGGTCCACCAGTCTGTTTGACTGTTTAGTTATTTTGTTGGTGGATTATTGATTGGTAAAAGGATTAATCAAAGGGTGTAAATCAGTAAAGTATTTATCAGAATCTAATAAGAATTTGAAATGTAATGTGGTGTGAGTCCTTCCTTTGGTTGGTGATTTCCAGATGGTGACTGCAGGTGTATTTCAGGAAAAGCTGTTATCAAATAAGTTAATCTGAAAAATTGGTTGTTTCAGGCTGACTTCAATGAGACCAGTATCATAGTCACAGACCCTTACTTTAATTTCGCTTCCATCCAGGAGGCTATGAATGAGATATTATATGAGGAATACCAATTTAAATCAGTGTTCCATTGTAACCGTAAGTATACATATTCATATGTAAAAGGCTGCACAGATGTAGCTTGTATATAGTGTTAACTACAGTTTCTGTCACTCGGATTAGGTATCAGTGTGGCTTATGCATAGTGTTTGAATATGGCCTGCATCACTACATACAAAAAAAAACTTTATCACGTTCTTTTTATTGATGATTTTTATTTGGATTTTGAAGTCAATTTTCGGTAACTGTTTTTCACTAAATTTATTCTGTTAGTAGATGGATTACAGGTAGCTCTGTTTGGTATAACTTTGTAATCTACCAGTCTGAGACTTATATTCAACTAATCCATCTTTTATGATAGTTCTGTTGTACATGTAGAAGGAGGATATCAGTCATGATAATGCTTTTTATAACTGAAGGTGATGTTTAGTCTACCAGTCTGAGACTTATATTCAACTAATCCATCTTTTATGATAGTTCTGTTGTACATGTAGAAGGAGGATATCAGTCATGATAATGCTTTTTATAACTGAAGGTGATGTTTAGTGATCCTAATTTAAGATTTTAAACCCATAAATGCAGAAAAAGGGAGTGAAATCAGTTGGAATTGAGATAACTTGATAATTAAACAATTAAGTAAATAGCAAATTATTGATCAAAGCTAAGGCTATATGGATTTGCTGTAGTTATATTTCTGTCTGATGATCTTGTTGAAGATAAATAAACCCAGACGATTCCATAAACAGTGTTGACTTTTCTTGGATGAAGGTTTGATTGATGTACTATTGTTTACCCTGCTTTCCTGTCCTCTACAGCATCATATCTGACCCAGTATAAGTACCAGAAGGAACGTCCAGAAAAAGAGTTCTGTACCATGGTGGTGGACACAGGCTATTCCTTCACTCATCTTGTACCATACTTCAAAGGCAAAAAGATAGAAAACTCTGTCAGAAGGTAACTACTTTATTAAAAAGTAGAGGAAATGTAGCGTTACTTTGTAAATTGGCACTTATATCAGTGCTTTTTTATTTCTGTGTCAGATTTTTAGGGTCAAGATGACCTGTAGCCATTGTGTTTCGTCCATTGTCATGCATGTGTTTTTAAAACCCTACTCCTCTTTCATAACTGGATGAATTTCTACCAAATTTGGTCTGATGCATCATTGGATGGCGGTAATCATTTCTTAAATTCAGATGCTTGATTTGACGCCTTGGGGTTGAGGGACAGGGCACCAAAATTAGATTTAATACCCTACTTCTCTTTTCTGCTTGGTTGGATTTCAACAAGCTTTGGCCTGATTCATGAGGTAGGGTAGGCAATTATTTCTTAAATTTAGAAATTTGATTTGACCCTTAAAAAAGTTCTGTATTCTACAACTGAATTGTATCATTGTACATGGATTTTCTTTTTCAGGGTGAATGTTGGTGGAAAAGTTCTGACAAATCATTTAAAAGAAATAATTTCCTACAGGTAAGAAACATGTTAATGGAAAATGTGAAGAAATGGCATGCTGAAATTCACGGACTTGTTGAAAACATAAATATTGATTTATTACAGTAAGGTATAAGATAAAAACATGTTGATCATCATGGATGTTATCAGTTATCAGAAAAAAATATGAAGATATGGCATTCTAAAGATTTCTTATTAGATGCAGATAAAACCATTATATGAGTATGTTCTTGTATTAACATTTAAGTAAATTCAGTCATAACAGGTTGTAATATCACAGGTAGTGACAGCTGTCATATAGGTAAAGATCAGATGCTGTTTTTGTTTTACTTGGCTTTGCAGCTTAGGATATGTAGTGATACGTTTGTTTTTCAATCTACATGTTAGTCTGTCTATAAAACTAGATGTAGTATTGACTTTTTAAATCAGTTAGGGAAAATTACTGTAGTCAGAATCATGCAAATATAACTGCTTTTGTGAATTTATTTATACAGCCTCTGCCCTTGATTTTTGTTAAATCAATTAAGCATTAACTTTTGGGTTCATGTTTTTGTTCAATGCATTAAACACCAACACACCCGAGAGTTTGGCAATCATTTATTGCATTTGTTTTATTCTCCTGACAGACAGCTGATGGTGATGGATGAAACTTATGTCATCAACCAGCTTAAGGAGGATGTGTGTTATGTCTCCCAGCAGTTTACCAAGGACATGGAAATAGCAAGGTAAGGGGAGATAACTGATCTGGTAATCATAGTATTTCATTTCATTTTCACAATGGTGATTTACTTTTATGATTTGAGTTGCCAGCCATCAATAAAAGCTACGCATGTGGGTTAATGTTGTATCTCATTTTTTTGTTCATTAGTTTATTCATATCAAAGATACATTCCGTTGACGAGGGGTATCTGCGCTGGCTAACATCTTGAATTTATTTTGTGTTTTTTATTGCATTTGCTTGTTAAATTATGTTGAAAATGATTGGATGGTGTTAAATATGATCAAACAATAACAGACATGCTTTAAATTTCCTAAAATACCTTCTCTTATTTAATTGCTGTCAAGATAGGCTGTCATGACATCAGTGAATATTTCTACTGTATTTCATTTCATGTTAATGCCAGAATTAATAATCTAATCTCCATTATATGCATAAAAACAAGCATAATATGTCCTAATTATTTCTTGATGTCTTACACTCATACTTTATTGTGTATCTTATTATACATAAGGAACAGTACTATGAATTGGAATATCAACTTTGATGTTAACAGCTATATATTTTCTATATTGTCTAAAAGATTGAAAGGTCCAGCCAACACAATAGCAAGGGACTATGTGCTGCCAGACTATACTCACATAAAGAGGGGCTATGTCAGACCTCAGGAGGAGAGTACAGGCAAGGCTAAAGATGGTGAACAGGTACATTGCATGTGACATTCATCTGTTGAATGTTATATAAATATGATTGCTGTGTCATTTACAAAACTTTGTTCCAGATGGAAACACCTTATGATTTGTCACTGCAGTAAAGATGGGGATAAGGGCCATTGTATATACTGGACCATCTGCGTGATAATAGAACATTTTCCAAAGTAAATTATTATGTGCTTGTGATATATTTTTGAGGAGTTATGTCCCTTTTATTGATAAACAGGTGTATGGATTTGATATAGTAACTGAGGTATTGAGTTAGCCTTTAGGTTGTACAATAAACACTGAAATTTTTTCCATAAGGAAAAATAACCTCTCTATTTTATAGAGTGCAGTGTTCAAGTAGCAAACTTTATGTTTAATGTCATCTGTAATGTTTTCGCCATCTGTTCTACTATCAACTACCATAGCTGGAACAATACTATATGTGTTGGAAATTTATCAAAACAGCTGCAAAAAAATCCTCTATTCAAAACAAAAATAATTAGAGAGAGAGCTGTGCTAGTTTTAGGTTTTTAGGTACTGTAAATGTGTATATATTAGTGGTAATCTTATTTTGGTGCTTTTCACACTAAATATATTCTGCTAAAATATGATTACACTAATCATAATTTCTATATTGTTAATGTAGTAATTGTTGCCAATATAAAAAATTTCATCATGGCACATATTTGCCCAACAGTAATAATAAGAATAAAATAGGATTGCACGGAAATAAATACATTTACTGTAATATGGGTGTTATCATGCTTGATTTTGAGAGTAGAGTATTAACTTCAGCAGTTTGGCCAGTTTTCTTTAGATCTTTGGACACTGTCTCTCTTCAGTTATAGGAAACGGAGTTATTGTTCCACCTGTGTTTTCTACTGTAGATCATACGGATGAGTAATGAGAGGTTTGCTGTACCAGAACTGTTATTCCATCCCTCGGATGTGGGTATACAAGAGATGGGTATTGCAGAGGGCCTTGTTCACGCAATCAGTGCCATGCCAGAAGGTATCTGACTCATTAAATGACTTAGAATGGTTTTATACCATAAATGAGTCTTGTAAATTTAAAGAAATAATATCTTTGTTAAGTTTTTCTGGAGTCTTCATCCAAGAAATAGATGAAATATTATTTTCCTTGTTCCAAAGATTTTAACAAACTTACTCATCAATGTAATCATACCCTTGTATCTTCTTGTTTCATCAATTTTTAGCTGAATGCCAATTTCTCCAATTTTTTTTAGACTCTTACCTCCCTTATGTTAAAGAGTAATAAAGCAGATGTGCATTGCTTATTTAAAGGATATAGTGATAAAGGAGTGCATTACCTGGAAACTTTGATGAATGCAATAGGTGTGTTATTTATATCTCAACAGATATTCAGCCCCATATGTTCAACAATATCATCTTAACAGGAGGTAACTGTCTACTTCCAGGATTTCATCAGCGGATGTAAGTTTGTTTAAAAGTGATGGCTGGATTGATCTTACACTGATAACAATGCTTCAGTTGTAGCAGCAGCTAGATATATGAATTTCCAATTCAGTTAGGAGAGGCATATAGTACAGTGTATTACTAAATGTCTTTCTCTCACCTCAATTCTCCTCTCAAATTATTGTCATACTACTTTATTTCTTAAGAGATTTTTTTCAAATTTTATACAAAGACCATCCCTGACATGGTCTCAGATAAGGTTGTGTTCAAAGGTCATGGCCACTGTATTAATAGATATTTGTCAGACTGCACTAATATGAGTAGAAGTGTAGGAAATGGTCACATGTACACGTGCTCCTTTCAGTTCTGTAATTTAACTCTGTATACTCTGCATTATATTATTATATTGTATTTCAGGTTTAATTTTTTCTTGTGACATATTTAAAAGTCAGATGAATAGTCGGCCACAACAGCTGTCTTAACTCTTTCTATCAAATAATACTCAAAATAATATATTGTTACTTCTAGACATATGTAGAGAAAGGTGTTGATAGTAACAGATAAGTCACAAAAACAGTGAGATGAATCGGTGAAAGTTACATTTCAGTTTGTACAGGTAAGATACATAATTCCAATAAATACCCTCTTATTAATCAATTTTATTTCCGGTCCAGGATGACAGATGTGAGAAGTATGGCTCCAGATGAATATGATTTAAGTATCACCAATCCTACAAAGTAAGTCTAATATAGCCAGAGTCAGGCCAAGGCTGTGAAATGTGTTTTTTATAAAGACATTAGATATTAAAAACAAACAATGATGAAGCCAAATAAATACTGTATGTTAAGGTACAGACCAATATAATATTCTTATCCTAAAAGCATTGCAAAATTTTGAGTTAACATGTTCTTTTGTTGATAAGTCAGTAGATGTAATAGTAATCATTGATAAATCTCCAAGTGAGTCTAGAGTCCTATACTCATATCGTATAGGTGGGACTCAAAGAATTCATGAAGTTTCCATCGCATTGCATTGTCAATGGAAATAGAATGTGACTTGTTACAGCTTCTTTAATTAGAAATTTTATTTGATTGATTTTATAATTTCACACACGTAAAATGATGATATTCTAGCCAAGTAAGATGTTTGATGTGATACAAATCCAATTTTTTCTCTATTTTACTTTCTCTTTTCAGTCCAGTGACATATTCCTGGTCAGGCGGTGCCATGCTAGCCCAGGACCCAAATTTCAGTAAACTGTGTGTTACGCGTGAGGACTATGAGGAAAATGGACATGGTTTATGTCTGGAGAAGTTTGACGTGTGACCCATAATGACAGATGTCTTGGCAAATTTATCACAATGGTGATAGGGAAAGACTTGCATGGTGTCTTGGACAACAGAGATGCCAAACAAAATAACAAGTCTAATTATAGATTTTGAGTTGGTTAAGTACAAGAATATGACCAACATGTCGTCATATTGGCACATGAAATCTATAGCATCTCTGTGTGACTTCAACTTCAATGATTCACTTCACCTGATAGTGTTGTTACACATTCCTAGCTGGGGATATGCATAGGTAGTTATTTTGACTGTCTACGCCTAACTACCGTAAATACTTCGGTATCTTGTCTAACTTCAAGGTTGAAACTTACTGATAATTATGAAGGACATGGAAAATGTATTTCCAAAATACTACCTTTGTGAAAACTGTTTGCGATTAATATCTAGTAACAGTCTTTCGAGGTTTTGACTTTACACATTAACTATGATGTGTTTTTTTCATTCCACAGAGATCAGCAAACCATCTTGTGTTCAAGATATTTCAGTCATTAACTGCTCAGGTGCTATGAGTAAACAGAAAAGAAAATATTGATGTACACCTTATATTATATGTAGTTTCCTGGTCTAATTTTGTTGTTATTGCTAGGTATCAGTATACCAAATAGGCTGTCATAATGATATCACAGATGTATGAACCTGTATTTGTTTACATTTTCTTGATCTATGGACCTTAAAAAGGCCCACAAAAGTTAATGTAATTTCTTCATATTACATTGTTCTATAAAATGCAGATTTCTGTAATATCCATTTTATATTTTGTACATTTTATTTTACAAAATCATTGATCAATTTTATTAAATTATTTTGTAGGCAATTTTAAATGTGTTTACCAGATGTGTTCATGCCACATTCTTCCATCATAAAGTCATCCATCTTTCATATCACTAAACAGAACTCATCTGCCTCTGTTAGATAGACCATTTGACAAAGGGAGATATTTATAAATAAAGTCAAATTCGGAGTCAATGAAATGTTTTGTCGGTTGTATATGTGGTAGTGTTAAGTGAACAAGTCCACATACTGTATTTATACTGCAACAAACCCATGGGACCGAAACATTTCTTTATACTCAAAAGTCAGGAGTATGCCTATTACAGGCCAATTGAATAACATATGTTTAACTTAGCAGGATAGGCTTATTATCAGGTATATAGACTTACTGCCTTAACTATATGGCATGCTGATAAAACTGCTGAATATTTGTCTTGACTAAGGCTTCTTTTATTTGTTATTGTTTTTTCTTTAATTTTGATTTGTTTGGGGTTTTTTTTAACAAACTGAAAGCTGTAGGTAAATTTAAACTGCATATATCCATGATATTGTTGTCACTTTTAAGTCAAAGCTTGAATTTCTGTACCATTTTTTAAACTAATGGGCAATATTTTGTTAATTTAGTCATATACATGGGTCTAAATTGATTTCAGAAACTGAATTTCAGTTCATGTGTATAATGTATAATTTCATAGGTAATCACCAGATGCTGGCATCTGATCTGAATGGCTATAATAGAGAAAAGAAAACATAAATAACCGTCTTTACCAGACACAACAAATGTGTAATTAATGATATTAAAAATTCATTTGTTGCTTCAATTTTATGATTGTTTTCTTGTTTGTAGTTTTCACGTTTTTCTATCAACCTATCACTTCCTCTATTAGGATACACGAAGTCCTTGAATATTTATTGTTTAATGCAGACAAAATAGATCAGAACAGTATCAACTATGTTATATAGTGTAGTGAAGGCAGAAGTACCACAAGCTGTGTTATATAGTTTAGTGAAGACAGAAGTACCACAAGCAGAAGTACCACAAGCTGTGTTATATAGTTTAGTGATGTAGAAGTACTATCAACTATGTTATATAGTTTAGTGAAGGCAGAAGTACCACAAGCTGTGTTATATAGTTTAGTGATGTACTATCAACTATGTTATATAGTTTAGTGATGTAGAAGTACCACAAGCTGTGTTATATAGTTTAGTGAAGGCAGAAGTACCACAAGCTGTGTTATATAGTTTAGTGAAGACAGAAGTACCACAAGCTGTGTTATATAGTTTAGTGAAGACAGAAGTACTATCAACTATGTTATATAGTTTAGTGAAGGCAGAAGTACTATCAACTATGTTATATAGTTTAGTGAAGACAGAAGTATCACAAGCTGTGTTATATAGTTTAGTGAAGACAGAAGTACCACAAGCTGTGTTATATAGTTTAGTGAAGACAGAAGTACCACAAGCTGTGTTATATAGTTTAGTGAAGACAGAAGTACCACAAGCTGTGTTATATAGTTTAGTGAAGACAGAAGTACCACAAGCTGTGTTATATAGTTTAGTGAAGGCAGAAGTACCATCAACTGTGTTATATAGTTTAGTGAAGACAAGCTGTGTTATATAGTATCACAAGCTGTGTTATATAGTTTAGTGAAGACAGAAGTACCACAAGCTGTGTTATATAGTTTAGTGAAGACAGAAGTACCACAAGCTGTGTTATATAGTTTAGTGAAGACAGAAGTACCACAAGCTGTGTTATATAGTTTAGTGAAGACAGAAGTACCACAAGCTGTGTTATATAGTTTAGTGAAGACAGAAGTACTATCAACTATGTTATATAGTTTAGTGAAGACAGAAGTATCACAAGCTGTGTTATATAGTTTAGTAGAAGTACCACAAGCTGTGTTATATAGTTTAGTGAAGGCAGAAGTACCACAAGCTGTGTTATATAGTTTAGCTGTGTTATATAAGAGACAGAAGTACCACAAGCTGTGTTATATAGTTTAGTGAAGACAGAAGTACCACAAGCTGTGTTATATAGACAGAAGTACCACAAGCTGTGTTATATAGTTTAGTGAAGACAGAAGTACCACAAGCTGTGTTATATAGTTTAGTGAAGACAGAAGTACCACAAGCTGTGTTATATAGTTTAGTGAAGACAGAAGTACCACAAGCTGTGTTATATAGTTTAGTGAAGACAGAAGTACCACAAGCTGTGTTATATAGTTTAGTGAAGACAGAAGTACCACAAGCTGTGTTATATATAGTTTACCACAAGCTGTGTTATATAGTTTAGTGAAGACAGAAGTACCACAAGCTGTGTTAGTTTAGTGAAGGCAGAAGTACCACAAGCTGTGTTATATAGTTTAGTGAAGACAGAAGTACCACAAGCTGTGTTATATAGTTTAGTGAAGGCAGAAGTACCACAAGCTGTGTTATATAGTTTAGTGAAGGCAGAAGTACCACAAGCTGTGTTATATAGTTTAGTGAAGACAGAAGTACCACAAGCTGTGTTATATAGTTTAGTGAAGACAGAAGTACCACAAGCTGTGTTATATAGTTTAGTGAAGACAGTTATATAAGTGAACAGAAGTACCACAAGCTGTGTTATATAGTTTAGTGAAGACAGAAGTACCACAAGCTGTGTTATATAGTTTAGTGAAGACAGAAGTACCACAAGCTGTGTTATATAGTTTAGTGAAGGCAGAAGTACCACAAGCTGTGTTATATAGTTTAGTGATGTAGAAGTACCACAAGCTGTGTTATATAGTGTAGTGATGTAGAAGTACCACAAGCTGTGTTATATAGTTTAGTGAAGACAGAAGTACCACAAGCTGTGTTATATAGTTTAGTGAAGACAGAAGTACCACAAGCTGTGTTATATAGTTTAGTGAAGGCAGAAGTACCACAAGCTGTGTTATATAGTTTAGTGAAGGCAGAAGTACCACAAGCTGTGTTATATAGTTTAGTGAAGGCAGAAGAAGTACCACAAGCTGTGTTATATAGTTTAGTGAAGACAGAAGTACCACAAGCTGTGTTATATAGTTTAGTGAAGACAGAAGTACCACAAGCTGTGTTATATAGTTTAGTGAAGACAGAAGTACCACAAGCTGTGTTATATAGTTTAGTGAAGACAGAAGTACCACAAGCTATGTTATATAGTTTAGTGAAGACAGAAGTACCACAAGCTATGTTATATAGTTTAGTGAAGACAGAAGTACCACAAGCTGTGTTATATAGTTTAGTGAAGACAGAAGTACCACAAGCTGTGTTATATAGTTTAGTGATGTAGAAGTAATATCAACTATGTTATATAGTTTAGTGAAGGCAGAAGTACCACAATCTGTGTTATATAGTTTAGTGATGTAGAAGTACTATCAACTATGTTATATAGTGTAGTGATGTAGAAGTACTATCAACTATGTTATATAGTGTAGTGAAGGTAAATGCACTACCAGCTGTGTTATATAGTTTAGTGATGTAGAAGTACTATCAACTATGTTATATAGTGTAGTGAAGGTAAATGCACTACCAGCTGTGTTATATAGTTTAGTGATGTAGAAGTACCACAAGCTGTGTTATATAGTTTAGTGAAGACAGAAGTACCACAAGCTGTGTTATATAGTTTAGTGATGTAGAAGTACCACAAGCTGTGTTATATAGTTTAGTGATGTAGAAGTACCACAAGCTGTGTTATATAGTTTAGTGATGTAGAAGTACTACCAACTGTGTTATTAAGTTTAGTGATGTAGAAGTACCACAAGCTGTGTTATATAGTTTAGTGAAGGCAGAAGTACCACAATCTGTGTTATATAGTTAAGTGAAGACAGAAGTACCACGAGCTGTGTTATATAGTTTAGTGAAGGCAGATGCACTACCAGCTGTGTAATATAGTTAAGTGAAGTCAGAATCACTACCAGCTGTGTAATATAGTTTGGCAAAGACAATGATAGATAAAAGTGCCACCAACTTTAGAAGTTTGTTGAACATAGGGTCACCAACAGCTGTGTTATGAAGTTTACCTAATTAATGTACTTTGCGACTTGTGAATATATATATGGGGATTAAATTCCTACAAGATGCCAAAGGGCATTGACAGTCAGTTTGTTGTAACATAGGGTTTGTCATAGAAATAATCTTGTTAACAAAGTAAAATAACTTTAACTACCTGCACCCTGCACATGTATCGCAAAAGTGCATAATATTCTCTGCCATCTTGAAGATGCTTAAAACTTAAAATTTTGTATATAAAGTTAATTTCAGTGTGGTAGCATGATAGACAATTTAAAATCAATGCTTTTATAAAGAAGCTTACATAAACATATAACAGTCTCCAATAAATGCATTCACTTACCATACATTCGGATACTGCCCTTAAATGTTTATAACTGGTGACAGGAAGATGTTCATTTATAAACAGGAAAACTACAGAAAATTTATCCCCTTTCAGTGATAAATGTGAGACCTGAGAGTCTGGAAATTCCCAATTTTTGCAAAGCACATTAAGATCCTCCAATCCATGAAGAGTACATGATTCTACCATACATGGGTCTCCAGAAGAAAATTTTTCAATTTTGACTTAAGTTAATCCATTGAAGTTTTCTGCAAACATTTCAGTAAATTTATGATGCCAAACAAAAGGTAATCACAATATCTGGTAAGTCACCTAGACCAAAGAAAGATTAAAAACAATAGAAATTTGTAGCAATGTATGTTTATATCACTGTAATGTCAAGTTTTTAAACACATTCTATTAAAATAAATATGTAGAGATTACGGTTACTGTATTATATACATTATCAAAACAATGATGTGTATCAAACAAATTTTGAACACCAAACAAATCAAAAATAGTCAGTATTTAACAATATCACAATTTCTTAGGCACATTAGCAATAATCGGTTTTGGCCGTGTTTTAAACAGAAGTCTTTTTCGTATGATAGCCTTCACAAGATAATGAATGTCTGTATGTAACTGATCTGTGCTATTCTGATCTGGCATTTCATCATTGTCTGAGTGTTTCTTTGTCAGCACAGCAAACGGTTTCTCAAGATCACATAATTTTCCATACAGAATATGATGACCTATGATGAGTACAGGAACATTCTGAAAAGACAAAACAGATCTTATAACACTATACCTGTATTTATTTGGTTGTGAAGAAAGAGAATTCAAGTCGCTGACTAACATAGTCATGGTAGATTAGCCTTGATTGATGGGAATTTTCCTTTAGTTGAATGGTAGAGGGTCTGGCTACAGATTGAAGGGTTCAACCCCCTGTGAGGGCTGGGTGATTTTCATTTCTACTTCCTGTTACAAATGTGTACCTATGTAAATATGTTTAATGGTCTGTTTGTAACATTATGTCTGAACCATTTCAGTTCCTTTATTGTGTCATAGCTTTAACTCATCAATCTGGTGAAGACTGCTGTAACTCTTCCTATCACTAGGCTCTCACTAGGCTCTCACTAGTGTCCTGGCAACATGCTAAATACCAACTTATATTTCATATTGTTAGTATATACTGCTACTTTCATTAATATCTATCCATTCTCCAGATCCATTTTCCTTTTTACTGGATTTTTATCATAATACTTCACAGCAAATTTGACTATATATATATGAAATGACCTTTGCGCTTAGGTCACACTGGCTATACTCTAGACAGTAGAGCAAAAGGTATCTCAAATTGCAATCTTAACATCTTACATCTTAAACGGAAGTCATCATTCATGCAAGCATCGAGGAGTTCCACCTTTAAAGCATTCTTTTGTAAAATTTAATCATGTGTACACTTAAACGATACATACAAAAAATCTAGTGCATAAATTACAGTTTAATTCAGAAAATTGCAGCTCCCAAATATATTTGTTGTTATATTTCTGATTCATTAGGTTTAAGACGAATGCACATGATGTTGGACTCAAAAAGTGCTATACCATTACATTACAAAATGCATTGTGCATTGATGCATGATTGCTGTTTGAATGACATTCTAAACAAAATTTGTACATTTTACTCTTTGTAACATGATAAATTATGTTTTCTCCAAGTCCAAAATCAATCAATATTCTAACCTTGTGTGTAAAATGAAGATCACCAATGAAACGTCCATTGAGAGAAACGTTGTTTCTGGTCTCCAACCCTCCCTGGAGGTCAATGATAGCCCACTCCGGACACTGGCCTGGTCCTCCTGGTCTATGATAGAAATTATACCTGATGTACAGCAGGTAAACTAAAAATACCATGAATGTGTGCTATCTCAACAATATTGTTTATAGTGCATCCAATACAACATGACAATAAACAGAATAAAGCTGATATTTCATTCGCTTTTAAACTTCAGCAAACTGCTTTTGTCCTGTAGATATTTGTATAACTTGGAACAATATCTGGGAATGTGTGGTTTCAACATAAATTAGCTGAAAAGGGATGCTGGTAAAGAATTTCTGTAATATAGTATTGAATTGTTACATTTAAAAAACTCATGTAGTTATATCTATACAATGAACAAGTAATGAAGTCCAGCGACAAGCTAATCCATATCTTCGGGGCACAATTTTACAGTGCATAAATATATTCTTATATGCTTATATTACAACCATTGGAAAAGTGATCAATATTGGACTCTTGCATGTTATTCTAAATGGTTATACTCAGAGTATCCTTGATATTACTCCTGACATAGTATCCTTGATATTACTCCTGACATAGTATCCTTGATATTACTCCTGACATAGTATCCTTGATATTACTCCTGACATAAATAAACTGTTTGACATTTTGACTGATAGATGTTTTATCTCCACAACAGAATTCAACAACTCTAATAGCAATATCTGAAAGAAAAAAATACTACAACTACCAGAGACACATTCCTGTCAAAGCATCTAGCATCTCACAAGAGACATATTTCTGTCAAATCGTCTAACATCTGGTGTGGTTTACTTCTTATAATCTACATCATACAACAGGTACTAGCCTCGCCTGTCAATATTAACACTAAAAAAAAAAAATAGTAATGATAACACCAGTTCTGTAACTGAAATGATTACAGCGGCCTTCCCTTCCTGTCACGCAGAACATCGTTCAGTGTTCAGACTGGTAATGTTCTACAAAGTTCTAAATAATCTTGTGATATCCTTCAGATTTCCTAATTCCAGAAAACATGAGAACCAGGTCTTCTTATTACAATCCCCATGCTTTCATACACATGTAGATATCCAAAAATGCATACATATATTTATAAGCTTATAAATTTTCTTTCTATCTTTGCACAATCACTTGAATTATCATAATCTTCTCCCTCAAAGCTGCCATCCCTCTGTTGTATCTTTCCTCTATGTCCTTCTCTCCATCAAGTCTTTGTACATAGTTTCATCATAACCAACCCTCCCCCCCTCTAAAAAAAAAAAAACAAAAACAAAAAAAGCCTATGTACATATCCTTGAGTATGACATATAAGGCCAAAATAAAATAGTTGGTTCGGCATATCCCAGGCAAACCTAGAAAAATCACACCATTAATTCAAATTTTTTTCTGGAAAATGGAAATGAATATTGTTTTTATTAAGATAGATATTTCTCTCTGGAAGCTACTTTGCAGATTTAAAAAGTACATCTCTCAAAATACTTGAATGAGACTACAAGAGTGGATGATTCAAGTACCTTGGTAATGTTATGATGTTTTGATTCCAGATTCTTGTTTACCTCTTAGGCAGTTTTCACAGTACAAAGTGACTGAATAGATAAACCTGCACCTGTGTCCATAAATGACAACACAAAGAAATAATATTCTACAGGAATTTAGAATGTGCAATGCATTTTGATGCATGATACTGTGGAAAAACAGAGTGTAATTGTTAATAGAATGAAATTTTCATTCAGAATTTTCTGAGACTTAGCATTGTTAGGAAACTGGACAATCTGAAATACAGTCATCTGATGGAAGCAAGCATGAATTGGTACGGAATGTGGAAACATGTTTTTAAATACTTTTGTTAAAGTTTACATAGATGTCTGTGTACCATGATTCACATATATAAAATATTGGAAAACAGTAATCTTAGGTACTTCAATATTTTTTCTAAAGTACACTAATTTGATATGACAGAAATAGACTCAGAATTTGATTTAAGGTCATAGGATATAAAAAAATGAATATTGGTTTTGATAAAAATAGATTCCAAATATGAATGACTTCATTATCCTACTGTTGCTCAATTTGTGGCAACTAAAAGAAGGCATTCTCTATCATCTGTGAATACAATGTAGTGACCAGGCATGTAGAAATGCTGAAAAACAATCTTTGACATGTTGGCAAACTACTCCACAATAAGCAGTTGAATAAGAATTCCAAAAAGGTAACATATTCTGAAATAAGCAGGTTTGTGATGAAATGAGATTGAATTGTGCCAGGTCCATGCATAGTTTGGTTAAGTTCTTCATAATTTCTCAGAAATTTACGTGTTTGTAAATTAAACCTCCACCGCTATCGCTGTCCCCTTGCCTGTATGGAAACTTGCTCAAGACTGTCCTTCTTCTACTTCTAAATTATAATGACTAACTTCAACAAGTTGAAAATAATGTCATGAGAGAGAAGGAGATTTACCTGATAGAAAAAGGAAAAGAAAGAATATATGTATATAAATATTTCATTTTAAGGGTACAGTGAGTGGAGAGAAGTTTGTAAGGATTCAGTGGTAGGACTGGATGAAATGATGTCTGGTGGGATCTTATTCCACTAAGATATAGAACGAGGGAAAAATGATTGTTTTCTAGCCTGTTTTCTGCAGCGAGGAATTTGGAAGGATTTGTGATGGACATGACTTGATTGCCTGGTCACTAGTTTTAATCTATTTCGTGGGCTGATAGACAACTGGTTATTTACACCTTTAAACATTATGCACAGGCTTATTTCTCTGCGTCTATCGGCTAGGGGACGCCATTTAAGGTGGTTTATCATATCAGAGACCCTAGATGTGCTATGAGAACAGATGTTTTTATTTAGTGCATAATGTGCAGCCCTGCATTGTACCATTTCTATCTTGTTGATGTTATCTTGGGTTTATGGGTCCCAAACAGGACATGCATACTCTAGGGATGGAAGATTTGTATGTCTGTGCCTTAACTAATGTTGAACTTATTTTTAGATTACAATGGAGGAAGCCACAAGTAGAGTTTGCTTTGTTGGTAATGCTGTTGATATGGTTAGACTGAATTGTAACACCCAGGCATTTTTCTTGGTCTACATGTTCCTGTGTATGCCCAGGGAGTGTGTAATTATGGAGAACTGGGTTTTTCGTCCCCCTGTTTACAGACAACACTTTGTATTTACTCAAGGGGAAAGCTATTTTCCATGTATTTTCCCAGAGTGCCAGTTTGTCCAAGTCTTGCTGTAAACTTAAAGCATCACTGCTTGACTTGACAACTAGATATGCAATAGTGTCGTCTGCGAACAGACGGATGGTAGCATTTTGGCCCACAGGGATATCATTGATGAAATAAAGAATAAACTTGGTCTGAGGACCGATCCCTGGGACACACGAGAATGGACATCAATGACAGATTCTGTATTGGCATCAGTATTTTGTCATGAATTTGAATAATATTTCAACTGACAACTAAGTGAACCAAGAAAAACTTACAGAAATAATTCTACGGAGTGTTACAGACTCATTGTCAATTTGTGATAGCAATACAATGTACATTTAACTCTATGCATTCGTTGTAAAATTCTACCTTTCCGCATACTGAACACCTCTTGCTCTTGTAAATCAAAATAGTTTTAACGATGGCCGAATAGTCAATCTGTGGATGGTGTGTCACTACCGACAGAGACATTAAGTCTCTGCTACCGATAAAGAAGATATTTCTCGGAAACCTGATATCATGATTTAGCTAGCTGGTTGAAAATGGCATTGCTCTGGAAAGCATCAGATGGTGGATCATCCGCATGGTGTTCAGTGGGGTAGCAACTAGTTACATGTAGCCAACTACACTTACCTGGCTTCGATGATACAAAATCATATACTTATTTGTCAAATATATATTCGGCTGATAATGTTTACCATACTTACATCTTGATAGGTATCTGCATGTCGTTCCTAATTGTGTGTCTAATATTGAAGGAATTAACCCAATATTAATATTTACATCCACGATACAAGTTAAGTAACCAAAATTACCGCCAAGTTTTTGTGGCATAAAGATTTAGAGTTACCTCCCTTACCAAGCGTCTCATTTCATATATCCGGCAACATGGCTACTGTGGAATCGATGGTTGTTGAAGACCAAAAGGAACCAGAAAAGCCGATTGATAGAGAAAAGGTAGTTTCTTTTGTTACCTCAGTGCAACATGTAGTGTTTGTATCATAATTCCAACACTGATTTGTTATACAAAAGGCAAGCACAGATACCGGTGTTGGTTAAGTTGTGAGTTGGGCTCAGCCACTCGTCAGTATACGTATACGTAATAGTAATTTAGCCCCGCATAAGAGGGATAATTAGCGCTTTCAGTAATCAATAAGTTACAGAAACGCATGATCATTTGAAAAGGAAACACAAATTTCTTTTTAACATTTTAAAAAAAATTGTGACATTTTTTTACCCAAGCAATGCAGCATTATACATTTTACACAAAATTTTTAAAGTTTCCTCGCTTGTTCCTAAAAATCACAAACTTTTAGTGAGGCTAAAATAGAACAAAGGTAACTTCATGCTGACATGCACATTTGCACTAAATGCTGCCACTGGCTATACATTGTAACCAATGAAGAACAGTCCGTGATATAAATTATCATTTTTACACCAAGTTAGATAGTAGAAAAGAACATTTTCTATGCATTTATATACAATATCACATTGGCTATTTAGTTTGGTAGAAATATGACTCCCTTATTTGTTGCGGAGTTGACACTCCATTATGAAAAACCTAACAGATTACTCAAAGACGAACATCCCTCAAAAGCAGGACTATTACCCATATGAGGGACTGTACCCAACTTGTTCAGGTAATCACAAGAATCAGATATTCTGTATGTGAATTATACAGCTGTTAAACTTCTAAAATAGCAGGGATTACATATATATGGAAAGAAAAAACAGACTAGTAAGTAGAAGTACCCTACCTGGTCTGTTCCAATTGCGTTGCACTTCTCATTTCATAGTATTTTTCTTTAAATTCAGCTGTAGTTCATCAATGATAGAATTGAAATGCTTGATTGTTTTCAGACATGTCCACTACTCCTGCGAGTGTTTTGCAGTACAGG
The DNA here is from genome assembly GCF_031769215.1 of Ylistrum balloti. NCBI lineage: Eukaryota > Metazoa > Mollusca > Bivalvia > Pectinida > Pectinidae > Ylistrum > Ylistrum balloti. The sequence continues at coordinate 309,419 of NW_026782208.1, forward strand.
AAGACATAACCCATTGAATGAATTCGCAAGGGGTCAGACACCATCCAATGAACTACAAATTTACACATGGTAAATGCTCAGTAAATATAAACTTATCATATGAATGCAGGGTTTATCAGTGAATGAACTTGTCATTATATTTCAAGGCATTTTCTTAAGATTGATGATTATAATAACTTTTTTTCTATTGTGTTACTATATGTATTTGTTTCAATGTCAACCTTCATACTTATTAATATTATGACATTTAGTGATTATGATATCACAATGGAAACGATAGAGAACACATGGCAAACTGCGTTTTCTGTAATATTTCCAAAAAATTATGATTTGCCCTATAATATGCTTTCAAAGAATCATATTGTAATTTTAATGTTTATTATAGGATATGTTGTTGTCAATCTTTCGAGGTTCAACCATAACATAAATATAAAATGTCCTATTAGGAATGTTAAAAACCATGATACAGATCTTTGAAGGCAAATACATGTATATGACTAACCATGAGCTGATGCTGTTCTCTGAGTCTGCATCACAAGTCATCCTAATAACTACAATGTACCAAGTAATAAGATTTTTTGCCCCGTGATAATGATGGGCTTGAGGTACAGTATTACCTTTGTCTCATCACATACCATATCTGTGAACCTCTAAACATACTTGGTTCATCTTTATCCCATGCAGGTAGCATCATAAACATGTTCTACACCTTATGATATTGAGGTGGTCATGCTTGGGTCAAATGTCTTATTGGACAACTCGTGCAAATTTATCCAGCAATGATTCAAGTCTTCCAGACATTTTCTAGTTTGAAAACGTTTCTGATGTCACATGGGGCTAACTAAAAAAAAAAAATTGGCTCATATTTCTAATGATTTTATGTTAACAGTCAAACTCATCATTATGTGCATCATGATCAGATAACCTCATAAAAGATAAACACATGTCATGAGCAGTTCATAAGAGTTTGATATAATATGTCCTTATGAAAACATTGTATGTACATTTGAGAGCATGTAAAGATTCATGAGTTATCAAGTCAAGCTGAATTCCATTGTAAACATAGGGCACTTTAACATGTTTTTGGAAACTTGATTTCAAAATATTGTCGGTCACTTGTTGAAAAGAGGTTTTCACATATTTTGGTGAATCATTTCTCAAGAGTTCACTTTGTATATACATTATAGTAAATATTTGTCAGATCTGAAAGAAGCAAACAATATATTTTATTGTTATTATTTTGTTTTTAAAACCTACAGGATGGATGCTACTCTGAAGGAACTAACCAGTTTGGTGAAGGAAGTAAATCCAGATGCAAGAAGAAAGGGAACATTTTTTGACTTTGCTGTTGTTTATCCTGACCCTCGTACCCCTGTGTACAGAATGCGAGAGATAGGCACGACATGTGCTGGACATCGTGGTCAGGATGATAGTCATTCATTGACCTCCAAGAGGTTCCAGATCGGTGATTACCTAGATATAGCTGTTACTCCGCCAAGGGGTGCTGGTGGTCCCCCTCCCCGTCGTAATCGTCCATACTGAATACCTGTTTGTTAACAGCAGATTTTCAACATCATATTAAGCACCCTGAATGCATCATAAGAGAGACTGATTAATTTGTTCCAGAATGAGTGACTGGTGTTTCTTGTATTTTTGTCTTATACACAAGCAGAAGACATTGACCAAATGATAGTATGTAATATGTTGCGTGTGATCTCTGTTATGCTGTATATGAAGAAAGTAAGATTCTTATTGAACGTTTTTATTTTATATGTGTTGTTTAAGCATTGAAAATTTTTCATGACAAATACTTTCAATGGCAGGATTGGGAGATTTACTAGGATGTGTGTGTGCGTTGCCTTTTTTTGTGTATTAAGGGTAGCCCATGTACCTGCTTATTTCAGTGGTAATCATTCTGATGGAAATTTAACCACTGAATACTGAGTTCCTGCAAGTTTAAGATACCATGTAGTGTTATTTCAGTAAATCTTTAATGTTTTAACTTTCAGCGTTGTTTGTAGTATGATTTTGCTTAGAAACATAACTGTATAGTCACTTCTTGAAACACACCTGGTGCATGTTAGTGGGTCAAAATATTGGGGGAAAAAGACAGAAAATTCCTTTCAACTTTTATTACCAGGTACATCAAGACTTCCATTAATAGTTTTAATCAAAATATGCAACAAGTCATACATTTAAAGATAAAATCATGCTATATTCTGCGGATAAATCTTCAAAATTTGGTCAGTTTACTTTTACATACTATCTAGAACACTGCATGGTACTATACTGCATTTGGCCTTAAACACTTTATGCTGTTGTCAAAGGATTTGGTTTTAGAAACAGCAAATTTTATTTTCTAATTTTAATGAACAAGTTGGTGTCAGTATTTCAAAATGTGTTACAATTAATCAGATGTAGGGATTATCACAGTGTCTGTCATAAGTCAATATGTAACAATAATTAATCATTAAACATCAAATTGATTTAATTTTAACCTGAATTTATAAAAGAAACTGTTTAGTTGTGTTATTTGATAGAAATTGGTGTGTAAGTTGATCTGTGTATTTGGGTCAGTGTGTAAGTTGGTCTGTAGGTAATTAGGTCAGTGTGCAAGATTGGTAAGTGTGTAAAAGTCAGTAGATGTAAATCCATTCATTGTATATTCATTTCAACACATGGAAAATAAAAGAACTTTGACTCATTCAATTCTGAAATTTTAATGTCATTGAGCCTAAATAAACCGACATACAACTGATTTTGTACTGCGAAAAAGCAATAGCACTGAATCAATCCAGATATATGTAACATGGATTGATGGATATACGACTTAAGATAATGTCAGCTCTAGGACAGAAAGAAAGTAGATTAATGAATTATATCTCTTACAAAATACCGACTGCAGGTTACGTGCAACATATCTGTGAAATGTTTCTGATGTACACAATAAATCAGATACCAAAAATGACTGATGCATGATAATAAGTGATTGTCACAAATTAATCTGAATCTGAAGATAAAAATCATCAACTTTATTATAGTGACTGAACAGGTTTCAGGGGAGGTAACTTAGGCATACATTTTTTTAATTAGTTCCACCAACACCAACCTACCATACCAAAATCCAAATAACCGTCTGCCGGCCATTTTATTTACATAACAATTTTAATACTGAGTGGCACTTCTGGGGAGCAGGGAGACCCTAAATAAGAAATTTATCAGAGATTCATCCATTATTTTCTGACATGGCAATAACAAGCTGCAGATGTCAAGATTGCCAGCAGTCCAATTATATTGTTTCATTTTCAAATCCATATCAAAATAAAAAAACAAACCCAAAAAATCAACAACACGTGCAGCTAGGAACAAAGGGACACCTTCATGCAAAGTTGAGATAGATTTGCAAAGTACTTTTCAAGAAATAGATGTAACGTTTCATTTTCAAAATCAAAGATGAGCACAGATCGGCCTTTTTCTATCTCAACTAAAGATCACGAGGAACTTTCAAGGAATTTTCTAGAAATAACGATAACAAGAATGACTGGCATAGCACGAACTAAGTTTCATTTGAATTGCCTACCATCTGATAATTGAAATTCATACATCATACTGGCACCTGTTTTCCTATCTAGGACCAATACTGGGGATTATTGCACAATTATACAGTGATAATGACTGCTTCAAAACCGGTATTCTGTCATGCTGAAGTGTTTCGAATTATACACTTTCATATTGGAGAAAAACACCACGGAGTTATACAGTATAAATGTACATTCTTATATATTGTCCGTTCATTAAACGTGTTGTTGAGAGCATTATTGTTAAACATCAAACTAAAAGGATTGTTGAAGTCTTCGTGTATTGTTAACTTTTAAAATATACGTATAAAAGCTAGACATTGAAGAAAAGGCTACTTTAAAACACTATTCCGTTGATTTTTCATGCTCTTCATCATTGGGTGTTTTCTGGTTAAAACGATGGCACGCCAGGACCGGTATAATTATCCCAAACATCTTTGTCATCGGTTTCGATTGGCCACATGAAACTTTCAGGACACCCATTGGAATTCACGACAGACGAGTATCGCAATTAGCGTTCGTCGCCTGTGTCATCACACAATGTTGTTGTAAGTAAATGGAGCGTCACTCGGTCAAAATTCATCCATTCGACCAATCAAAACATGCTAAAAGGTTATACTACAAGTAGTATGTCATATGTTTATACAGCAGTTGGGATCGTTAACTTGAGAGGTAAGTAACATCAACCTATAGTGGTGGAAAACTAACTTCGTGATTGTTGTAAGATTGGTCTACTTATGGATATGTTTAGTTTGGAATCAAAGCGAAACACGATCTAGCATAATATCGATTGTGTAGTCGCTTCAGTAACATTCAGCAATTATTTTCGTTCATATGTGTGCTCACTACTGTTCCATCGTCGGCATTCGTTACATCAATACATATGGAGTCATGTCGTTTGGGCTGGAATGCGGTAACAACGCTTGCCAGAGTACTGAAAGTCATTTTTGTGGCTGGTGACGGAAGAATTGAAGACCATCGATGTAAAGGCTGTGGGGGCGCCGGGTTAACATCTTGTTGTGGTTCTGGGTCTGTTCCAGGAGTTTGCCCTATTCCACTGAGTCTTTTTTCTAACGTCCTCTCTTTCGCCATGATAACGGCTTCCTTCACTTCAAGTTCCGATTCTCTCCTTTTCAGAGCTTCCTTTTTCCTTCGCAGTCTTCTTTTCTTCTTTTTGACCTTTTCCAAATTTTCGCGGAAAGCCGTATTCGCCTGAAACAGCGCGAGAGGAGGCAGACGTTTTGGCTTCAATGGACCTGTGTTAACATTCCCATCTTCGGCCTGGTGTTTACCCTCCTCATTTGAAGCCTCTCCAGCACCCACAAGTGCGATAGGTGGTAGTTTGGTTTCTGGTTTTGCTGTAAAAGGCGCAGGTGCGACGTTGTTTTGTTTGAATGTCGACTTCGGGGCAATCTGTGGGCCTGTAGGAATGAAGCCGTTTAGGAGAGGATTCTCAAACTGTGAGCTCAAAGACTTTTCCTCTGAATCGTGTTTCTGAAATGGATTTTATATCTAGTATATTTCGTTATAAACTTAGTAAAATCGGAATCACAAGTTAATAGGATTTCACATGCAATTCAGATGCCATCACACATGAGCAGGTAGATAGATTCATGTTATATGAATTTTTCACATGGTGTTTCCGTGTGCCGATAACTTATAACGTATATCAATTACCGTCCGAAAGGTCGTAAACGTGGACATAATACCCGTTAAATAAATAAATAAATATATCAATTATCTAACGTGAAAAAGTTGGTAATAATTTTGCGGATGTAGATAATGAAACAAATCTCATTTAACACAATTATATTAAGTTATTGTGGCAGAAAATCAGAATAAACGAGACTTTATTATAACATAATAATAATTTCTTTATCGGTACCGACCTTTTCTTTACAGCAACATTCCCTGAGTTTGTGCCGGAGTATAATGAGAACAAGAATGACGATTATAATCACCAGGATGATAACTACGACGATGATGATCAACATATCTGTAAAGTAAGAAATGAGGACAAATTCAGGTGATGAAGGGAGAGCTGGGACACATCAATTAAAGATGAACATCATCGAGTATCACAACACGTGACCAATGTGACGGCCAATCACGTGGTACTGACATGTCCATATGAGTATTTATATGTGAATTGGGTATTGTACGTGAGGTTTGTTAACTGCTATTTCTGCTTTTTTCCCTGTATCTTCAATTCGAAATCATTTCATACAAATGACTGAACAAAGGAAATGCTAATGTTCATACTTCGTGTCAAATTACGAAGCTTCTTTCGATCGACTTAACGTCTCTCACACTTCACACATAAGCTACAATCTTAAATCATATTTGTAAAATATATTCAATGAATGTCTTCTCAGTTCGTTGAAATTCACAATGCCTTTTTCAAGAATACACAAAAGCGCGATACTGGAATAAATTAGATCTCGTTCATAACGTAAAACACACCAAGAAAACACCTACACATTAACAATCATAATCCAAAATCAAATTCAATGAAACTAATGCAAAACATGAATAAACAAATATTTACAAGGAGGTTTATGAAAAAGCACGAGGAGCGTAAGACGATGTATTCCGGAAGGCAAAGTGTCTCGTGCTTCATCGAAGACACACACCATGTTTATCTTAGTCAATCCAAGTAATGCTACGTTCTTAAATGAGAATAAGGTATACAACTTAACATCGCACAAAGAAATAGAATATTTGCAATGAGATTGCCATGACGACTGTAACTCTTCCCCATAGTTTTAATACCGAGTCAACTGCATATGTTGAGGGTGCAGGAAGGTTGCTATCGAGAAATGGAAAATAAAGAAATTGAATCATCACGCTTATCACATAGTTTTGTAGTTAAAAGATGACGTAGAAGGGTCTGTTTCCATGATTTCCAATTTTGACGGTTATAAACAAAGGTCGTAGTCAAAACGATTGTTATCCGACAGCAAGACGTCGTCAAAATATCTGGATGTGAAATTAAACTTCCTTGCAATGCCTTTGCGACCAGTTCTTTTTTAAATTCTTTGATAAATTCAGTCTCATAAGAACACAAAACAAGTTAACCAACAGAGGGGTACAATTAATTCCCACAGGTATGCCAATAGTCTGTTGGAAGATCTTGCCACTAAACAAAAAGATTTCGTCAACCAGGAGCACGACGCATATTTTACGAAATTTACTTCGGTATAGTTCACAACCACATACTTATACCACACTTAAACTTTCTTGGGAAGCTCCCATAACAAGAAAATGTTGTCCTTTCAGTTTAGAATGGGGTATAGTGGTGTACAGAGAGGAGAAATCAAACGTTCTTATTGAAGAAATGATTTTTAAAAGAGGGTGCTAAAGATTGATCAAAGCTCTTCAAAATCCATATACTATTGATTCCACGTCTTGAATAAACAGTATCACAATAAGACTGTAACCTACATTTGATAGTATTTAGAATGGTGGTTAGTAGTTAAGACAAAGGCTTGGTTGGACAGTTAGATGAGCCAGCTATAAAACGTTGTTTATATGGATTCATGTGAAGTGTAGGGATCCAGTATAAACGGGGGAGGTCTGTATCCTCGTCATTGACAGGTAATTGAAATGATTGTAATGATTGTAATACCCATTGTATTATATACCCTGGAGATTTTGCATTGACTGCGACAGTCAGAAATTAATTGTGACGTCATAATATAAACAATGACGTTTCGTTATGAATTGATGATGGTATAACAAATCTGTGTTGCCTTCGTATGATTTTCCTGCACAATTTTAATCAAAAACCTTTCAAAATGTCAATTTACTGTATTATATAATAATAAAATCTTTAGTCTGTTTGCATATAATATATTCTTTTTAGGAAACTCGTCAGTTTTGATTTTCGCTCGCCAAGTCATAATCAGTTTCATAAAATCTCATGAAAACTCATTTATAAAAAAAAAAATAAACATTTATGACACAGTTATCAGAAGAAAAGAGGAAAAATAAAACGAGTTAAGAAACCATTCATAATTGCTTTCGTATTGTCAAGAGGATAATATTGGTTTCCAGTGAGAAATGGAGCTAGTGCACACTGGCATGATTTTGAAGGAAAGGTAAACGCTACAGTAGATGGGGTTATGGTATACACTGTACATTCAGATCTGCTTAATAACTCAAAATCAGTTGTGTGGCTCTGTATCCATATCGCTGAATCCATATTGTTTTGGAGACGTACTCAACTTATGAAAATTAAGTTAAAGAGTGTTTTAAATTACGATTAAGACTTTCAAGCCGAGTCTTAATGTCAGACAATTCTGGGCAAATTGCAGTTTTAAAAAACAATCTGTTAATTCGATACAAAAAAATGCCAGTAACAATTACCTATATTTACAGTTCCATTGATGATAATTTTTACATAAATAAATAACACGAAGCCAAAAACACATCCACTCGTCGCGAACGAAGTAATGGTAAATGGAACAACGACGAAAGTTTGAGTAATTGTGTTACTACTCACTTGAATTGCTCTGATCATCCTCTCCGGTACTTTTTCCTGCGTTTGCTGTTTGTGATGCAGGTGTTGTTGATAGAGGTGATGTTGGAGGTTGTGTTAATGCTGGTGTTGTTTGTGGTGTTGGTGATGCTGGTGTCGTTGATAGTGGTGTCGTTGTTGGTTGTGTAGATACTGGTGTTGTTGGTTGTGTTGGTGATGATGGTGTACACTCGGGAATATTGGCCTGTTGTATATACCCCTTTCCTTTTGACGATCCACAGGCTAAAGTCAAGTTTGATAATGAATCATTGGCTGGAATGTACGAGAAGATATCAACGTATTTAATAATTTCAGTAAACACTCAATCAATCAAGTTTTTTTCTAGATAATCGCACGTATAATTAATTGATTATTATCAAAGACCTATGATGTAATACATTTTGGACAGATGTACCTGTAGTCAGTAGAAAGAATTTGCCCGCATCAAAGCCAAATGTGTTGTTCGCCTGAATCTCCAGATAGTAAGACTCGCTTTCATAGATGTAGGTTGGTATGAGATCAGTGTTTGATTCACAGCCAATGGTGGTAGTTTTTCCTCCATCCTTTATCGTCAGTGATTGACCACACGCTCCAGCATTAGATGTAAACATTAGATTAAGAGCTCGAACACGTAGTTTAGATGCACAGGAAGAGGCCACTGAGCATGTGTAGGAAGAGGATTGTGTCATATTTCCATCCGGATACCCAGTGTTCCAAAGAAACACTTCAGCATCAGTAGTACTTGAATTGCCGCTGATTGTCTGTATATCATTTTCTAAACAGATAGGATTTAGATAACCTTGTACGGATGTAAGCATTTGTGGTAGATACGTACTTTTGTAAAATCTAAATGAATCTAAATGATAGCTAAATCTTGACCATATTCTCAAAACGAACAAGAAACAAAATGCAACTTACTACAAAAAATTCCTGCTCGAGAAACAAAAGTTGGACATTTTATTATCTTGGAAGAATAATATATTTTGTCTGCATGTTATGTTTTATTATTTAGGTTTGAACGTTGTACATACCTGCTACGCAATAGAAATAGGCCACCATATAATTGGTGCGTTCTAGGTAAGTGGTGGTAGTGTTACAGTCTGGCGTCTCTTCCCAAGCAACAGGTGTAGTAAGACACGTGGTCTTGCCATCACAATTCTTGTAATATTCTTGATGGCTTTCTCCTTCATACTTTTTTCCGCAGTCATTCTCGTCAAACTCACAACAGAAAGGGGGCACAGATAATGATGTTACTTGGTTTGGGCAACCAGAGGAGCTGGGTTTGGCGTAGACATGTACAGACTCCATAACAATCTTTTCTCCAGAGGCACATGACCCCTTAATGTAGTTATCGTCCGTGTTCCCGTAACAGGCGGAATAGCTATTGAGTTGAGCACAATAACTTTGTTCTGCAAAATTGAATTCGGACAAATCACTTTAAAAGATGTTCTGTCTTGGGGGTCATTATTTAGTATACAGCGCTACTCGATTTTCTTGAAATTTCAACATTAGAAAAAAGTAACAGAAGAAAAAGTATACACGGTTACGTAATAAGAGAAAGAAGAAATGTCTTTTGTGGGCTTAGGATCGCGGCATTTTGTCCGAAACAAAGACCTGTGTAGAGATTATAGACCTCTGCCCAAAGTGAAATCCTTATGGATATTACTAGAAATTTCTTGGTGTGTTTTTACGAATTTCTTACACGACCGTAGCCAATATATTTTATCCATAGTAAGCAATCTTATCACAGTGTAATTTAACGATGGCATATCTCAAGATGTCATAATGATCCTGCTTAATCTGAGTGCAGTTATTTTACAGGAAAATTCAAATAAAATCTTAATGGATTCAAAATGTAAAATGTAAAAAGTTTCCCAAAAATGGTCAATGTACTTGATATCTAACAAGCATGACACATCGCACAAGTTTGCGTTGTGTGGTCCATGTGGCAAACATCATTGTAGACAACAGAACTAATTTTTTTACAATGAAAAAAGTTATACAAATAAAGCTTATTAAATTTGATATTCTAACAATGACGGAGTACTGACGTGTGCTACACGTTACGTCCGCTGTGACTATCGTACAAATAAACTCGAGGTATATGATGTCCACGTGACTACTATCTCTCAATAGTTATTTGTTTAAACCAAATCTAGCTGAAAGTATGGTGCGTAAATATAATCAGGTTTCTCAATTCTAAACCTTTCTTCTCTATCAAAACATTACATCAATAAGCAACATATTTAGCTTCTTTATCAAGGCATTTTAGCCACTATTTCCTATCCCTCATTGCACAATGCAGTCCGTCGTTATTGTATATGATTCTTTCCCTTCCTAGTGTTCTTCAATATCTTACACACCGTACCGGTATCACTGCCAGATGTATTATTCTGTCAACATTTCTTTTAATACTTTGTTGCTTGTTTTCATATATATATATATATCATATGTATATCAGTTATTAAATCTGAATTGTACTATCTTGTTACCGGACAGTGCCAATAATTTGAAAGTATATTGATAATGTTACCTTCAAAGAATTCTATATCAAAGTGTATGTTAAGAGTAAACATTGTCGGGGGAACAATACGCTCGTATATAGTCTATTCATTGTTCCTCGCTAGTTAACATTCACTTTACATAGACTGTTTTGTATTACATCATGAGTCTTGTTATGTATATAACGGTGCCACTGTGAACAAGGAAGTATTCTGCATGTTGCTAGTCAACGACACTTTTTCTGTTCTAAACTGCGGCAATGTTAAAAACAAAAAAATGCTAATAAATCAACACGATTATGTACAATGTACTAAAATGTCTTGGCACTGGACACTTCACACAGCAATTACATATAGGAAAGAATTATTACAAAAGGACTAAGTTACATAAATACATTAATTATAACGTACAGTACTTATAAACAATGGAACGAAAACCAACAAGTATTTTAATCATTTGTCTGTAAACAAGACATCTATCCTGACTAAGTAGCCGTAAAGTTCGATCAATGCTTGCAAACATTTGTATGTACAATGTTATTTAGTATTGTTAAAGCATTGTTGTGTTATCAACAATTAACAGCATAGCTTAAAAAAAACTTACCAATCAACATAAGGACTCCGGTTACTATAACACAAGCAGCCACTAGCTGCTGGCCCGTTATCATGGTAACGATGAAAACTGGTGTATCCGTGAAAAACTAGTGCACTACTGCACACCATTACGTTACATATCCTACTGTTGTGTGGTTCTATACGTATATGTAAGTGTGGACAAACAGATCCCAGTACTTTGTTATTTAAATTGAACCAAATCGGTGTCTATTCATATCATATGTGGTGGTACATTGTAGAGTTAGTACTGAATTTAGATTTAAATGGTATCACTTACGTGGCAATTCTGCTATACGAGTGGGCTCGCAAGAACCTGGATCTAACATAATCTTTTGATAACCTGATTACCCCTTCAGGTTTTTAATTAATGAATAATGTCTACTATAGGCAGACACAAATTTCATACTGCATGGATATATTTCATCCATTCGTATTGTACTGAACGGTGGTAGGTTTGAGAGAGAGATTTTATTTCGCTCAGTGACACTGACGTGTGAAACAAGAGGTCACAATTCGTTGCATTTATATGTTACTTGGCAGGAGTACAACGGTGAAGCTAATTATAATTATATAATTGTTCTGAGTTCTTTATCACATAACACAGGGAAAAACATTGTTTCTCCATACACCATAAAGGAGGCAGTGCTTTTCCTTACATTCAGCAAACGTTTACAGAACTGAAGATGTACTCTTTCTATTTACATTTACATTTTCAAAGCGACATATCTCACATGAGTAAAGCAATATTGGCAAAACCAGAGTATCAAACATCTTAAATTGTAGGTCTTCTGGTAATAATTTGTTTCTTACCTTACGATAAACAGCATATAAAGCTTTTTGAGCTTGATCACATAATCTATGTTTGGCATTTACAAATGTTCCGTTATAATTAAACAATACGTACTAATAAAAAACGAGTCTGTAATTTCTAGTTCTAAATGTAACATTTCCCTTATATTTCCGTTTGGAAAATATTGTGATCCTTGTTTTATCGGTATTGACTGTTAACTTCCATTGATTATGATATCTTTCAAAACTGTTCAAGGCAAATTATAGTCCTTCAGGAGATTCTGAAAGGATGACAGTGGCATCAGCATATAGAATAATAAACAGTTTTAGATAAATGCTAGTGTGCTCAAGGCTAGGGCTGTCAAGATGGTGAAGCAAATTTACATTGTTTTCATAAAGAAATAACTCAACATCATTTAAGCACAGAGAAAATAAACCTGGTGACAAATTTTCGCCCTGTTTTAAACCGACACTAGACACAAACATGTTGGATAACTCATTTCCATTTTTCACATGATTTCGTATTTTGGTAAAGATAATGAATTACTTTAAATATCTTACCAGTTATTTTTTAAATCTTTTTACCAAATACCAGTTCTCCAAACAGAATCGAATACCTTCTTGAAATCTACAAAGGCACAGTACAATTTTTTACCAGTTGAAAGATACACACTACTTAATACATATAGTACAAACATATTATCCGAAGTAGAATAACCCTTCCTAAAACCTGCTTGAGCATCTGTTATGAGTTAAATTTCATCTGCCAATAGGTTCAGCCTGTTATCTAATATCGATGTGAAAACCTTACCAAGGCAATATACCAGGGTAATCGCTCTATAATTGTCCAAGTTCTTGGGACCGCCTTTATTTTTATGTATTGGTTTTATAATTCCTGTGATCCATGCATCTGGTAGGATATTAGTATCTAATACAATATTAAATAACTTTACATAATATGGTATAAAGACATCTGCTGTGTTGTAACGTATCCATTCACTATTCCATTTATTTCACATTATTATTGAGCAGTTTATGAATAACATTTTCAATTTCACTGACACTTATATTACCATTAAGTATGTCACCATAGATATCATTGTTAAACTCAGGGATAACAAAGTTTTCACCTTCTCTTGCATCATCAGAATTAAGTTGTTTAAAATAGTTGTATAATTCATTAATTTCAAAATCAACATTAGAATTGCTCTTACCATCTAGACGGTTAATTATATTCCAAAATTCTTTGCTATCATATCTAGACAATCTTCTTAACTGGGATTCAGTATTCTCTTGGTATTCTCGGTAAGATTTATTTGATTCTTTTCTATAATCCTTACTCACCTTTTTAGATGTTTACCATTTCGAGGGGTCTTGATATTTTTACAAGTTTCCTTAGCACTGTGATAAGCCCGTCTTTTCTATTTTGGTGTGAACCATGGTTTACTACTAATATTATTATTAGGATGTTTCCTAGGAAATTACCTTAGAGTAATTTCACAAATTACTCTAAGGCACTTTACAGTGCATGTAAAATTTCATTCATGGTATCAATAATTCATTATACATCTACATATATGTTTAATATGCTGATCATTGTGTTTGCATGATCACCAGAAAAAAACACCACATGTATGTACATGTAGTAAAAATTACTAGTCTAATAAAAAACACACATTGAACAGATGGGTCTGAGCACCATTTTTTTAAAGTGGTGAGTATTGTTACTCTCTTGGTTTGTGATGGTAGGATATTCCACAGTGTGGCGGCAACCTTCCCAACACATTGGTCACCAGAAGTCACAGTAAGCGACTTAGGCACACATAGCAGGGATTCAGCCTCTGACCGTAATGAACGCGAAGGTTGGTAGGGAGTGACGAGCTCTGTTAGATAACCTGGAGCTGTTCCATCGAGTGTGCAAGTGTGCATCAGAATCTTGTAATGTTACCCATAATGCACAGGTAATCAATGTAAGTAGCACGGGTGTAATATGCTCACGTTTCTTGTACTGGAAACCAGACGCGCAGCAGTGTTCTGGACTTTCTGCGGGCGCCTAGTTGCCGAGTCAGAGATTCCATATAAAAAGGCGTTTCCATAGTCCAGGCGAGATGTCACAAGTGAACTGCCGAATACGTCCAATATTCCGAAGGTGGTAGTAACAGCTTTTTGCAATAGAATTCACCTGCTTTCCCATGGTCATTGAACTGTCGAAGTGTACGCCCGGGTTTTTAACAACTGGAGCTGCCTTAATGGTTTTTGTACCAACTTTAAGCTGGATATCGTGTGTTTGTTGATTCTTTGGTGCGAAAACAATGAGTTCCGTCCTGGTTAAGCTTAAGCATATTGGCGTTCATCCAGGCACTGATGTCTATCAGGCAGGCCTCCATGTTATGCGCGATGGTATCCCAGTTATGTTGGGGTCTAATAACCATCTAGATCTGTGTGTCGTCTGCATAACATTGGTAAAGCAGGTAATGGTGACGACAATTCTCACAAATTGGTTTCGAGTACAAACAGTACTTGCGAGGTCAAAGCACCAATCCTTGTGGAACACCAAAATCAACGATTTTATAATCAGATGTGGCTGATCCTATGACCACACACTGTCGTCTGTCAATCATAAGGGTAATCAAGACGTTTAAAAAGTATGCCATGATCAATGACGTCAAATGCTGCGGATAGGTCCGGCATGACAAGCACTGCTCTGCACTTGTTAACTAAGGCTGCAACAATATCGTTGTGTACGCGGAGTGCTGTTTCAGTGGAGTGTCTTGTGCGGTAGGCTGACTGCAGGTTGTCGTTCAGATTGTTTGCCTGCAGATGCAACTCTAAACGCTTAGGAACACTCTTCTCTAGTATCTGGGATAAGAATGGAATATTTGATACGGGACGGTAGTGTTTTAATTCCTCCTTGTTCAGCCCAGACCTCTTTGACATTAGCCTTCTTGAACCACAATGATTTGTTCATGATCTAGGTAATCAAAAGAAGCAATGCTTCAAGACATTGCTTTAGTAGACTTGTGAGAAGCTGATCCAGCTCACAGGTCTTAGATGGCGAATTGGTAATAATTTTGCGCACTTCGCCCTTAATTGTTGGTGTGAGCTGTGTCAAAGCTTCGCCATCAAATGGTATGTCAGCTGTCATTGCAAGGTTATCGCTGTTGGCTAGACTGTTCACAGTACCAATTTTCGTTCTGATAGTCGTGATTTTGTTCAAGAAATAATTACCGAACTTGTTAGATAAGATCTTTTCAGATGAACAGCTTGTTAGGATTGTATCGCCATTTTGGCCCATAAGATGTTTGGTGAGCCTGAATAGTTGCTGATGGTCAGTACCACATTCTGCTATTTTATCTGAATAGTAATTCTTCTTTGCTTGAACAAGCAGCAACCCGACTAGCCGACATTGATTCTTGTAGATCTGTTGGTGGATTGACAGTTTTGTTCTGCGCCATTGTCTCTCTGCTTTTCTTCGCTTCTGTTTTGCTTTGCGCAATTCCTCTGTATATACCAGGGAGCATTTGGTCTTTTAGTAATCACCTGGTTTGTATATCAGGCCATTTATTCCAGAATCGAATGCTTCGAAAAGATCGTCTACCCAATCAACAGTTGACTGTAGTGTGTGAGAGGATTCAATGTCTCTAATGAAATCTGGTACGCAAATTTCACGATATCTCCGGAAACTGACCTCCTTTCTAATGCGACCTGGTTTACCACAATTGCGTGCAGTATGCACCGAAACAATATATCTAAATCATCAGTTTTCGTTTCAACTAGGACAATAATGTCATGTGCTGTGATTAAATCATTAAATTCAGGAAGCAATAATTTGATTTTCACATCACACACATTTAGAAAAGTAATGTCTAGTTTGTATAATTCAGATGTAACACCCGCCAGATGACCTCCTGTGGTGTACCCCTAGCGCTGCTGATTTCCGCTGGAGTTTGGTCCCCCATGACTCTGACTCTGTCCGGCACCAGAGGGCGCACCTCAATATCGAGTTCCTCCCGAATAAAAGTTTTAACAACCTTTTCAGTATCCTCGTTTGGGTCACCCTTGTCCTGGATACCCCCAATTAACATGTTATTACGCATAAATCTATTTTCGAGCATTTTGTCATTGAGTTCTTCCATGATAGTTTTGTCAAATTTAGCCCCATGTATTTTCTCACTATGTATACCAAGTTCTTTTTTAACTTCAGATAGCTCATTGTTTATTTTACCAAATTTGTGTTCAATGGTGGTCAATCTGTTGACTATTGTATCTAGTATGTCAGGTTTACTTAGTTTGTATCGTTTATGACAGATTCCATAGATGTTGGCATAGCCGAGGGAGTCAAGGATTTCGAGTGGTCAGTTTGGGGAAATGACTGTGGTGTGTAGTAACATGGCACCGACGATCCCTGTACATTATTTTGAGAGGGTGGAAAGGGGGGAACGGGCGAAGGTTGGGTTCCGTACATATCACCGTGTGCGCTCGCTAATATAGCACTATTGGGCACGTACGCGACGATAGGCTGTCCAGGTGCCTGTGTACCTGTCCCAGGTGTAGGGTACATATTGTTACCTGTGCCGGTCACGGATGATTGCTTATGAGGTGTCACTGACATTTTACGTTTTTACATATAACACTTTTAAAGTTAAAACATACACCACATTCGTTACACAAAGCCTACTCCTCTAGAACTATGTAGGACAAAGTTCACCTGAATCCCAATAGCGTCTGTATCACCCGTCATAGAGTCGGAGCCTTCGGCACACACCTGTACTCACTCCGCCATGATGTGTTGTATATGGAGTCTAGGCAATGTGGACGTCTTGGGCAAATGTGTTGTTCACGCCGACGGTCTTCCACAGTTCGCGGACTGACTCTGGGATATACACAAATCTCTTTCCGTCGTAGCTGCAAATTGGAAGCAGTACCGCCTATACGCGGAAGTCCTCATCCGGGACGGTCCATGTTGTTATCCTATTGCTGAAAACGTCTTAAACTTATGTGAGCGAAGTTTAAAAACGAATACAATGTTAAAACGGATGCACAGTTTTACTATAAATTTGATTAAAGACAGTAAAACAGTAGATCAGTACAAAACATTTAATCAGTTCATTATCGCAAAAAGAACCAAGGGGAACACCACAACTTATTGCATATATCAAAGCAATTTCCTCGACAATAGTGTGGAATAACAAATAAACATCTTTTCAGTAAGATTTAAACGTACATGTATAGTATATCAGAAGATTAAATGTTATGTGTGTTGGAAGATACTAAAATTCCCATTGCCGGCCTACGATTCGAGAACATTCTCGTTTTCATTTAGCGATTGGTCATGAGAGGTTAGAATGCAAATGTAAGCAAAAAGGTTGATAGTATTTAAGTAAACGTAGTATACTTATTTATAATATGTCCAGCGGTTCTATTGGCGATCTTGTTCACATTTTGGGGCGTGATATTACCTACCTGCATTAACGAAGATTTGCATCGCGATTGTCGTCGATGAAGCAGAAGCGGTTTACCCTTCCGGAACTTCTTGTCTAATGTTCCGTAAACATTTTTTCAGGAGTCCTAATGTAATTCTTTCATCTTTTTGCCATTGTTTCATCAAATTTGAGTTTGAATACAGATTCTTTTAACATATCGGCATTTTCTTATTTTATCAGGGTTTTCCCTTAATAATATGGACTTTTCGTCGTGTGAACTGATTTAAATATTATTTTAAACATCTTACCAAAAGATCGTAAAGAGAAATTTCGTCACTCATTTTCAATTATGAAACCTATGTATAGCATACCATTCCGTATCCCTAGCCAAATCCATCGTTAATGTCATTTCACGGTCTATAACATAGTAATAGTGCAGACACCACAGAGTGACGGACTATGTAATAAAGGAACAATGATATTGGCACGTTAGCCGTCAGAGTCGATCAACACAAGACGTTGTGCTTCTACGCACTTAACATAATGCATGCGAGTAACATGATACCTTGTCATGTTACCTGAATACCAGTCGATAATTGGGCAAAGGACACTGACCAGGAAGTTGTTTCAACACACTGAACACGACGACCACCAAGTCAGAAAAATGTAATATTTATTGAGCAGTTACAAAAATTATAGAGTATACAAATACCTGGTATCAAACGAAGCAAACTTAAGTTACTGTTGTGAAATATAAATAGCAAGCATTATATAACTAATGCAAAAACATTCCTGAAGAATAAAAGTTCTTATAACACAACAAGTAGAAAATTAGAGTGTGACGTTTCGATGCCTACACGGTCACTTTCATCAGGGAAACGACCAGTGTGGAGCTTACCAGTACTAATGTGCTTAGTGTACGTGATGGTAAGGAATCGACCAACGTTTTTTGGCTGTACTTAAATCCAATATACACTAAGGTCAATAATAATGTGACGAGATGGTAAACAGATTATAGACAAAAAACACACAAAAGATGCACGCTTTGTTTGTCATACTAATTGCCCGGAGAACACATTCATATATACACTTTAAAGTCATCAAGCAATTTTTAAACTTTAAACAAATGTCGATCGCAAGTAAGGAGTTGACTTGAGTAGGGCGGAAATACCGTATCGGTTTTTGCGATTGTGTTGATACCATGCTATGTGTTTGGTAAGGCTTATGTCACAACACACAGACCAGGATGTAAATATAGAACGCAGTCATCGGCAAAATCCACTTCAATATGTGAAATTGAGATAATCAAAATCTTTTGGATTTGGATCGATTATTATAAAGTATAACGAGTGATTGTAACAAAGAGACACATCAAGAAGGAAGAATATTTGGAATGATGCCATGTGTCACGGAATAATGAGCGATACACGGCCTCCTTTGATCTAAATAGTATTCTCGAGACAAGGAAGTAGAACATCTTGTCAAACAATTAATTCTACATTCAGTCATGTTTAAGCATGTTTTAAGTCTTCACAAGAAATACAAAGAATATAAACATGTTTAAGTTAAAGCACTTTGAAATTCTCGGTGTATGTTCTTTCTGAAAAGCTGCGTGACGTTTGGATACCTGATATGCCGTATTCCATGTCAGTTTGTCAGATCCTTTATCATTAATAACAAAATAATGTAGTTCATAATTAAATAAATCAAGTATGCCATTTACATGCCCTTTTTAAAACCATGTTAGTTTCAACAGTTGAGTTAAATCGTATTCCGAATCAATGTCGTATATCTTGAGAACCACCAAACACATTTGGTTCATAGAAGCCTCATATCATCTAAACATCAAGAGTTACCTCTGTTCACAGTCTGGTTTGTATAGGAGTAGGGAACTGATATGTTTTCTATGTTTCTGAATAGTAATTTTATTGCCGAAAGATGAATTTTCTATCGCGCTTCAGACATAGAACATAGGAACCTTTTTTTACTTGATAAATCATATTACTATTGTGCTCTGTTGGCCTATGTGCTGTTTTTATCATTTCATCATGTAGAGTTGAATTTGTGTGCATTTTTGTTCTCGCTTGTCTGTGTTAGATATCTACACTTTGTCTTACCATTGCATCTGAAATGTACTAAGGCAAGTGAAACCATCTCATAAATAAGTCTTTAAACGATTTCTTGAATGAGGATGAGTAATTACTTACTGGGATACTTATAAGGGATATATGATAAAATTGTATGTGAGAAATTGTTTATTTTGACTGTAAAACTCGAAGCTATGATTTCATATCTTATAGTGTAAAATTACTTCACTTAACAAGGAAAAATACATATATATCTTAATATGTATTTCTTACCGGCTTTATCCAAACAATTCTTTTGAGAGTGTTAATTGAGTTCTCTCCAATATGTCGATTACTGTTAATAAATTAATGACAACTGCTAATCAGTTATTGATAACTGCTAGTTAGCTAATTACAACAGCAAATCAGTTTTGAATAATTTCTAAGTTACTGATATCTCCTGATAAAATAATGAATTGTAATTTTTATGCAACATTTATACTCTATCATATTCTATAGATTGCAATATATGTGGTTTTAAAACATATATCACAGGAAAACGGCTCTAGTAGAGAAGGAATTTCTGCTGTAACTGCCATATAAAACTGATTGCAATTTGTTTAATGGTGTTTACCCCCACCAGAAATATAACTATATTATCTTGTACAGTACGTTACCCAAAGACACATTAAATCTTTATATTGTGTTACAAGAGAGAATCGTATCTATATTGCATTAACTAGATATTTCAAACTCTGTTTAAAATTCTTTCTGTGTAAGTGTCCGCTGGTTTTTGAATGAAATATTCTGTTGTGTATTAACATGTTAGAACTACTTATGTCTTCATTAAACGTCATATTTCGCCGATTCAGGTTTTCATCAAGAAGTGCATCAAAGTTATTGATGAGTGTTTTGGTAAAGAAATTCAACTTTATTCATGTTTCTATGTAAACCATAAAATTGATGATGGATTTAAGTATCATATTTGTTATATTTGTATAGAAAATTACATTGATGCAGGTCAGTGCTCAGTGTTACGGAAAACCATTTCTATTTAGTGAATTGTATCCATGCACACATATAAACTCTATCACACTAATTTGTCAGCATGAATACGTGTCGGATATCATACCGTTGACAGGTATAACATCAAAACTCTATTTCTCCTTACGTAATTACGAGTACACTTTTTAAATCGTTTTGCATAATCCAGGAAATAAAATGGTATTCAATTCTCAAAATAAGTTTTACAGTTTTTTGGTACGAAATGGAAAATTGTGTTTGATTAGTTCCTAAAGTATACTATAAAATCACACATGTCTGGTTTCTATAACTTTAGCAGTATCTCCGCATGTTTGTTTCTATGATGTACCAATAGAGCCTTGCATACTTGTCTAGTTTCTATAATATACCTTCAGTACGTTCATCACCTTCCTCACATATATAGTGTCTTCAATGTACATTCAGCACCTGCCACACATGTCTAACTCCTATAATATACCTTCAGCACCTTCCACTCAGGTAAAGTTTGTAATTGTAGTTTCTATAACGTACCATCAGTTCCTTAGAAACATGACCTGTGTTTATCACACCACTGCCACATCGACTTTGGTTGAAGATGCTGATTTTATAGATGATCTCAAATTATCGATCTCGGTAACCTGAGAGGAAATTTCTTTGTTCTTTTTGCGTTTTCTTTTTTTCTTTTGTTTTTCTTTGTTTGTCTTTTTATGTATTTCTGTCTCCAATTCTTTCCCATGGATTATAGACTGCTGATTAATAGGAGTAAGTGTATGCCTTCCATATGAATGAGGTTGGTAGATTGGTGTCAGTACGGACACAGGAGCCACTTGAGGTAACACCGGTTTCTCAAACGGGGCAAAAAATAAGTTTTCATCTGTTATTTCTTCATCTACTTCGAGAGGATTCTTTCCAGTATCTGGATGTACCCCTGTCTGAAAATAAAAAAAAACATGTTCTGAAATTAGTAACAATGATCCTACGTTCATTCTACAATGGTTTTATTTATTGTCTGAGTATTATATAGGAATATGATGGTAGGATTACAATGAACGTTTAATTATGCCTGATTTTTTAAATCTTTGCTACTCATCTTAAACACTAGATAACATTAGTATTTAATTTCAAGATCACTAACATGTTTGCTTAGTTATCTATATAAGACTGTTGAATTACCACAGATTAGTTACAAAATAAAACGTCGTAACTTACCTTACATTTTCTTACATAGAAGTCTTTTATTTTATTCCTGAATACACAGATTACAAGGAGCACACAAACTAACAGACCCAAAAATATGCCAATCCCGAGAGCTTGAGCTGAAGAAAACAAAGAAAGAAATGCAGATGACAACCGCACAATTGACCAATTGATAATTTACATTTCTCTGTATAATAACATCAACTGAAAAGTCGCTAATCAACATTACAGGCATACTTCCCGAGTACTTGGTGCATAATTCTGGGCGTTACATATTATTTCTTATTATGTCATACAATTAATAGAGCCACGTGCAGTGACGTCATGAAATTTTACGATGGTATACTCTTTTTTTTGCGTCGCTAACTTCGACATGACATATAAAACCTTAGAAGAATTCTCCTCCGGTTTCAACACCAATCTACTAATAAAATTAATCTTTGTGGTATAGTCGAAATGATGGATACTTGTTGCAGGTACCAGTATAATCAAAACTTGTTTTGGCACCAGTGAAATGAAGCTTTGTTGAGGCACCAGTATAATCAAAACTGTAAAGTTAATAGGTAGACGGTCGCCAGTAGTGAGTAGCCTCACTCCTGTCTGACATCCGCTCTTCCTCTCTCTTTTTCTCGCAGACCAAGAGATGTCTATTTATACTAAAATTTCATGAAACTGTTGGTAAGCAATAATACACACCAGATAACAGGCTAACATATATTGATTAATACATGAGTAGTTGACATAGGGACATACATGGGAATGGTCGTAGACTATGTTGTTTTCCACAATATAAGTATACACTGACCTTCATGCCAACTGCTTAGATAGGGTCCAGGTAACAACGTATATAATCAGGCAATGAATCGATACATGGACATGTGTTGTAGATTAAGTAACAACAGTATGACTACTGGCCAATACATAAGTGCCAACTGGTAGATAGTTGTCAGTAATAAATAAACCTGGTCTCATTTTGGCATTTAAATTATGATTAAAATCATATTAAATTTTAATAGATCACCAAGATGTCAAAACTCTGACATTTTGGTTAATGTTACGCAGGCTACAACATAATGCTGGCAACAAAAATAATACGATATATAACTCATGTAATTTTGAAAAGAAACGCGATACGTTTTGACGTTTCTAAAAAAAACTGAAAAAGTGATAGTGAAAAGGCAGCTCTATGATGAAAAAAACTTACATAACGTTTTGTCATCTGTCGGTGGTTCTGTTTGTGATGGAGCTAGAACAGGTGGCGTTTGTCCCCATGAAATATCCGTTGTTGTATTTCCCGTGAGGTTCGCTGTTGTGCTAGAATAGTTTGTTGTTTGGTCCGTGGAGTTGGACATAATTTCTGAAGAGCTTTCAGTGGATAATGATGTTGTGTAAGTGCTGCTGCCAGTGGTTGTGGTAATGTTAGAACATTCGGTTCTTCCTTCCCCTAGGGATGCCCCACACGCCAATGTTATAGGATCGTCACTCTCGGCGTCTATCGTATTGAAATACAATGCATCCTGGATTAGTAAGTAATGCGACAGTTACATTTAAACTACACAAGAAACAAAACAACAAATGTGGTAAAAATAAAATAATTGAAGTTTCCACACGCAATTTCGCCGTACCGTTATTTACAACGAACTATGTATACTTTACAGGAAATTGCTTGAAGTAGATATTTACACATATTAAAAGCAATTGAGATATACTCACCACCTATTTGGAGAAGGAAATATCCGGAGTCCGTACCAAAAGTGTTATTTACTTGTATTTCGAGGTAGAAGGTATTGTTGTCGATATTCAGGTCGTTGGGAAGGTAGTCAGTATTGGAATCACAAGTTAAGACATGCGTGTTGGTTCTGTCAGTGATGGTAAGTGATTGTCCACAAAGTCCTCCCTCTTCCGTAAAGTTCAAAGTCAGCGCTTTTAATCGGAGACTCCTGGCACACGATGCTGATATGGAACATTTGAACGAGGAGTTTGCTGGTAATGCGCCAGTGTTGTTACCAGATTCGAACCCAGGATTAGACAGTAAGGCAGTGGTTGTGTTAACACTTCCGTCCTCACTAACATCTAATGCATCATTTTCTGATAATAAAAAAAACACTAGAATATTATATTAATGTACCTCTGTAACTTGGTGAAAGAAATATTGAGGTCAATTAAATTGTTTTCCAATCGACAGCCAACGAAATATACGCGAACCGGATGCAATTGCAGAGACCAAAAGTAGTGTTGCCGCTTTGAACACGGTGCCGTTTAATACAGAACAAAATATGTGATAGACTGCATAATCACAAGGAACAGTCGATGTGTTGGAGGTTGGAATGATCAGCATATTTAGCCTCAAGCGATATTTTATACCCGTTTATTCGTTCTATTTAATCAATTCTTAAAGTATTATGGCATTACAAATGTTTTTGTGATATAAATCTAGACACAATCTAAATGTCATTAATCTTACTAGTCAGATAAGTCTTAAAATGATCGGACAGCAGACTAGATCTACAGATGTCCTTTCTTTGAAAGCACATAAAACTTCAACAATTACAATAAACATTACATTTTGCAGTATACCATCTTACATGTGAAGCTAAATTTGTCACAGGGACAAAACGTCATGTACGTAGAAAAGTGTAATTGGTCTGATCATAACTTTGTATACTTTTTATCAGTTTCAATCATCAAACATTGGAAAGATAAAAAAATAATTTGTTTGAGTGTAATGTGTTGTGTTATGTGTTACTAATATTTACAGTTCAAAGAACATCATACAAACAAAATTTTAGAGATGTTTGTTCAGTTGCCACTTCTCGGGAGATACAAACCTTGTCAATATAATACATATATATGAATCGTGGTTTGGGGATTCGTGCCAAGTCATTGTGGTACATAGCACACGTTGCATACCTGAATGGTAATTCACATAATTTATTTCTGTAAATTATGTTAAAGGGAATGGTTTTGGTAAACTCGTTTAACTGAATACACACCCGATATACAGTAGAAATAGACCGTCATATAGCTGGTCCGTAAAGGGAACAACGAAGTGTTACACGGTGCATTGGCCCAGGCAACAGGCGTCCAGGAACATGAAGTTCGGCTATGACAATTTTCATAGTATGTATTCTTATTGAATCCGTCGTATTCAAATCCACAGTCATCAGCATCGTATTGACAGCATGACGTTGGGGTGTTCGCTGCATCTGTCATGACTTCAGGGCATCCTGTTGTTATCGGTTTGGCATAGGCATATACATTATCCATCACGATCTTCTCGTCATCGCCGGGACATGACGCTTTAATAAAATTGTCTGTGGTGATCCCGTAGCAAGCTGAATACGTGTGACGATACAGGCCCATCGCACCTACTTATCAATGACATATATGAGATTTTGTTTTTGCTATTTGTGATACAAATCAAACAAATAAAAAATAACTGCTATACATTACCTATTAAATATGCATGCTATGTTCATCAAGATATTCTCATTTCATCTTCCTATATTTTCGGGATTTAATATATTATGAGTCACAAAAGAAAGTTATTTATCGTGACTTATTTTTAGTAGGAATGCATTTCTGAATGCCAAATGGCTATTTGTAATTTAATAACAAATGATAGCATATGCATTTTGAATATCAAATATGAAATAATTTGCCCGCCATAATTTCCAAGAAGGAGTAATAAAAGTAGACAAAGCTAGATAGTAGTCGAATAACCGTTATATTTTGATGAGTTAAATAGTAGAATCTTCCATGTACATGTGAAATAAAGCAGCTGTCCATCGATACACAATGACGGGGAATCAGCGAATGAAACAAATTGAGTGACTGAAAGAACAGAAGACCGGAAAAAGGGAAGATAATGTTTGATACATTTGGTATATTTTTGTGTAAAAGTGTCGGCTAGTTCAGGCAGAGGCAGGCGATTGGTTTAGGTCTGGCATCCTCATTAACCACTACACCAATCATACTGGCTTTTAAGCTATCCCCTTCGAGGGAACACTCTTTGCAAGTGAGAAGACACAGGCCCGGGAGTACCTACTTTTAAATCTGGATAATAGAACTGTGTATTTGTAAGAAAAAAACTTAAACAATGTTTGTTCACCCTTATCTTTGTAAAATATTCAATTAATATAAGTAAATGCTTTAGGAGTGTGACGTGACAACATGTTACGTAATTGCTTCTTCCTATTTGTAGCTCTCAATTCATTTTTCCTGTGAGTAAAACTATCACGCAATTGTCATGTAAAATCTTATCTGTGATGAAACCTCATGTTTAATAAGCCAATATAATATACATGTACATCTACAATGACATCTATACAAGATCAACGCACAAATTAATGTCTATACATACTCACCAGTAATACTGAGAACACATAACACAAGGTACATATCTGTCCTATCCATGTAGTTGTGTACTCTAATATGAACATAGCATTCGTTCACAATTACTCATGTGCTAGGCTTGGTGACGAGGTTCAGTCGTTAAATCAAGATAGTAATCTGTTGTAAGCAGTACAATAAGACTATATATTGTCATGTATATGAATGTATCTTAATGTTTGGCATAGTCTTGCATTTTGATTCAAGTTGACATCGTATATATATGTTACACAACAGAATTAAACCGTTAAGAGTGGTCGTACTGTATTTAGTTAAGTTACGTCAAGTCTTTGTCACATGTCTACATAACTCTCCTGCCGTCACATAGACTGCTACTGCCCATCCCAAGCGCATTGGACTCTCTCCCCCCTCCCCCTCCCTCTCGATCCTTCCTACTCGAGAGCTGTTTTTGTAATTCCTCATCTGTCCCTAGTCTGACTATATTACATCCCCTAAAACAGGTACATCGTGGGAACAGAGAAAGAGAGACCATTTGTTTCCATCGGCATGAAGATATTTAGCTGAAAGATTATAACCTAAACTAAGACATATCAAATCTGATCAACCTCAAGATAAAAGGCATTTTTCTTTATATTTTTGGTAGCTATCCTGTTTCTATTAAATAAGGATTCAATTATAATTACAATACCTAAAATTAAAGGCCAATCATCATCGGAAGTTGGAAGTTGATAACTGGTATATTAGGTTTAGGTTTTGTTCCTGGAGAGTAATAGCCATATTATCTTGCTGACTTTCGAAGAATAATAATGGCATGATCTAATCACATGCCAAAAGCAAGTTCATACCAACATGTTGTACTAATCACAATAAGACCAAGTGTTCCGGAAGTGTAAGCGTCTTTTGCGTCATCGACGACACCCATCATGTAAATATTGGTCAATTCAAGCAAGCAATGCAACATTATCCAATGAGAACAAGGACAACAACGGAACCAACAAGTAAACTAACAAGCATCAAACGTCCTGCATCAGATTGCACAAAGAAATAAATATTTCTCAATGAAATCACTATAAGGTTCGTAAAACCGTCCTTGTTTCACCATTAACATGTGTAAAAAAAGAAACACAAGTAACACAAAGAAATGACAGAACGTTTTATTTAGTTCTTTTCAATATGTTGCAATAACAATGTTCCTATGTAAAGATCCAACTGTCAATTGTTTTGAAATATTTTTCAAATCAGTTTCAAAATCAAAAAGCCAAAGCTAAGGACCAATGGAAATCCTCATATGTTTATGAACGATGTACTGGTACTTCTCAAGATATAGCGATTACAGCCTTTCACATTCAAAATTCTTGATAACCTCCTGTCGGACATTTTGCTCTCATTATTCCTAAAACTAATATTTTGGGGTCAGGGATCTTACAGAATTTCGAAAGTGAGAATCTGCTATGCTGAAATATCTCAATTAACACTTAATGTTAAAAGAAGGCTAAATTATACTATACATTCTCGTACAAGTTCTATAAATTGCTGTATAATATAAATATAAACTTTATTTGTGTTAGCACGGTAAACCAGCTCAGAGACTGCAGCTTGTTATTTGTTGTACATATCATATAAACAAAAAACAACAGGGAAAAGAAATGTTGTCAAATGGTCATTTATTAAATGACAGGAACATTTCAAATACAACCATAATATCAATCACTGTTGTTATATAATATATAGATCTGAATGACATTAACTTCAGTCTATATGTACAACAAAAAGATGGGGTACAAATTATCGGCATCGATGAGGGGCGCAAGATACATATGTATGGAGGGATAAAGGATATGTAGAAAAATGCACAACACATAATGTTACAAGAAGGCTAAATCATACATTCTCGTACAAGTTCTATAAATTGCTGTATAATATAAATATAAACTTTATTTATTTTACAACAATTGCGAAACAAGTTATGTCAACTTATACTAATCACTCTTATTGGCCCGGATGTAAGCGCGCGAGGGGTCTTATTGTGGGAGGAAACCGGAGTACCCTGGGCAAACCCACGTGGTCGGGCAGGTGACCCCTTACCTTTTCACGTCCGTTCCGGGAATCGAACCCGGTCGGCTAGGTGAAAGGCGAGTGCGTTAACACTGCGCCACCCGACCACCCGATAAATTGCTGTTGTTGGCCACATTGCTCCAGCGTTAGATGAAACAATAGTAAGTTAGTGAGTGAGTAAGTTATGCACAAATCTAAATAATATATAACTTTTTCACAAAAACAAAATAAAAGGAAAATATATCATATACGTCACAAAAATAACATGCAGCATTTATTTTCATTCATTTGTGTGTTCACTAATGAATATGCACGGGCTGATTTCCTGGGTCGGAATGTTGTGATAACATCCTTCAGCATACCAATTTTTTCTTGGATGGTGGGGGAAGAATGCACGACTGTCGATGTAAAGGCTGAAGGGGCGCTCATTTTGTCATTTCTTAATCTGCATCGACCTTTTCCTTACAGCTCCTCAGGAGGATAATAATCAGTTTGCCATCAGGACGGCAATTATGATGTTGATGATTATAATATCTGCAATAAAATATTACAAATTACTGGAGATGAAGGGAGAGTTTGAATACGTTAATTAAAGGTAAACCTTTCCTAGCATCATTGCATGTGAGCATTGTGATAGTCAATCACATTGTACTAACATATTGATTTCAGTATCGACCTGTACATTTGATATTGTGCGTAAGCTTTTATATAATAACATACATTACGCTGGCTATAATTGAATTTAAACAAAAACAAAACAGCAACACACTCGCTCAACGTCTAATGATGTAATTCGAGATGTTGCTCAAACCTATTGTTTTCGCTGATACACGAAGTCTACGTGGATATTTTAACACTCACATGTAGTGCCCCGATAAACACCTCTGGTACTTCTTCCTGCGTTTATCTCAGTATCAATTCCTGTTTTATTTGTTACGGGTATTGACGTTGCCGTTGATGTTGTCGTCGGCGAAGTTGGTCTTGTTAGTGATGTCGGTGGTCTTGTTACTTCTGATGTTGTCGGTTGTGAATTTGTTGTTGGTGGTGGTCTCATTAGTGTTAGTAATGTTGATCTTAGTACTGCTGTTGTAGTTTGTGGTGGCGTTGTTGATATCGGAACAGTTGTTGGTGAAGTTGGAGTTGTTGCTTTTCTTGTTGATAGTGACATTTTTGTTGTAGTTGTTGTTGTTACTGGTGGTATTAATGGCGGTGATGTATGGGGTGTTGTTGTTTCTATTAATTCTGGAGATGTTTGTGACGATGTCAGTGTCGTTGCTGGTGTTATTGTTCGTGTTATTGGTGGTGATGCTGGTGGTGTTATTTTTCGTGTTAGTATTGTTGGTGTTGTTGACGTTAGTTGTGATGTTGGTGTTGATGCTGTTGATGGCGATGATTTTTGTGATGTTGTTACGGACGTTATTGCTGTTGTTACTGGTGGTGTTTTTGGTGGATATGTTAACGATTGTGTTGTATTTGGCGATTGGTTATTGTTATTGGTAAGTGATGTTGGTTTTGCTTGTGTTGATGATAATGTTGGCGATACGGTTGCTGGTGGTCCTGCTCCTGGTGGTGTTGTTGCTGATGGTGTTGTTGCTGATGGTGTTGTTGCTGATGATGTCAGTGGTGTTGGTTGTGGTGTTGTTGATGACGTTGAAAGAGGTGTTGCTGTTTCTATCAATGTTATTTTAGATGATGCCTGTGTCGTATTAGTTGGTGTTGTTGACGGCGTTGATGTTGTAAGTGGCATTGGTACTGCTATTGATGGTGTTGGTGGCGGTTTTGATAGTGATGTAACCATTGGTGGTGGCAGTGTCAATGTTGGAGGCGGTGTCCCTATCAATGATGCTGCAGATGTTGATGGTGATGTTGGTGGTGAAGATGATGGTGTTGGTTTTGACAATGCAGGAGCCGTTGCTGTTGGTATTGTTGTTAGTGTTATTGATTGTGATGCTGGTGGTGTTATTGTTCGTTTGGGAGTTGTTGGTGGAGATGTTTGTGCTGTTAGTGATTTTGGTGTTGTTGTCGTTGTTGTTACTGGTGGTATTAATGGCGGTGATGTATGGGGTGTTGTTGTTTCTATTAATACTGGAGATGTTGTTTGTGACGATGTCAGTGCCGTTGTTGGTGTTATTGTTCGTGTTATTGGTGGTGATGCCGGTGGTGTTATTTTTCGTGTTGGTGTTGTTGACGTTAGTTGTGATGTTGGTGTTGATGCTGTTGATGGCGATGATTTTTGTGATGTTGTTACGGACGTTATTGCTGTTGTTACTGGTGGTGTTTTTGGTGGATATGTTAACGATTGTGTTGTATTTGGCGATTGGTTATTGTTATTGGTTAGTGATGTTGGTTTTACTTGTGTTGATGATAATGTTGGCGATACTGTTGCTGGTGGTCCTGCTCCTGGTGGTGTTGTTGCTGATGATGTCAGTGGTGTTTGGTTGTGGTGTTGTTGATGACGTTGATTGAGGTGTTGCTGTTTCTATCAATGTTGTTTTAGATGATGCTTGTGTCGTATTAGTTGGTGTTGTTGACGGCGTTGATGTTGTAAGTGGCATTGGTACTGCTATTGATGGTGTTGGTGGCGGTATCGATAGTGATGTAACCATTGGTGGTGGCAGTGTCGATGTTGGAGGCGGTGTCCCTATCAATGTTGCTGCAGATGTTGATGGTGATGTTGCTGGTGAAGATGATAGTGTTGGTTTTGACAATGCAGGAGCCGTTGCTGTTGGTATTGTTGTTAGTGTTATTGATTGTGATGGAGATGTTTGTGCTGTTAGTGTTTTTGGTGTTGTTGTTGATATTGGTATTGCTATAGGCGATGTTGTTGTTGGTGGTAGTGTTTTTGCTGATGGTGCTGTTGTTGATGTTGCTGGTGATCCTGGTAGTGTTTTAGATGTAGAAGATGTTAGTGCTGTTGTTGTAGTTGTTGCTGATGATGGTGATGTTGTTCTTGGTGAAGCTGATAAGGTTTGTGATGTTGATTGTGTTTGTGGTGATATTGGTGGTGTTGGTAGAGGTAGTGTTGTTGGTCTTGGTGATGATATTGGTGTTGCTATGGATGTTGGTGGTGTTATTGCTGCTGGTGTAGTTATTGGTGATATTAGTAGTGTTGGTGATGTTTGCGGTATTGATGTCGGTTGTGCTGTTGTTATTGAATTTGTTGGTTTGTGTGTCGGTGGTCGTGTTGGTGGTAGTGTTGTAGTTGGTGGGATACAATCGGGAATATCGGCTTGTTGTATAAACCCATTTCCTTTCGACGATCCACAAGCTAAAGTCAGATTTGCTGAAAGATCATTGGCTGAAATGTACAAAAAAATATCAATGTATTCAATAAT
Source organism: Ylistrum balloti (assembly GCF_031769215.1). Lineage (NCBI taxonomy): Eukaryota > Metazoa > Mollusca > Bivalvia > Pectinida > Pectinidae > Ylistrum > Ylistrum balloti. The sequence goes on from NW_026782208.1 coordinate 340,873, forward strand.
CTCCGAAAACGCTCAATTATCACCAATATTTCCATTATTGTAATTTTTCAGATTTTCAAAAACGCACACACATAATGATAGTTTACTATTATATTCAAGGAAGCCGAGAATGAAACGAACCTGTAATCAGTAGAAGAAATCTGCCCGGATCAAAGCCAACTGTGTTGTTCGCCTCAATCTCCAGATAGTAAGACTCGCTCTCATAGATGTAGGTTGGTATGAAATCAGTGTTTGATTCACAGCCAATGGTGGTAGTTTTTAATCCATCCTTTATCGTCAGTGATTGACCACACACTCCAGCATTAGATGTAAACATTAGATTAAGAGCTCGAACACGTAGTTTAGATGCACAGGAAGAGGCCACTGAGCATGTGTAGGAAGAGGATTGTGTCATATTTCCATCCGGATACCCAGTGTTCCAAAGAAACACTTCAGCATTATCTGTAGTACTGGAATTGCCGCTGACTGTCTGTATATCTTTTTCTAAACAGAATAAGTGTTCAGATAACAATTAACCCATGAAGAATGTAAACATCAGTAGCCCGTTGCTTTATTTTTTCTGTACTTATTTTGTAAAATCTAAATTAACCGAATAATAACATTATGACCACGTTCTCAAGTGTGAAACTTGTAACTTACCTGCCACGCAATAGAAATAGGCCACCATGTAATTTGTGAATTCTAGGTAATTGGTGGTAGTGTTGCAGTCTGGCGTCACTTCCCAAGCAACAGGTGTAGTAACACAGGTGGTCTTACCATCACAATTCTTGTAATATTTTTGACTACCATCTCCTTCATACTTTTTTCCACAGTCGTTCTTGTCAAACGCACAACAGGAAGAAGGCACAGATACTGATGTCACTAGGTTTGGACAAGCAGAGGAGAGAGGCTTGGCATAGACGTACAGAGAATTCAAAACAATAATTTTTCCAGGAGTACATGACCCTTTAATGACGTTTTCCTTCCTGTTCCCGTAGCAGGCAGAATAGCTATTGAGTTGGACGCCATAAGCTAGTTCTGCAAAATTGAATTTGGGAACATTACTTCTTCTTTGTGTTTATAAGGTTCGAGAAAAGACGATGGAAAGGCCAATTAAATAATCTTGTCTGTCCTAATAGCATTATATAGTTTAGCCCAATTTTGCTTGAACCAAGGTTTGATTTCCATCACATTTGCAGAGGGACCGTGTATCTCCATTTTGGTAGAACAAAAACGAAAAAAATCTAGTGGCTTTCGTTCTATAGCCTTTTTAATCTAAACGGACGGAGATATATGCATATAACATATCTATAACGACTTATTTGAAAGTTCCGTATTGTCAGCCTGTCTTAGGATAATTCTATTATTTACCATCTTTTATCTATTTCTTATGAAATCGTCAGTGTTTGAGATAAAGGGAAAGAAATTGTATATGTTGACCTTATTGTATGATCATTATTTGTCACTTAAAGAGGAATCTAATATTTTCTATTTTTAAAGTTTCTCTAATATCTTTCAGCTTAATTATCTCTCTCCTCATCACGATGTGATACAGATTATGATTAATATGATAAGTTTTCTACCTTACCCATCACCTTTACTCTTCTCTCTCCACCAATTATTCATTCATGAATCATGTCCATACAGCAGTAGTAAATAATTCGAAGTGCACACACACCCTCACACACTCCCTCACACAAACACACACACACACACACACACACACACACACACACACACAGAGGAGAGTCTGATTTACACTTAAAAACATAAATTGCATGCATGACTCACTCTCTCCGTGTAATTTTGTGTTTAAACATGTGGTGTCTTGTCTTATGTATTTTCAAACTTGTGCCAAATATCATTAAATTGTTCAATACAATATGTTTAAATCAGAATATACAAGAAACAACAGTAAGACAATGAAACACATTTGTACAGACCACAATTTTACTGATATATGGTCAATTCATTGATTTCATGCATAAAGGTCCATGAATCGGCTGGCATTGGGTAATGAATTAAGGATACTCAACATTATTTTCATTCTTCGGATTCCAATAGGTATACATGTTCACGCAATCTTATTCCCGATACGACCAAAAGAAAGATTATTGCATACAAGAGTTACTAAATACATCTTTTATTGCTTAGATGTAATATGTATGTGAAATTAATGCAAATTTATATGATGATTTCCTTGCTCTTTTCATAAAGTTATGTAGTAAAATAATCAGTTAACGATTAACACTATGGTTTATCAAATACTTACCAACCAAAAGAGGAACCCATGCTCCTATAACAAGCAGTCTCTGCACGCCTTTTATCATGGTAGCCATGAATATCCGTCAGTATTGTAAGCAACCAAAGAACATTCTGCATAACAGTGCCGTAATGGTTTATTTTTAACTGTGTGTAGTCATCGACAATATGAAATGTTAAAGTAGTACAAATACCGACACCGCCTACCATCTTGGCCACTAGCCGCCAGGAACCACCTTTAACGAACCAAAGCACCATTTTTTACTTTTACCCCCAAAAGAGAGTGTTTTGGTTTGTTAACGGAGCCCAATCATGTTTGTATTTTTATAGCGCCACGTTCTGATTTACAATGGATTTAAAATAGGTCTATGATATCAAGGGGAATTCCCACTACATGCTTATCTGGTACAAAAAGGACTGGTTCAAGAAAACGTCATGGTAGATATGACAGAATACATGGACGATGGCATTAGGGATCGCAAAGCGATCAGAATGGCTTTTAAAAGAAAAAAAAAGAAAGAAACGAGACAAGTAGAGCAAGATGTATTTACCATTTTTCATAAGATACTACAAGAAGGATTTCCCTTCACGTTTTATTAATCCAAACAATAAAAAATGGACATTAAGAAGGATGATATCTTGAAGGCGAAAGCCAAATTGAAAACTAATGGAAAAGGCCGAAATGGCTTCAATGGCTTAAGAAATCCAATTCCTGGATACAGGCATATGTCAGTACCGTATTGCTCTGATACAGTTGTAATTTCTATGTTTCGAGGTATATATATACAAAAGTAGGTCATCTTTACAAGAATAAGTGTGGGATCACTCTCCAACCGCGTTATGTTTTCCTTGTAGTTTATTCCAGAACCTCTTCGATTGAAACGTGTTGCATTCGGAAACCACCAGACGTTATTTCCGCTATAAACTCATACATTTGGGTTATTGCACCGCCTTAGGGTAGTGATAAGAGTGTTTAAAGCGGTTTCCCATTTGGTTCCAGGGTGAAGGTAAGGTTTACCTATGCGGCAGAACGGAGTCATATGTTGGTACTTTTGTACTACTTGCGGAGATGCAGTGTAGAGTTAGCATGAAATTCACCTTAGAAACGGTATACATGACGTGGACATCGCTATATTCGATCACCGGAACCTGGATCTACCTTTTTAGGTCCTGATTGCCGTGTTAACATTTATAAATTAATAAACAATGTCTGATATAGGTAGACAAATTAATGTCATAATTTATCGATATATTTCAATCATTCGTATATTCCTGCACGGCTGTGTATGCCATGTAGGCTAAGGCTTGAAAGTGTGATGTACCGAATGATGGAAATATACTACATAAGTAAACGAACATTTACAATTACATTCGTATACTACGGGAACGTATTAGGCTCATGTACGGTAACATTTTACGTGATAACGGAAATATAATATTTGGCGGCCGCCACTTAAAGATCTGGCGGCCGCTACATAATGATCTGGCGGCCGCTACATAATGATCTGGCGATCGCCATTTAATTAAATTAATTAATTTAAATAAAAAAAGAAATAAAAAATAAAAAGTAGTGGCCGCCAGATAATTGAAAGGCAATTGTCAGATAATTAAGTTGCGGCCGCCAGATAACTATGTAGCGGCCGCCAGATCATTATGTAGCGGCCGCCAGATATTATATTTTCGTTATCACGTAAAATATTATCGTACTTGAGCCTAATACGTTTCCGTAGTATACTTTAAATACATAAATATATGTTTAGGTACATTACTTGAGTTTATGTTTACATTAACCCTCAGGTTGTCCACTGGAAATGACGTCATCTTCTCAGCACACCTTTCGTGACAACCATTACGGAATGAGGTATGAAGAAGCAGTAACCAATTATATATATTATAGTTTACTATAGGAAACAGAAAACTGCATATGACCTTTAGAAACAAGGTACACAAGGCACCGACGCCTCATAGATACTGCCATCCTCCATACTCCAGGGGTTACGATCAATTTTGCTTCCTGCGCGCCTGGAACATTTCCTGTCAAATTGAAGGCAAAAGCGATGTAATTCGATAGGTCTAGAGTGGAGTCCAGGAGAAAAGGCAAGGACCAATCACAGACCGGTACAGTCCTTTGAAGATTACAAATGAGCGACACACAACTTCAAATCCAAAAGAACATACCATTTCGCGACCTTAAGATGTACATGAAGGATCAAACAAGTCTTTCAGTCTTGTCCACAAGATGTCGTACATGGGACTGTCAGTTTCGTCATGAAATGTTCCAGAGATGCAGGAATGATGGTGAGCGTAACTCATGGACTAGCGAGGATGGGGTAAAAGATTATTGTAAGAAGTGAACAATCTCAACCAAGCTCATAGTCTGGTAATCATCTTTGGTTCCTACTCTCATAAAGTGTCTAATGACCCCATTACTGATGATAAAATTTACCTACTATATTACTGATTTGAAAGCCACATGCATGTGCCCAACAAGTTAATGTTATGATTTTGTTATCCTGAATAAATAAATCTTTCAACAAAAATATTTGTAGAACTTTTTTAATTCTGTTATCAATTCTTACTTTTGTGTCAAGTTTCTCCTTTTATTTCTTTAGCCAGTTGAAAAATTCGAGAATAAAAATTTTAGATGAATCGATGGGATTAAAACACCTAAATAAGATAACTTTCTTTGAAGAAAATCCAAATATTTGTCATAGCGAGCATCAGAGTGCGCTTTGTTTGGTCTGACAAAGTTATTTGAATTACTTTTTAAATGAATAATGTTTATGTTTAATGAATGTTCACAGAATTCATAGAAACATAATATCGCAGTAGACATAGAAAACACCATCATTTATTATCCATTATATATGTATCAATATTACCACAGGAACACAGAACAATAAGCATAAGAAAAGTACATACAAACTAGCTCCAACACAATTAAAGTCACTGTGATATTACTTTATACTTCAGTCATGTTAGTGAAAAAATGGGAAGGACAATTTTTCAGCTGGTCACTGGGGTTATTGCCATGTGCATCACAAGTGTCATTTGAGGCAGTATTTCTATGTAGAAGCTTTAAATATCACGCGGGATGCCCCCACCATGCTATTCTGACCAACTGGAGAACATTATCCTTGCTAAAGACACATCGCAAGAAGACAAAAACAGATCCTGATCTTAGCTTCCTGGTAAATGAAAAAACTGTCAAGGGTAGGCATCGATCCCTAAACCTTAGAACTTCATACAAGGTTTAATTAACATGCTTTCCTGATTGAGCTATGTTGGCCCATTGGTAGAGCACAACCCACTCCTTAGCTGTAGCTTTTTTCTTCAGCATGGTTTATTTGTATGTGGAAACATGCATAAAGCAATATGTTGCATCATTACTGATGAATGCCTGTTGCAAGTGCTGATAAATAGCACTGACAATGTCACACAATATTCCAACTAAAAAATGTACTACAAATCAAAGCATGTTCATCATATATTACAGTGAGATACTGTTTTTCTACCTTCTGAGAAAAAGAAAACCATTTCCATTCAGTTACAAAATGTACCTTCATGACTTTCTATGGTCCTAATCAATTACAGTTTAACATCAAGTAATTTGTGAATATTACACTTCCAGTACTTTCTCAAAATCCACATGTATTCATCCTAGTATGCATGGTCAAATTGGTCCATCTAGGAATGAGCACCCAGCCTAAGAGTGTTGTAAAAGTCAACATCTTCAGTCGCTAAAAACACCAAATCTAACTTTGAATTATCTGGTTCATGGTCACCCAGTGTTTTAGTTTCTGAACAGTGCAGTAGCAAGCTGTAAAGACTTTTTTCATCCCAATTGCGCCCTGTTTGGCTCTATATGGTAAACTTTCACTTGTTGATCTCCGCCCACAGCCAGCAGTGGGTGGGTATAGTGCCAACTCATTCCATAGGCCACCTGTTGGCTTGTACTCAAGGGAACCTGCAAGATATCAAATACCAAAACAATTTTAGTTGTTTGTGATATCATGAAAATATTTCTGTATTGAGGGGGTCAATTCAAGATAATGGTTTCTATCATCTACCATAAAATCATATATTTTTTGGGGGCTCAAATATGATGGTTTTCCAAAAATATACTTTTCTTATTCGCACTTCATTTTCTGGACAGGTCTTCCTCAAAATATCCACAAATACTATCGACCATGTCAACTGTGATCAATTAGTTTATCATTTCGTGGACATGTCAATTTTGGGATTTAGAGTACACACAGATTCTACATTCTACCATTGTTGGTACAGATAAAATAAGGAATGTCTAAGAAATGGAACAATCAGTGCTTGACAATTTTCACAGCTACAAACCATTGTGTGAACATCAAAATCAATATGACCACAACAGATTGTTCAAAATTTTGTCCTTTTAGGCAACACATAATGCATTTCACAATTTTTTCTGAACTTATTGTGGTTATAGTGGTACTTTGACTAGAAAATGTTTTACTTAGGGTGATTAAGATCAAATTTAGACCATCAGGATCAGCAGTCTTTCCATACCTGATGGTGTCTTGTGCTGAACACTTTGATCTGTCGTCCTGGCCGTCCTGTGGTAGCTAGCAGTATAGGTGTTGACTTTGCCCAACGAATGTCCCGTGCCCCTTCAGGGTGAGCTTGGCGCCTCTCCTGTGGCTGACTGTCAAAAAATCATTCAATCTAATTTGAAAACAAACAGATATAAAAATTGGCACCTTATACTCATAACCCCCGCACAAATGGTGTTAGACTATTGTCCCAAATGACAGATATATTTATAAGAAAGGTTTAAGCACAATACGCTGAAAACTTGATAATCTGGACACCTTTGTTCCTTGTCAAATTATTTGGTTTACAAGTTTTTCTGAATGCCACATTTAGTTGACCAATTGATTGAACTGGAGTATTGTGATGCTCTTGGTTGTTTCCAGAATGTTGTCACAGGTATTCATAATGTCTTTTATTGTCTAATCATGTTTCTTTTTGTCAAAAATAATTATATATGCATAAAAATTACCAAAGAGAAATTTGTTGTTATTCATTGTTGTCCAATATCCCTAGCAGTCCTTTGAATGTCTGCTCGATAACAATAATGATATTTTACTCAAAAACATCTAATAACCAATGATATATTATGATATGCACTAAATACGTATTATGCTTATTTTGGCATGATTTTGAAGCTAATTTTTCCCTCGAATAAGATAATTTGGTCTCATCTGAAACTAATCTAAAACAATCTGGATATATTACTATGCAAATTCAAATCCATTCCTAAAAGCATTTCCAGCAACAGAATTTGAATTTCTGAAGGGGATAGTACTATTAATGTTATGAACATAAGATATAAATAAAAGCTTCTTAACAGCCAAGAATGATTGATCTGTATTGTAGACATATTGTTGACATGCTTTTTTCACAAGCAGTGTCATATTTAACACAGTGCACTTATTGATGGGCAATCTGTCTGCCACTATCCAGGCTTTAATGAAGCTAACTTGATTGAGAGATCTGCCTGCAAGTCAGTGACAATTTCAGACCCAGGACTATATTATCCTAATTAAAATGACTTGATGTAAGGAATACCTAGATCTTGATAGGTGAAATATGAGCCATTCTGTACCAGCCACTGCAGCGATGACATCATCATCAAGTCTACTCCAGTCAGCACCCATCAGTGGAGATTGGCAACAGTCTAAAGACATGATCTGAAGCTGTAGGTCCATACTAAATATTTTGATAATGCCGTCTTTTTGTGCCACCATCACCTAAAATGAATTAAATCACATGAAATTTGAATTTTGATCAGGTCCTCCATTATACATTGCACTTCTCAAGTACATAATAAATAAAGAGTGATCCAATACTCCTAATGTAGAACTTTGTTGTAGATTCTTCGGTCAGATCCGCGTGGGATTCAATAGAGTTCCTTACCAAGAAAACATAATAAATAAAAAGGAAAACTCAACAACATGAAGACTTTTTGTGAAAATCGTCTACATGGTTCAGCCGCTATACAGCTGCCATCAGGACAAAAACTTATTGTGAAAAAATAGCTAAGGTGTGAAAAGTGTTTCAAGTAACATTATGACGTCACAGTAAAGCTGACATTGAAACAACGTTTAAAAGTTTTTGGTTATAATGTAGAAAATTTTCGTACACGCTGTGTACACTAATTGTCCAGTTTTGAAGGCAGACTTGAAGTTCGTCCTGTACATCTGTAGAAATGCCACTAAAGCTGTCATTCATGGATGATGCGTGGTTCTTGTTAACACACAGGTGGTCACTATTAGTGTTCCCGTTGGCATTTTCATCTTCAGAGTCAGGGAGATAAAGATCTGCTAAGGTGTCTACACCAATAGGTTCTGGATTAGGTTTATGACATGTTTAAAACATTTCAACTATAATAATTGTTTCAACGACAACTTTATGAATGAAAGCTTTAGTGGCATTTCTACAGATTTACAGGACGAACTTCCAGTCTGCCTTCAAAACCGGACAATTAGTGTACACAGTGTGTACAGAATTTTCCTAGATTATAACCAAGAACTTTTAAACTATGATAAGTGTTTCAACATCAGCTTTACTATGATGTCATAATGTAACTTGAACAGCATTCCACATCTTAGCTAATTTTTCACAATTAATTTTTGTCCTGATGACAGCCACTAAGCAATTTTCACAAAAAGTTTTTGTGTTGTTGAGTTTTCCTTTTTATTTATTATGTTCTCAAATACATGTATATGAACAATTCATACTACCAAGAACTATACTAAAAGCTTAATTCAATACAATTTCTAATAATCAATTTTTGAAGAAAGGGATTGATAAGAAAAAATGTGCAATAGAAGAAACAACACTGCAGACAAAGATTTCATAGCTCATTTCAACATCCCCAACCATAAGGATATGTACATCAAGATTACAGTATTTGTCAAATTGTGTCAATCAAACATAAATGAAGGGAAGATACAGACTCCAAACCATAAACTTTCTGATTAACCACTTGAAACTACTTTACAAATGATCTGACCTGTTCTTTAACCAGATGCTGACACTGTATAGTATAGTACATGCCTCTCATTTTTTGAGTCTGGTTAAGCACAACGTTAAACAACTGATAAAGAATGGATATGATGTTTTAAAATGCTACCACATTTGCAAAACCATGATGAAAACATGATGCAGAACTAAGTTTCATAAGATAGGAGATATGTGAGTAACTTAGATGTATAACAAAGCAAAGGAAAAACTGTGGGAGGGTCACAGGATCAATATTCTCATCATCATTTCAAATAACTTCAACAGAGAGCAATATGATATCTTTCTAAAGATGCCTTATCTGCTTATTGTTACATAGCCAAGTATAAAATATCGTTCTGACCAGCATTCAACTCCCAAGTTTTCTTCTTAGGCAAACAATGTTCTTACTGGTTTTACATGTCCACAGAATTTTCTCCAAAACCAATGTTGCATATAAATCTGTCGCTGAATAACAAAGAACTAAAACAAATTATACCTTGCCTGGCTCTTTTTCGTGGATACACACAGACATTCCTGGAGCACCAAGCTGAAAACTGGCATTGAGTTCATCTCCTACCCATAGCTTACAAGTCAAGTCATCCCCTGTTGAGGCCAGGGTCTCCCCGCTCTGGGGGTTGTAAGCCACAGAGTTGATAAAGTCAGTATGGCCTTCCAACAACTTGAAAAAAAAAGAATAAATGAAGTTCAGAATGAGATGTATATTATTAAAGCTTAAAAGTTTGTTTACCACTGCAAAGAAGGACGTCACATGCAATGCAGAATGAACAAAGGGGCATTACTCTGTATATATTCATGTAAATTTGGTACCAATAGTTCATATGGCAGCTACAATGAAAAACGCTCTAGTAAAATTGACATATACAAGATGAATCTCCTGCAGTAGGGTTTTGGGCCTAAAATTCAATTACATCATCTGAAATGAATACTGAACCAAACAAAAACTTTCCTCTTGAACTGAGCAATCTATGTAGAAAATGCCATTATCACATAATGCTCTTGATCTGCTACAAGTCATTTGGAGGATATGAAAGGCTTCAATTTGCTAATCAAAATCAACATTTAGACAATGTCTTTATTAAACAGAAAGTTTGTCTGATCAAAATCATACAAAATAAAAGTTGCAGTCTTGACTTTTTGTTTTTTACATAATTGCCTCTGGGTGAATAATGTTTGTAAACCAGGAGAAAATTGCAACAAATATCAAGACTTCTTAGGTTACTTAGACTCTGGCATAATACTTTCAGCTACAAGACATGGTAATGAGGAAAGTATTTTTGTAGGATTTTCTGTGGTGAGCAGAGTACCATTTTCAAAATTTTGATGACCCAGTTACAAAGAGATAAGTAGATTCTCAATATTTGGTTGAGTACTACAGGAAAAGCAGTAGTCCAGGACTCAAATATTTGAGTCACTAAAATCACTGTGAGAAAAACGTATGCACTTCTTCATCAACAAAATTATATGATATGACGACTGAAAAATTGTGTGCATTTGCCATGTCATTGGTTACACATGACAGCATTATTTGACTACCTCCACTGCATCTTTCTCTCGTAAATCTGACTCAAAAAGTTGTATTCTGTTGTTGGACCCAGCTACAGCAAATCTGAAAGTGAGAGATGACTGATGTTAATTCACAAGGAAAAATGAAAAGTTGATGGCAATAAAAATAAGACTAGTCTCCAACTCTTGAGTTGAAAAGTAATCAGTATTGCTTGATATTTCTAGTTAAGGAGACCTTGTGTTTGACAACGAAAGGAAATTTCCTAACTTTGTGTATACATTAAAAGGTTTAGACAGTGCTTATTTGTGGAAATGACTGGATACAACCAACTTATTGGCAAGAGACTACTGACCAGTCATAATGTATATTCTATATATTGCAAGAAACAATAATCCTTTATACTTATGCCTTTTTCCTCAGGAAATATAATTTCAAATATTTCAGGAATTCAAATGATCAGTTTAGGTATAATGTTCTGGGGTTGAAGCACTGTTATGTTTATCAGATAAAAACCATTGACAATCAATAAGTACACCAATGCAAGAGTTTAAGTATGCTTTACTGGTAATTATATGAATAAGGGTTAAAGAGCGAATTAAATTCAAAATAAATGCTGACAGGCTTTCATTTTGTCTCTACATTGAAAAACTGGGTCTATAAACAACTTAGTACTTTTGGCAATAAATTGAAATTGGAATATTTTTTAAATACTTACCGTATTTGATCCAATAAGCGCCCAGGGCGCTTAAAATATTGCAATTAAGAGGGGCGCTTATTAGAGACCATCTTAGACGTAAAAGAAACACATTCAGTACCAAAAAATCTGCTTCTACCAGGAACCTTTCGTCTCCGTTTTGAGGTGTTTTGTAAAGAAGTTTTCAATTCACTCTCTTTTGGTCTCAAATCGCGAATTCGCTTCCTATCTTTACCGTACTGCTTTGATGCTTTGCTGTTTGCCCTATTCCTTGGCCAACTACACAACTTTTAACTTGAAAGAAATTTGATTCGACTTGATTCAGCCCCCTTTGTGAGATTGTGATGTGTCTGTGGTCGCCATAATTTCAGTGTCAACCTCTATGTAACAAGGTGCACTATGTCATTATGTCCTCGTCAATAAATTGTTTCAGATCATCTTAACATGATGACACAAAAGGGAATTTGTTTATGATAAAGATACGAAATTCCATTCATACTATTTTAGCATAACTATTTTATCTGTCATTTGATATCCAACTGCTCCATTTGTTTCTGTCAGATAATCTATCACACATGAAAATATCATTTCTTAATCTGCTGTATCAATGGCTATCGTTACTGTGGCTGAGCGCGCGACACCAAGGTACACAAGGTAAAGGTCATCTACCATGTGGTTTAGGAATGTGTGAAAAAAATGTCTTTTATCTTATATCATGTTTATAGAGTGTTGGAAACAATTCATAGGGCAGTGTCTTGATACAGTTATAAGACCTTTCACTGTGACGTCACAAAATTACGTGTGTGAATGGTCTAATTTAGGATAATAATCCGTTTGCAATCAGAGTTGTGAAAGAAGGGAAAACAATGGGTCACATTCCAAATGAACTGTAAAAAACAGCGTTTTTTTTATCAGGCATAGTTGGGAAATTGTGTTAGTAGTTACAGAGGACACTAACGACATTTCTCTGTTGCTGGTGGAGTGAAGATTAACTGTTTTTTACGTTTTTCTGGAGTACATCTCCTTATAAACCGACTTAAAACACTTTTTGATCGTGACTAAAACGTAAGTAAATCAAGACTTTTAGGTATCTGAAGGGGGGAGGGGGCGCTTATAGGGACATGGACGCTTATTGGGTCGAATACGGTATTTGTGATACTGGCTATAAGTAAAGCATTTTGTAATACAAAAGTACCTGTGTGCTAAAATAATTGTTAAGTCCAGTTCTGAGTACATTATGCTTGTTAAAGTAAGGATTTTTTTAAAAGATAATAATTATTAAACATTTTAATGAGGATGTTCATGATCATTTGTTACAAGAGGTTGATATGATGATGTGTAAATGTACACATTAAAATATTACATTATATAGCATATATACATCTTAAAAGGCAAGTATGCAATGACAAACTTTCAACCAGAGATGCTCTTCTTGTGTTATTCAGTTATTTACATGCACCAATGATGTCTTACCTCAAGCAGTCTGCAACTTCTCGAGATTCATATGAAGTTTCAGGGCTCCATGATATAGCCGTCACTCTGCATCCATTTTGAAAGTCACGCACTTGTTTAAATTCAAATGGTTTTTCATCCTCAGACTCGTCCTACAATTTAGAAAAAAACCTAAACTGAAATGGTAATTATAAAAATATCCAAAACAGAACAATAATACAGCATTCCCATTATTTAATATGTGTATAGGTGACTATTTATGTATCTTTAGTAAAGATGACATACATTTATCACTATTACATTAGTCAACTTATAAACAACATTTCATTGTCCTCTGCTGTTTTAGTTTATTTTGTCTTTATGTTTTTATGTCAATAAAGTCAAATCAAGTCAATTAATAAGGCCTACCAATTTATCAGTTTGAAGAAAATTATTCAATTTGTCTTCTAGCTCATTTCATAAATATGTAAAATGGATAATGTATACATATGGCTTTGTTTATTCTTATCTCAATTACATGTCCCTGTGATCAGAGGAAGAAAATCACATGAACTCTGACACATTTGTGTAAAGGTAAGTCATATCGTGAATTAAACATATGTATTTACATCATATAAAATGGCAAATTCAAAATAACTGACCAGGACATGAACCTTTGTTATAATTTTTGGAGCAAACAGTATTCAAAATGTTCTTTATGAAGTAGACTTTAAGAGTAGGTCATAGGGTTCTGACTCACTCCACACAATGTTACTATTTTTTAACTTTTGTATTGGCCGTGACAAAGATGGAAAAAGTAAATTGTGGATAGATAATCGGAATCCTGTGGAAATAAACACAAATCAGTAGTTGTGTCTCTTTAAACATCATTGATAAGCAAGAGATCAATAACAGCAGCTTTCAAATCATTCATTCAAGAACTGATCTCCACAAATACACTTTCTTCGCTAAAATTGCTAAACAAACTACCAGACAAGGTTGTTCATGAAAAAACACTGATAAGCTCAAAACAAGCCCTGTATTCGAGGGACAAAATTACATACTCAGAGTCTCTCTTTCTTCCGTTGTGAATATACCTAATCATGCCCTGTAACTTGCATATCGAGATCCAGAGCCCTTGCGGCTCAGATACAAACAAAAGTTTACAAAGACTGGGTCAAATCAAGAAATGAACAAGTACCGATTTCGATCGGTACTTATTCATTTCATTGTCTATTACGTGCGTATATATAATTATCGGTAATTCTGTGCTATCAAATACTACTCTTTGTATCCATGCGCTGTGAGCAGGTGGACGAGACAGTGGTGTAACATTGACAAAACGTTTACCCTGAGGTCAACCCGGTAAATGGTAACTCTTGAATTTGTACCAACAGCCAACAAGTTTGTGCACCACTCAAACGGAACGAATTCATTCAAGAACTGATCTCCACAAATACACTTTCTTCGCTAAAATTGCTAAACAAACTACCAGACAAGGTTGTTCATGAAAAAACACTGATAAGCTCAAAACAAGCCCTGTACAGACAAAATTACATACTCAGAGTCTCTCTTTCTTCCGTTGTGAATATACCTAATCATGCCCTGTAACTTATCGAGATCCAGAGCCCTTGCGGCTCAGACACAAACAAAAGTTTACAAAGACTGGGTCAAATCAAGAAATGAACAAGTACCGATTTCGATCGGTACTTATTCATTTCATTGTCTATTACGTGCGTATATATAATTATCGGTAATTCTGTGCTATCAAATACTACTCTTTGTATCCATGCGCTGTGAGCAGGTGGAGGAGACAGTGGTGTAACATTGACAAAACGTTTACCCTGAGGTCAACCCGGTAAATGGTAACTCTTGAATTTGTACCAACAGCCAACAAGTTTGTGCACCACTCAAACGGAACGAATTCTACGACACTAACAATGTCATGACACGGTATAGTAAAACTGGCAGAATTTTCTGACATTTTCAGCGCGCCGGTTTAAACTCATACAAGTATACCTCTCAAGCAGAAGAGTTCTACAAGTTAACAAAGAGTGATCTCCCTTCAGGCGAATTGCCTCCGAAATCAAACACGAAGTTGATCGACGATCAACAGAGACACACAGTCGTCTTTTTTGTCTTTTTGCTTTTTTATTTGTTTGTTTATATTATTTTTCTGTTGTTTTTATCTATCATTGTTTTCATACAAAATCATTCCAAAAATAAATTTCTATCAAAAAGAGTCTTCTTTATCTATATAAAACGTTTCATCAAATCGACCAATTTTGTCCAAGTGAAAGGTCTTTTGTACACATTTTGCAATATTTTACATAAGCAGATTAATTTATTGAACAAGCATATACATAGGCATAATATGTGTATTTACCGTAGACAAGTGAGTTAGAAATTAAACTAATAGAGGACAATAACAATAAGCACACAAGTGTTTATTTTAAGTCTTTACACATTTTCTTAATGTTAATTTTTCGGTCTATAATTTGTTTACTATCTTGCCACTTAATTTTCGATCTAAGTGTACACAAGATTAAAGTACAACCGGAAAAATCGGAGATTTCTTACCATCTCGTACATTACGTACGTCAGTGCTAACATGCAAGGTGGATTGGGTTAGGGATGGGGGTGAGGTGGCCGCAGAACTCTACCGATGTTGTATAAATGGGAATCACGCTGCACACATGGATAATATTTGTAAAGTTCCTTTTTAATTGCAGCATCATGTTTCAGCTTTCGGCCAATTATATGCCATTTTTATCATATTCTATTTGTCCACTAGTGTAACAGTGGATTATTAACAGGTTCTATAATGTATTTTCTAGAGAATCTTAAATTCATCTGACTTTGTACAATCAGGTCAGTGAGAACCCAATGTTTGTGGATCGAACCTTATCCTGGACGATTACTCTTTCGAACGAAGCTGAGATCACGGACTAAGTTGTAGCTGTCAAGTGCTGACGTTATTGATGTTTCCTTGGGAAAGTCTGGATAGCAGAACCGGGTCCCATGCACGATGTTCTGCGAGCGCTCAGGGTAGCCATTATGCAGCTGCTACATATACAAAGAGCCAAAACCATCATAACCCAAACTCAAACACAACAAAAACAGAGCAAGATATCAGCTTGGTTGGAGAAAATGAGACTCATGAAGAAGAATAAGGAGGATATTGCAAGATGTTTAGGAGAACCTTCAACAAAACGGAGAGTTTTGACTCGAATTAAGGTATTTGACCTATGAACCATATTCGACACCAATTAAACAGCCAGCCTGGGATTAGTTGAGTCCCAAGATAGCGGCAGAAAATTATGTCGAAGACATGTATATTGGATAAAAGTCTTGTGTGGAAACAGTTTTTTTAAACTAAGACGAAGAATGATAAAAAAATTCAATTTACTAGTATGGCAATCGTGTTCTATGCACATATTTATGGTTCCTTTCGCACTAACACCACCGCAAATGCTCAAGGTCAGCTGACGATAGGTCTTGTGATTATTGTGTGTATGTCCAAATGACATTTTGAATATTTAGTTCATTCAAAATTATTTATTATATAGATAGCTTTATCTCTGACCCTAACCCTGCCAAAAAGATAGAAACTTCACCATTTGTGCAAAGTGTAGATTTTTGACTTTGATGTGTATCACCCTAATGACCTGGTGAACGATAGTGGACATAGTAGACCACCCTGTCATACTCCAAATCTTCATGTACACACGTGTCTTTCCTGTTATATACCAATCCCTAGTTCGCACATGCTGACATGTCCTTGAATGACTGTATCTATCAATCAGGACGTTAAATACAATATATCATATGACCGATAATTACTATACAAATTTTCCGACAATATATCATATACCCTATATACCCCAACATCGTCAATTGTTATTTTGACATTACTTTCTACTTTTATACTAAGACGGAGACTTTAAACACCTTATACAGTACCGTTCTAATAATGAGAGGTAGATGTGTAGATGCAATTTATAAAGTTGTGTTTAGGAGAAACATTAAGAGAAGAAAATTTGCTAGAAATATAAGACTTCCCCAGCACAATTCGTTGTTTGATGTTGTAAAAGCAGATGGCAATAACTTTACGGATGATCAAGAGATTGGTATGTGTGATAAGTGTTATAAGAATTATCAGAAAAGAAAACCACAACCTGAAAGTCAAATCGTTGATGTCGATGATGATTAGTGGCGAAACATCCCACTATTATCCATAGAGGATCTATTTTATGGACAGTCTTCCCAAGCAAAATGCAAACGTTGTTGTAAGAGATTCACTCAAAACTCGACATATTGCCCAAGCACGCAAAACACCAACTCATATATTATCAGAAGATGTGGTGTCCTTGGTCCTCACGTTTTTGATCACATCACTTATAGAGAAATATCTTAACCCTAACGTTGAAATCCGTACTGATAAAAGAGAATTGCTGACCTTCAAGCCACCTTTCAGATCACAGGAAATCATCAATGATTTCTTAGAGATATCACATATTCTATCAAAACAGAAGTCATCGTTTACTCTGCGATTCTCCTCTCTGGATGATGCAGATTATAAAGCCTGGAATGGTTGGGCAAGAACACAGTTTCTAAAAAAACTTTTTATTGTTCATTCAATATTGGCAGTGGTATTTACAATCCAAACCACGAGAATGCACTACTGTTGTTCTGGGTGAAATGGAAACGGACATATCATGGAAACAGTGTTCAATTCTTAAACATGTCATTTTCCAGTACACCGAAAACATTTGATTCCAGAGTAAAAGCATTAGAAATAACCGTAGTTCCTTTTTCCCTTGGACGCGAACATCTTACAAGTCGGGCAACTGTCAGACTCGACGGTACATATATCTTTATTCCTAAGAGTTCTGGTCACAAGCTCCAGAGAATCTCCTACTGTGGCCGAAAGAAGTGGAACTATTTCAAGTTCATAAGCATAACCTTGCCTGTTGGTTACATTCTGAAAACAGTAGGATCTGGTCCTGGAAGCGATAATGATGCGAAGATTACAAAAGTCATCATGGATAGTCTCTTCTGGCTGGGAAAATATGACAACGTCATTGTTGATCGAGGGTTTAGGGATGTTTTTGCCAGCTTTGTGGATAGTCTCTAATGTTTAGGAAAATATGACAACGTTGTTATTGATCGAGGGTTGAAAGATGTTTTTTGCAAGATTTGGAATCACGTGGTTTGACATTAAATACGCCGCCTTATCTAAAACCTGGCCAGACTCAACATGATGACCGACAAGCTAACCTAGACAGATCCGTAACTGAGTCCAATAGGTAGTGGATTGATATCACGGACGATACAAGCAATGGCTGTTTTTCAAAACTCAATTTGCTTCCAAATATTTCAATGATGTTATTGAGGAATTCGTTGGAATAGTAACAGACTGTCTCAATTGAATCCGATGACCCATATATGTTAAAACACAGGAGCGAGACGGATAGGATAGGGCGCTGAGTGCCAAAATGAAAGCGCGTCTCAGTGTTCACAACAATTTAGCTCAGTGTGTGAAAAATGAACCAGATCACACCAGAAGGGCTAAGTCACTATTTGTAAAACTAGATGCTAGTGCGGATAATTGTGAGATTCTAAAGTGGAATATCTTCAGGCAATATCCTCTTGCACATACCACTTAGAGACATTGTACGATGTCAGATCCATTTGAGGTGTAAGAGCAGTGTAACGCACACTGCTTGGGTCCAGCATGACAGGTCCGACGCTATTAATTCCATAAAGGGTTTTTATTGCCAGTATCGTATTGAACAGAGAACCATGGGTGTATGTCTCCACGTAGTTGGTATCATGTACTATTTAGGATACTACATGCATTTGGACAACAGTAAGCCTTTGTTTCAAAAAGCAAAAAGGTTTAGGACAAACCCAAGGTAATGTAGATTTCGCTACCAACCATCATCTTCAATACATTATCTGTGGTCGACTTGGACATACATTACTGTACGATGAAGACCAACACTGACATGACTAATCAGATTCTAGGATGAAGAAGTCTTATTGGTTTACATATTAGGTGGTTCACTGTGTAAACCAACTAAAATCTAGCAGCATTCTTGTAAGAACATTTAACTTTTGTGGTTATCCGTGGCCATTTTGAAATTTTAAAGTTTAGTTTAGTTTGTTATTAGCGTAGGTACAGTAACTGACCCTTTGTACTAATGAAATCAAGCATAAACATTCTATTTCAGTTCACTTTACAATACTCAATCCAAAACAGATTTTCCCCTTTGCTCGGATGTTCCTTTGAAAATACATATCAGTATTGTCAATCAATTTTGATTACTTTGCTCAAAACTCTTAATTAATATTTTGAGTAATTTATCTTATACTGTTTTGAAGATGTTTTAGCGCATAGGTACGAATGGACTCTAATAGGAAGTTGTATGTTTGACCTTCAGAAAATTTCGCTTAATGTGAAAAGAGCCTGTTCTTTCTCAAAATGCATCACATTTTTATTTTCTGTTTCCAGTGTTCAAAACTGTACCTTTTTGCTTTGTATATATAATATTTAACATATCATTATCAGCATAGTCATGTTTTAAAAATGAAGAAATGATATTGTAGCATTTCTTCCTCAAAATCATACATTAAAAAAAAATTCGCACAAAAAAGGGTGCAATATTCTTGCGTATACATGTTTGGACTTAAATGCCTGGTTGTGAATGTACGACTACAGAGGCTGCAAATAACACATATAAGCTGTTGTATTTACTTCTTAGGCCATTTTGAGAACCCACCATTGTATTTGTTGATAGGTACGGTTTTCTGTATATTTTGTACAATCTTTTATACAACAAAATACAACAAAATAACACATCATTTCAGATATATATATACTTTGTGTCTTAACTATAGAAAAGTGATACCATAACATCAATTTTCGTGTTCCAGTGTATGAACGCATACACAGCCACTATCGATAAAGTTTAAAACGTAACAAATGGATGTCCTACTTACATAACATTACCACTACTACAGGTGTACTTGTTATATGATTTGCTTATATGTACACCCCGGAAATCATTTCAGGGGTCGTCTCAAACTAGAATAATACATAAAAATCAAGACAAGCACACCCGACAAGTGTCGTAAATTCATGGAGCAATAAGACTGCATCTAACAAATCGAAGTCATAAATATAGCCGCTAGTACGTGTAATGTATTGCTAATTGGATGAACGCGAAATCTTTCAAACAGTTTTTCTATTTCATTTTAAGACGTTTCGTACATATGATTATACCTGTCTTATGTATATGGTAATCCGAACATTCCTTTTGAGAGCTAATAGATTGCAAATGACATAATTTTACTAACCAATCAGATTGCGTGTAACTAAATGACGATGAGATCACAATCATGGCTGACACAGAGGTAGGATATAGCAAATTTCCTTTCTAATTTTTGCGTTATAAGACATCTCATACATATCATTCTATCATGAGCTTCCGCCTATTATGTCACAGCTAACAACGGATCGAAGCATATCAGAATTATATGGGAATTTGTCAGCAACTTTCATTTCTAACTTTCAGTTTGAATAACAAAGCAAATCATGCTGTCCATATTTATGTTTCTATAATTTGTGTCGTTTGTAGCAAATCGTTTTAAGGAACCGGTGGCTTCAGCAATGTATTGCTCAACACTTTCTTCATAACGCTTCTTCAGAAAAGCTGTGAGGATAATCCCAAAACAAGCAAAAGTGTGGATTACATTATAGATGAATTAACGCCGAAGATGGATAACGTAAAAACATAAACGTATACAACTACTCTGAGTAATCAAACCTTAGTAGGCACAGGAATTGAAGTCAGAGCTAATTAAAATCCTAATTGCTGTAAACTATTATCATGTGTCAAAAATGATCTTCCATATCACATGAAAAAAACCCAATAACAAACAAAAAGAGTACAAAGGATTTTATTGACGTGACGTTTCGACGAAACACCGCTTATGTACACTTAGGGCAAATGTAGTGATATCAAGAGACATCACAGTATATACAATTTTCAAGCAAATCAGAAAATTACCAAGCGAATAAATGTGAACTCAAAAGAATGGCGGATATGAAGTCAGTGTCGACATCAACTGGGAATGCGTCGAGTACGGTCGAAGCGTCAGTAAATGAAAGCATGTCGTCTATTGGATGTTCTGTATTTTCTGGTGACCTTTCTAATATTTCAGCAGCGTCTAACAATGATAATAAAACCAATATTACAGAAAGTTCTACAGTAAACGCCATTGCCTTAAAACTGACGACACCAGTGAAAACTTCGAACCCACCAGAGGGGACAACAAAGCTTTACACACAGCAGGAAGATCAATTTCAGACATGGTCTTTTCCTCCTGAAGAAGATCACAGTCAAACACGCCAGCTCAGTAAGGTTTGATTATAAAATTTGAGGAAACAATATTAATTCAACAAAATAGTTTTGATTAAAATATTTTTAATATCTGTCAAATGTTCAATTACTTCTCAACACCAAAGATTCTAATTCTACCAGATTATATGCAAATAATGACATTGGTTTTTTTTCTCTTATAGAGATATCAACACCGATCGGTTCGAGAAAGTCCACGATGATGGTAACACAAGATATGTACTTTGAAGGAATAGTGCGATATTGGTAGCTTGGTGCTTAGTGCAATAAATAGTATTATCAAGATTATTTTACCTAATTGAATGTATTTTATCTCCTTCTGCTACTGAATTTTTAATTGGTAAATGATTCTTAAAATGCAAAAACGTGTAAACTAATAGTATACATTTCTTGCACGTATCGCTTCAAGTAATTGATTCATGACATATGATCAGTGTGGCTTGTATTTTTAAGATAATGCCGCAGTCGGTCTGAGTAAGAATTTGCAGCCATGTTCTTCCTTTGCTGAAAGAGGGCCGATGAATGAACAACTACCCACCACTGAGCTGCCAAAGTCATCTTTAAAAGCATCTACTGAATGTGGAAATGACGATACTACACTGTCACGTCATGTTTTTAAATTTTCGAGTTCACCTGAACGACAAGCATGTAAACGGAAACCATTACAGTCCAGACCAATACAAGGTTTCAGATTTGCAGCATCGATAATGATAATACAAAAACTCATTTGAATTGTACCATATAATGTAATTGCTGTTTTTGTGAATTCTGCTATCATAACAAGTGCAAGTTCAGATCAAAATTATGTATCATGTAGACCATTTTCGAGGTCAGCCCTGGACAGATAATGTTCTCCTCAGTTTAAAACAATGTAAAATGATACAAAGTAATGTAGAATTTCATCATATAATATATGCAGGGTCAACATGGAAAGCACAGAAGGGATATAAATATAGATATCCGTATTTGGATGATCGGCCATCTCGAGAGAGGATTACATCAACCCCACAAGATGATGAAGTTTCAGTAGGTAAGGGATATTTTTGATACGATTTTTGTTGATATAGTTGAAAATATTTACAGTATTTCAAAGCATAGAAACACTGTTCAGTAGCATTGAACTTCATTGGTCCATGAGTGCACCTAAAATGGTAGATTTAATCTGATGAATAGTGTTTTATTTTTCATTTTTGATAGCTGTTCGCTATTAGCCTGTTGCTATCCTATTCAGTATTATCTATTTCTACTTTTACTTTTTCGTAAAATTGTCACATGTTTGAGGAAGGGATCGGCAGTCTCCAAAATAGCATCATTTAGGCCTTTAGTATCACTGACGAGACCCAGAAGGTAAAAAAAACCCAGCTGTATGATGCCTTTCATTTATTGTTTTGATCTACTGCATCTAACTCTAAATTCGTATTGAAAGGTACTATTCACTTTTGTTTCTTTTGTTCAATCTTCGACATTGCAGGAGCTGAACTTTTAGTAACGTGCATGCCATGTTTTAATTCAATCAAATCGTTGTACGGTTAAGATTATACACGCGTACTTCAGATATGAAAATCGTGTAATTTGTTGAATATGTGGTTTTTGCACATCCCCATCTAGATTTTCAAAATGTATTTCTTTTGCTCACCAAGGTTTCATTATTCAGGCCAATAACGTTACTGCTGAGTCATAGAAGGACAATACACCTGTGTAATACAGATTAATTCAAAGTTTGGCGCTACATGTATATATGTGATGTTAACTTGTTCAATCCTCATAATCTCACTTTCGTTGCGGTAGTGTGCTTCTCACCAGATTTTTTTTCCAGATAGCCTTTCAAACTTTCTTGTCTTATGACTGTATTACAGGCAGCATGGCATCTAAAAGGCGATCGCTTAAAAATGGAATCAAATTGCAGAAAGTAAGTATTCTATTGACATAATGTATCGTTGTAAATGGTCAATTTTTAACTGGGACACCTTGATAATTCTTTTCTGTTCTATATAAAAGGAATACATTTTTACATATTCTACATGACATTTACGTTATATTAAGTTATACTTTGAGACTATTTCTGGAGTATTTTCATCGCCATGCAGAGGTTGTATTCAATCAATTTCGTTCGGAATACAGATAATGTATGGTGTTCTATAGAAAACAAATGTGGCGAATTAGCTTGGCCATAAGGAATTGTAAATCTCAAGTATCTATAAACAGAAATCAAGGATCGATTTTGTTTACACCTATTGTAATGTAATTGAGCACACAAGGGAATGTGCTTAACAGCTTTTGTTTGTATACTTTTATTCAATCCGTTGAATTTTGAAATGTTTGTTTTTGTTGGCAATATTGCGTTGCATTCATAGTAGTATGGCGTAGTAATATCATTTGTACAATGTATAAGTAGATAGGATCATACCATCCAGTAACAATAGGTTACCGTACGTGAAAATTTAACGTTTTTTCACTTTGATAATTGTAATGTTATAATAATTTCACAGCTAACAGAACTTTTTATACCAATCTTGTTAATCATGAAGATCTTCGCGGTAAAATATGATTATGATACTGGCTAGGCGTACATGGTCTTTCAATGGAAAGAACTCTTAATATTTGAACTTGAATTAAATCCATGATTTTAACGGTCAGTCCAAGTATATGTTATAGTACGTCTGAAGTGGTGATGTTAAAAAAGCTAAATTTTACAGTTGATTTACTTTGTATGGAAGTATTCTTTTATAGTTTTGTCAAAAACCTGTTCGTGGAACGAAATTGTTATTGGTCATCTCTGAATTGTATAATTTTTAGGCTTCTGATGAAGGGAAGAACCAAATGTGTGAGAGTGATGGAAACAAACCAACCCCGTCAGGTAAAAGGAAGGAAATGGACAAAGAACTAATGTTGCAAAATAAGTCCAAGGTATGCATTATCAAATCACTGGTTTAAATGTTGTTCCTTTACTAACCATCATGTGATTTCCACATAACCGAACTTAATTTCGAATCTCATCATGGTGACGATTTTTACAATTTTACCATTATTTGATTTGTCAATTCGGCGACATATGTGACATTATGTGATTTTTACCCGTGTTTATTTCAATTTCTGGTTTTACACTTAGATTTTTCCACTGTATTTGTAGCGGAGACGGTATGTGCCACCATCTGTCAAAGGTGTTACCAAAGAAGAAAAGGAAGCTGTTATAAAAGAAATACGTAAACCAAATGCTTGTTTCACAGATGTCATCATGGATGTTATCCTTCGTCTCATTAGCCTCAACTTTCCAGAATACTTTATTCCGAATGATATGAAGAAATTTTTCAGACCAAATGGAGTGCAGCCATTACACTGTTCATCAGAGTTCGCTCAGGTGATTTTTGCGCGGCCAAAATCATCACGGGAATCAACAGGCGTCGAGCAGGAGAATAATGAGAATGATATTGGCCATTTTGTGCTTTTAACCAACATTGGTTGCAAGAAACTTTTCGCATTATGCGACAGTCTTGGTGAGCGGTCATCGAATATCCGCCCAAATATTTACAAAATCATTAGAACCTGTCTTGGATTTAAGGAAGCACATACCGTGGTTGTACAGGAAAAAGCAATGTCAGTACAGCTTGGGAATATTTACTGTGGGTTGTACGTAGTTGCTGCCCTAATCGATATCTGCCTTGGAAATGGAAGCAGATTAGAAAATATTATCTATGACCAGGAACGCATGAGAAGTCATCTCATTGACTTAATAAATGACCTTTATGAGCACAGACCAATTAGTGGGTTTCCTATCATCGACATCGATGATGAAAAGCGACAGAGTAAGCTTATACTAATATAAGTAAATTTAGAGACTACGAAACATAACTAAAGCAAAACAAAAATTAGCATTGGAAATATATCGGCGTTTGAAGCTATCTACACAATATAATACATGCTACTTCAAATCTAGTTCATTAGGTTGAGGATTGAGGATAGTGTTTTGTTGTGATGGAAGTAAGCTTTCAAACTCCATCAATATAACCCAATGTTCAACTTTGCTTGCATGCAAATAAAAACGTTGATATATGTTACGGAATAATCACCATGGTTGTATTTATCTCCCCTTAGATAACAGCCATATACAATTGTAAAGGTCGAGATTCAGTTTAATATTGATTTAATGGTGTGAATGGCTGCTGTATTATTTGCCTATCAATATTTCACACACAAATGGTTATACCTATGTATAAACATTGCACTATTGGTTTACAAAAATGTAATGCACATGTATGATTTTAAACACACAGTTATCGGTCTGCAAATGTTGTTCATGTTTAACAAGACGATACTATAGATTGTTTACGCCTAACACAGAGAATACTTGTGTACATTCGGCAAACATTCTGAATGCATATGATTTATCATACTCACATTACTCTATTTGTAATTTCTATCTCCTATTAATCATGTTTTCGCCATTTTCAAGCTAATCAATTCAATCAATTAACAATATATATATTCCAACTTTCCCATACATCTCTTCCTATCATCAAGATCACATTTAAAACAGCATAGATTTAGGATATTCAACTGTCACACAAATAGAAATATTTATATAATACATATTGCTGATAACGTTATTTAATATTGTGTATATCATATTGTCTAATAATTATTTTGTGTTAG
This sequence comes from Ylistrum balloti, assembly GCF_031769215.1. Classification (NCBI taxonomy): domain Eukaryota; kingdom Metazoa; phylum Mollusca; class Bivalvia; order Pectinida; family Pectinidae; genus Ylistrum; species Ylistrum balloti. The sequence continues at coordinate 366,881 of NW_026782208.1, forward strand.
ACTTTTTGATGAGTAAATAATTTTAAAGGATGATATGTGTTTCACTAATGTTAGTCTTTCGATGTGTTATTTTCACTTATACACTTATACTTTACTGATTTCTATTTTTGCTTATCTGTGGTGATTTAAATAAAATGATGTTTTCAGAAATGATATTCTTTGTTTCTCTCAATATTGGTTTTGTATGAATCACAAAAATGTTTGAAGGAAAGAATATATATATACTTGCAGAACTTTGATTGATTCATTATGCTGAATGCTAAAAAGTGAAAACTTAGGCTTGTAATTGCACAAGTATTGATAGTTTATTCAAAACAATGATCAAGCTTTATTTGAATTAGTGAAATCAAGTTGATGACTTTTAAACAAAAGAGCACAAATCAACTAATGATTATTTAAACAAGAAAATTATATTCGTGAAAAGAAACGCGGCAGTTTTTTTAAAACGAGTGCTTTCATTTAATTTTGATTGATATTAATGATAAATCCTCAATCATTTCCTGTATTTAACCTTATGACACCTACACATGCTCTAACAGTATCTTTTAAAGGAGTACTTTCATTTTATTTTTAATTATAAATGATAAATCTTCAATCATTTACTGTACCTAGACTTTGGACAATGGATGATTCGGTTCTATTCAGTTCCAATTCTTGTATGGAGTTTAATTAGTTTAAACATATTTATTGTCAAATACAGACAGTGGATTAGGCACAAGGTATTACAACTGATCAACGCCTTCTCCAAAGATACATTACATATGACAATACAAAACAATATGACAATATAGTACAATACTGACAATACAATACAATATTGATAATACAAATGTTGATATATATTAACTCAAAATCTGTTGCTGGTTTTAATAAAATTTTGCACATGTCTAAAAATGGTTGAATTAAGGTCCACAGAAAAATTACAATTACCATATAAAAGAAGTTCAATATCAAACGGAACATTCAAAATATTTAAATTATGTACCAAATTACGCCTTTCAATTAAGAACAGCGGACATTCAATAAAAAAGTGATAGACATTCTCACAAGGATGACCACAATTACAGGATGCATTATCAACTAGATTTACTCTAACTAGGTCATAGTTAAGGGAACTACACTTGTGTCGGAGCTTAGTATGCAAAATATTAAGTTGTATGGAACTTGAAACTCTGATGTGTCTTCTATGTATAAAGTCATGGTCAGAACAATGGTTGATCACTCTTAATCAAAACAAACGTTTTCCCTTTATCGCCAAATGTTTAAGAAAAATGGTGGTTGGAGTCATTGTTTGCCGACGACATTCTATTTTTTCTGAAAAGAAAAACATCCTTTTGGGAGCAACATGCTGATTAGGGTAATACCGTTGAAAATAAGTTGAAAAAGTTCTTCAAATTTTAAGAAGATGCTTCAAGAAAATTCCAATTACTAGTGAACCATGAAGTTTGAAGTAAATTCTTCTCTTGCTATGAAAGCTCTCTTTCCCAAGAAAGGTCAACGGCGGTACAAATATATGATTAAGGGTTATACTGAAGCAAATTTCGGAGGAAGAAATAATAAAATGATTGAGTTATTGGTTGTCGTCGAGTTTGGCAGTAAGGTTTTCCAAACGAATATTGGTATACTTAAGGAAGCAAGCTGTGACTTAGTTTTGGTTTCATACGATGCTGAATTTATCAAAGTGCTTATGGAAACAGGTCACAAATACGTTGCGAATTCGTTTAATATCGATTTCAGATATATTGATTGCGTCATATGTTTATATAACACGATATTTATTGATTACGGCCATCATACATACCCAACAGAATAGGAAATCAAAGATACGACAGACTCTTCTACATCAGCCCTTTCTCTCTATCTTTTCCTACAACAAAATCAACATTGATAGCTTTTCTCCAAGTTCTATGATAAGCGTGATGATTTAAATTTCCTATTGTTCATTTTCAATTCCTGGATAACAACATCCTTGCATCACCAACCTATGGTGTTTACATGTTGCGGTTGATTCAATATTCAAGGACCTATTCCCATTCTCACGATTTGCGTGCAGAAAGAAGTCGTCAACTGACAGAAAACTCGCAACACAGGGATTCAAAAGATAAAGGTTGATGAAAATTAGTGGAAGGGGGTCTTCTTTATTTTACAAAGTGTACAATGGATTAAATTCATCATATCGTCATACATTATTTTATGGTTTAATAAGATACAGAATCCCACACCTTCATGGAAATAACAGTAACTATACTGCATGCATAATTTTTTTCAGTACTTTTAAAAACTCCAAGATAGACATCTGTCAGCATGCTGCTTTCCCGATAATAATTAAAATTGAACAGGCACAATCAGACACTGAAAATAAACGTGATTTACAGTTTCCAGTCATTTGATTTTTAAAACTAAGCTGGATTGCTGAGAAATTATCATATATAATGGAAAGACATGGGTTAACATTATTTTTCCTTCGTGGGGATGATGAAGCTATGGTTGTCTTGTTTAGGTTGCAGTTTTAGACTGAAACTGAAACTGAATTCTTACGTTTTACTGCAAAATATTGCTAGCTTAGTCAGAAATGTTAGAGATTTTAAAATTTGAGGAAGTTAGTGATAATATTTATTGTAAACCTGTATATTCTGATCGTCCCTCTCAAAGACAAATTACTGAATAGCGCTGAATTTGTTTAAGCAGATCTTGTAAAAGTGAATATAATCTATGAATTTAATCCGACCTTCCAATAAAGGAAACTATTTCACGGAATATCCACATATCCAGAGAAAATACACCCAATTATTCTTAACTGCAGCTATGAGACACTACGGAGATCAGACGGCACGCGCGTATCAGCACACAAGAGGGGCATTTGTCACACCGGAAGAGGTAGATTTCGAGAAAGCATTTGATTAAGTGTGGATAATCGGCCTCAGGAATTAATGTTACGTAATCAATTAACGGTAAGATATTTCATATCATTTATAATGTATATCAAGGTACCAAATCCAAAATTTCATTTCATTGTGAAAATTCTGCCTATTTCACTTGTAAAAATGGAATGAGGCAAGGTGAAAATCTCTCACCATTTTTTCATTCTTTTTTTGAATGACATTGAATATTTCATTAAGAAAATGCCATACGTGCAAGTTGTGTTTATAACGAAATTCAAGAACATTTACTTACATATATATGTTTGTTTTGCTATGTGTGGATGGCACAGTTCTGTTCTCCGACCGCCGTAAGATTTACAAAGACAGTTAGATATCTTTAGGAAGTATTGTAGACGTTGGAAGCTCAAAGTTAACATGAAACAAAACAAAATTTATAATTGTCGTATAGACTCGTTTCATGAACTTGTCTTCTTTTAATTTCGATGTCGAAGAAATTGAGATGGTTCTCACGTGCATGTCCTTTTGCAGATGCTAAGAAGAACAATATAAGGGAAAATACTATATATCTTGATATTTTGAAAAATGTATTAAAAAAGATATTTTAAAATATCATCAGTCTAAATTTGTCAGTGCAATGATTGTACGATTTGTTTGACAAAGTGGTAACGCAAGTGTTATTAAATGGCTGTGAAGTATGGGGATAAAAAACGTAAAAGAGATAGAACGTGTACATTTAAAGTTTTGTAAAATTTGACTAAATTTGTAAAGAAGTACACCAAGATAAATGGTATACAGAGCACTGAAAGTTTATTGTCTTGTAAATAGTATAAAAGTCTGTACGATTAGCTATTGGTCTAGAATCCTGCAGAGAACTGGGAGTCTCTTATCTCGTAAATAGTATAAAAGTCTGTATGATTAGCTATTGGTCTAGAATACTTGTCAAACGATAGTAATTTCTCATATATATTGTCCAATGTTTTATATAATAGAAAGAGTCAAAATGGTAATAACAGTCCATGGTTGACATATGTACGAAACATTCTAAATGAATGTGATCTAAGTTATATACAGGATATCCAAAGTTCTATCAATTCAAACGTAAAGCGGTTAAAGTTAACAGTCAAACAGATTTTGAATTATCAAAACATTCAAAAGTGGAAAAGCGATGTTTTCAATTCTTCTAAGTCTAAATGTTATAGGACACCTAAATAATTTCTAGAATATGGACAATATCATGAGCACCATGATGACAGAGACCACATTATAAATTGTAAATTTAGAACAACTAATCATTACTTTGTAATTGAAACAGAGAGATGGAATCATATTTCGTGAGAAGATAGAGTTTGCACGTGTTGTAATAACGGAAAGAGTGGAGACGAGTTTCACTATTTACTAGAATATACTAAATTTTCCGGTATAAGAAAGTTTTTTCTATGAGATTACTATTGTACTAGAGCAAATATGATTCAGTTCTAATCCTTAATGAACACTAAGGATATTGATTTACCAAAACAATTATTTAAATCTCTTTTCCACTTCTGTCCTCGATAAGTCTATATGTATGTCTCTACAGTTGGGAACGCCATTACTGTATATATGTTTTTGTTAATATTGATTCTCTATATCAGTAGAGAACGAAAAAAACTTAAACACAGGTAGATAGAGCAGTATGATATAGTATGGGTTCCAGCTAAACAGATAGATTAGGTACTTGGAATTATATCACATGGTACATTTAAAGTTGTTTACAAAACATATTTGACTCGAAAGGAGTTGATGAAATAACAATGGCTGATTTTGATAATTGCCCGGATTGTAGAAATGGATCGGAGGATGTATGGCATATGTTTTAGCAATGTCCGGAATATGCATGTGCAGAATTTTTATTCTTTTTGAAAGGTTTGATAGGTAAATTATTTGCTAAAGAATCATCCCTAACTTTTCTCCTCGCCAAAGTTTAACCAATAAGTAGGAGTTGCCCCCCTTGGCTTCTCCCGTGATATGCTACAGTGGACGTGATACACTGACAAGAGACGCTCAAGTATAAACGAATAAGAACACTAATAATTCGTTTAAAAAATCATTTATTTATTTATTTAAATTATCATCATTTCTCAAACAATTTGCTCATCAGCATGGTTTTAATGATTTAATGCTATTTAATATAAACAGAGTTACATAATGCAATAATAACAATCCATATTTGCAATATATGCGAGAAAAAAGCATATAAATCACAACACTACTTGAACTAGCGACTATTGTAAAATGTACAGATAAAATGTAGCATGTAGTTACTATTACGATCATATACCCGATATTTTTCTGCGTATTGCCCGCAGATGATACTTCTTTTACGGTACTATCAATTTTACAAACAAACAATAAAGAAAAAAAAAAAAAAAAAAAAGAAAGAAAAAAAGAAAAGGAAAACAAAAAACAAAAAACAAAAAAAATAAAAAAAAAAAAAAATACCAACTGTTATATTTTGAACGTCACATGGAGTGTTGCTATAGATACTTGTTTCTTTTTTAGAGACGAAATCTTATGATGTATTTTTTTATTTCAACTTATTGTAAGTATCAATTTGGAGATGAGATAAAGTCTTCTCCTTTGATATATTTACAATTACATGATAACAATGAAATACAGTAGGTATAAACACGAAATACACAAATTTATATGCGAGATTTTCACCGACACAAGTTCACAACATGAAAAACACACTTCAACGTCTATTGCTGAATTTGATAAAATTTTACACGTCTAGGCACAAGAGGATTCAGACAGATCTGAAAGTACTTCCAAACAAAAGAAGCTCTAAATTCACCTTTATGCCCAACGCATTCAAATTTCCGAAAATAATACGTCATGGCTATGGTGGCTGATTTCGAGATGAGTAATGACTTCTTTTTATTATGTCGGTGCGAAATGACGATAATCAGCGGGGGCGAAAAGACAAAGATTATTTTTAGGTTGGGGTGACGAAATGAATCGACGAAATGAACCACCATACCATAATTTTCTTCAATTATATGTGGTAGGAGATCGTTTCATTGCGCTTAACTTCAAAACTACTCCCAAATGCCTATTGTGATGTGCAAAGTTAATCTGGATTAAATGTTACTAACCAAGTTTTTGATCAAAGTTTACAAAGAAATAATCATATTTCCTTTTCAAATTGGTTTGAATTTCAAGACATGAAAAAGACTTAAGTAAAGAAGTATATATATATAAAAAACAAACAAACAAACAAATCCCACATAAATGTATATTTGAAATAGAGCGGACCAATTATGTAGTCTATAGAACCCCTTCTAAGTTAAAAAACTTCTTGAAAATAAAACTATTTTAAGCAAATTCACTGCAGCCTGGAATTATCAAATTTAATTTACAGCAAATTCCACATGATTTTAACTTCACCATCCAACCTGTATGCCAAACCCGATCAAAAACCTTTGAAATATCACAGAATGTCATACATACGTTTTTTTTTCTTCAAGAGCTATACAAATGTGATTATTTCAATTAGCTTATATACAGTAGAATGAGCGTGCATAAAAATCCTGTCTAATGTTTATTGTTTGTTTAAATGTTGGTCAATTTAATTAAGTAATGTCACGTTCCCAAAAGATAACAATGTAAAAGGCCAAGGAACAACGAGGCGTATTATAACGAGCGTCATCAAACATGTCCAACTTCAAATCGCATCGCTGGGAAACAGATTATTCCTCAATGAAATAAGTATGACTACAATAAAGGTTCACGATAGTCATTTTCAACCTGCCTCTCTCGATAGGTATGCCAATATGTTGGAAAAAATTTCCGCAAATTATTTCATTGAAAGATCTCAAAGCAAGAAAACAAAGGTGTTCGTTCAGTTTGGAATGATGTATTGTTAGGCGTGTAAAGTGGACAAACACTTGATGTTGTAAAGTTATCGGTATGAGATGCCGATAAAGAAAACACTTCGTTATACATCGTTTGCGCGGACAGACATCAAAAATATTTGCTCTATAACTGCACCGTAATCACTATTATAGTTTCGCAGCTCCATTAATAACATTAGTTTCAAGTTTTATATATTCTGATAGCCTTCCCAATATTCACAATATGTTAAAATTATTCAGGTGAGGTACAGTACTCTTTTTTCATACCACCTATCCTTTTACAAACCAAAATAATCTACATTCTAGTAAGACAATGTAAAGTTACCTCCCTTATATCACCCCAGTATTCGAAGGGAGGTAACTGAATTGTTTACGTCGTCTGCCTGAATACGTACACATGTGTAAGGTTACTATACACATGTGTATTGTATGCCCACGTTGGTAGGTCTTGGCTGAATACATATCGACAACAAACAGGTATATTTTTTTTACTGTATGTATTTTCTACCGTGTTTGCATGCAGCAAGTTATAAATAACATGCTTTACTGTAAAGCAAACAGGCAAACGCCGTGAAATGGATATTTTCGTGGATCTCCATTGTATCGGCAAAGATCTTAGTGTGTCGTTGAAATTCAGTGTATTGCACGTGCAATTGGCTCGGTATAACATTGGTGAATACAATGTGCCAATCTATATTAACCTATTATAGTGTAGGCACCTGACCAGGCAAAAAATGTATTCATTATAATAACAGGAGTTGTTATAACGGAAATTTCACGCTCTAACGCTTCTAGTAATCACTCAGGCGGCAACGTTGAATAGCCTGCCAAGCAATTGAGCTAATGTGTGTATTGCACTATATAATTGCATAATACTATTTTATTATTTGTATTGCCCACCAGTTGACACCCACTTTGTTTTTATCAAAGGCATAAAATGAGTTGAGTACTGCAATGTTTATTATCTCCCTTGATTAATTTCCTGATGTCATGGAAACACATTTGAAATAAATTTTATCTTGAAAGTTACTAATGAAAATATTAAGAAAAAACATTGCAAAAAAGTTGATTAAAATGAATGATTGTTATTTAGTAAACAATAAAAGTCAATGAAAATAGTAAATTTCTTCGAAATACCATATTTCTTTTTGTTTAGAAAATATGTTAGATATTTGTTTTGTCAGATAAATACTCTACATTCTTTATTCTGTTTAAGAAGAACTAAACTGAGTCGACACAAAGAAAATAAATACAAACCTTGAAGATAAATAATTGAAAACTTAGTTATATGCTGAAATATTTGAGCTGTGATCCAAATTATTTTGAAAAATTGGAAAAGCAAATTATGGGAAAATTAGGGAAATTTGTATAATTATTATTTTTTTTGAGTCAGTGCCAGTGGTGATCATCAGTTTGTTAGCCTTTCACAGGAAATCATTACAAAACCTAAACCAAAGGTCTATAAGAATGATAACTTGAGTAACACAAGTGTGATGTACAAATACTTGCAAACATTTGAAATGGAATTCATCTGAAGTTCTTGTAGCTAAAAGGAAATTTATTACCATATTCAACCTATTTAGATAGGTATGCTATGTGCACTTCGAAAATCACAAATATTAGGAGTGTGAATATTTTACAGGGAAAATTGTTGTCACATTTATGAAACTTTGGTAGCAGAAAAAAATTGAGAAAGAAATAGTGGGTGGCACATAGGATACAATGAGCCAAAAGTCTAAATTACACAAGATGGGAATGAGAAAATATACCCCACAAACTTCTGACTGTCCTCACTTTGGAGAAGGGAAGGAGGGGGCCGAGAGGGGCACCCAAAGGGTCAGTCAGCATTTTGCCCTATGGATACTTTAATCACAAACTGCCTGAGATCATTTCTGCAAGATTTGAATAAAATCACACAAGCAGTCACTGCCCCTTGGCAGAGCAGATTAAAATGGGAAATACACTCACATACAATTGTATTTGACCTGATTAGGGTGCCATGGCCACACCCTCAAGAGTCATGTCCATGTATGGTCTGCAATTTTCCAAGCATAGATTATGTTGTCAAGATGTTTTTTAATTGGTTAATGGAACAACTCAACAGTGTCCTGATTTTTTTGTCTACCTGTGGACACTTCTACTTTATCTATTTTTAAAATTTTTAAAAACTTAATTCTTAACTTGATATATATTTAGAAACACAAAAACTATAACTTTTACTATTATATTAAGTTTTGAAGAGTTTAAGCAATACTGTGTCACTACAGGTATTCTGATGTTTTAAATAGAATGCTTTGCAGATGACTGCAAAAATTAAATAAAGAAAAATAAAAAGCTATTGCTATTGAGAAATTCCTTTTAATTCTCTTAATTCCTAGGTTGCTCTTATAGTCGAATTTGACTTAACTGTGTGGGCAAGTGTGTAATTTTTTCATGCCAGAAATTGACACAAAAGTTTAAGAAAAAACATGATGATATGCTTAGATATTAATTTGAACTGTAATAATTTGCTTAAATTTGCTTTGGTCAGTTTTGAAATTTCCATGTGAGTGGTATAGACCAGCTGGACTTGATGTGGTTAACTGCTTCTATCCAACAATAAGCCCATCCATATTTAGTTTAGTGACTTATACTACTGACATGTTATTTCATTTGAGTTGTCCTACAGTTAGTCCACCTTCTACTGGGTGCTGATGTCTTGGTCACTGGTCTTATTACAGGATAGATATGGTAATCAATATCTCGGTCTTGCCCTTGCTGTCATGATATGTATCATATTAGGTACTTTACATATTGCTCTGTAGTCACTCTGGTGAGGTGTAGGTCATAAAATCATGTTTATCAAGCGCAACCTTGACCAACAAAAACAGCTGTGCTGGCTATATATAATCATACAGCCTTGTCAACATCATGTGACTGGATTTCAAGTGTCCTACGATAAGCTACATATGTATGTTCAATCCTAAAATTTACTTAAGGAAGATTTACAGTGTAGCTCTAACAAAAACTATATACTTTCTCTATAGATTGAGTACAACATTAGTGAAAGCTAAATCATATAATGAAGTTATTCACTGTTCAGAGAAGATCAAAATAGCATAACTTTTAACTTTAGAAAAATCAAAAAGAAAGAAAATAGAGATGAGGTATTACAAAATTTAATTGGATTGCGGTTGGTTTATAAAATTTGGCTTCAACTCTAAACCTGTTATAGTACATGTTGTTCTTGCGGCATGTAATTCTTCTGAGATGAAAATGCTAGGAAATTATTTGCTATATTTTCTTATTTTTTAAACATTTTTTTTCTGTTATTGTGCAAGGTGTTGACCTATCTTGAAATATAATCTATTATTTCACTCACTGTACATATTAACCATCATATCAAAGGAGTAATAGTGGTACAGCTGGACAACATAATTTGTCAAATAGGTGAGCTACACTTTTATGTATTTGTAGTACAATGTACCCAGAAAATAGGTAAAATTGCTGGATTGCTTTACATTTTGTGCTGTTTATAATTGGAACATAGGAGACCTACAGCAATTTGCATATATATTTAATTACATTGAATGGTGTGGTTATCTCTGAAAGTGCACATAACTACCACCTACAGACACTATATATACTACATAATGGTCATTGTTAAAAATGAAATGATCCCTGCAGTGTAAAATTGAGTGGTCACTTTCAGTGTTGCATGGCCAAGGCACCTGTTAGAGATGAGGATATTGATATTTAATAATTATTCTGATAATCAAATGCCTAAAACTAAAAGAGAGAGATCTTTAACTGGGAAGGGACTTAGGAAATGTCAGAATGAAAACATAAATGATCTGATTACATTATACATGTTCAACCTCAAAAATGAATACATGCTTACCTAGAAATACAAATTACTTAGATATCTTATGAATATCCCATCCCTAATTGTTTATATAGAGGGCACACATAATTAGGAAATGTTTAACTCTGGCTAGCTTTAGACTCATTTGTTAAGTCCTCTTAAAACCTTTACAGATTTTAGGACTACATGAATGTGTGACATATGTTATCAGATGTACAACTAAATGGTAACATTATATTACTACTGTTAAGTATGATGCATGTGTATCTTCCTGTAGTGTGGTGTATATCCGGGAACTATACAACTGTGTGCATGTGAAGGAGAATAAGTTGTAAGTAATGGATTTCTTTACATATGCATCATTTAAAAAAAAAAATTTAATTATGATAATATTTACACTCTGCTTGCTTTATATTATTATGTTGATCAAACCTTTCTTACATTGAACTCAATTAAGATGTTATACATAGCTCCCTTGGGCTTGAGGTATACATCCAGATAACCTATAAAATTACGAGTGTCTCATTAGTAAAACTTGTGCTATTATAGTGTCACAGCTGTTAACATTTAAAAATCACAAATCTAAATTTAGACTAAGTATTACTGTAGATGATTATTTATTAATGTTTCTTTGTTTACTGTATTTATTTTTATATTAGAAACTATCCAAAGTTTCTACATTGTACATGTGATCATCAATAACTGTCCTCTTTAAATATCTTTAATATAGTTAATACTGGGTACATTTACTGCATTAGGAATAACCTGTCTTATATTGATTAAATAGCTCTGTATAAATCAGATGGTGAGTGTTTCACATGGATCACAATACATCAGTGGTAGGTTTTCACCTTTTCTATACATGTGTTCATCTTTATTTGGATGTCTTTTACTGAATAACACTGGTACATTGAGTTTATAATATCACTGATAAAACTTGTTTGCGATAATGTCAACTCATTAACAAATTTACCCATATGATAATAGTTTGTTTGTAGATAGGTACTTAAATACAGTGTAGATGTGTTGGAGTGGAAATAGAAGAGATTTAGGGAAAATGACATGAAGGCTTGTTATGCTGGCTAGCTACATGTACTGAATACAAAAAGTATAGCCTTGTGCCAGATACAGCTGTATGTCCCAATCACTTGCTGGTAGCCATAGTCATCCGTTCACTACCCATGTGCCTCCAGGACCACTATCATCTATAAGTACTTCATGTTTTACACATGTACTATGCATACGTCTACCAGGTACTAATTGTTCATGCTGCAGAAGTGATTAATAGTTAAGCCCACTAAAAGAACTAAGGTGTGGATTGGACCTGGTCTATTGATTTTGTTTGTGTTCATCAATTGGAGGCTGCTGTCTGCTATTCTCAGACTCCCACTATATTGGTAGCGGCTATTGTGTATCATATGTCTGACAACCCTATGGTTATCTTTGGGTCTGCATCATATACCAGTGCAGGATTAGGCAAGAATTGGTAAGTGGTGGGTACATTCCAGTTAACATGATCTGGTCGGTGTATTATGTGATTATATGGAGAGATTACACATAGCTAATACCATGTATTGATACCACCTGTCACTACTGTCACTACCAGAGTGATGTATAAGTTTGACCTACAAATATCATTGAAATTCAGTTTTCTTCTGCTTTGTATATCTTTTACAATTCGGTTTTGTCTGACAGTGACTGGGTAAGAGCTCTACCAGAATTAATGAAACTAGATACAAGTTACATTTTACATGGCCTATTTTTATATTGAAATGATTTTAAAGTGACATTTGGAGGATATGATTCCAGTATGATTATACCAATGAGTTTTGGATTCAGGTGTCAGTTTTTGTTTTGTCTGTGTCACTGATAAACTTGACCATTTTGCACTAGAGTTCACAAATTATGTTGTTTGTATGTATGTGGTTTACATTAAACATTCTGGGGTTCAAACTCTGAACTTCATGCAAGGGAATACACATACCAGCTTGTTGTTATCCCCTGTCTGACAAAGGTTTGCTGGTGGATTTTAAAAAAACTAGGTTCAAGATTTCTAGTAATGCCTTTTTTTATTGAGTTTTCTATTTGGATCAGGTGGTTACCATGTAAACAAATAGTCCTAATCGCTCATTTAAGCTTTTTCAGAACATGTCTATGAAACTTCCCACACACATCAGTTGAGTGGTCTAGTAGTGCCTTCTGCTGTAGCAGATGACTGTATAAGAATTTTCATTTTTTAAGATTTAATTATGGAGATAGAAGGGTCAAATTAACTGATTCCAGTTTTTCCACTACTTCTTTAATGAGACTAATCACCACTTTCATCCCATACCTCACATTGGTTATTACCTCTAAATGTATTCCATTTTGATCATTTGAGGGACATTTCATGCCTGTTACTAAGCTCCCTTTGTGGGGGATCTGAATGACTACGTCCTTTGTTTTGCTCGGTGGGCAGTATAAGGCATATTTAGAATTACTAGTGGGAAAGGAAGGGAGGATTAGTCAACATCTTGCAAAATGAGGCTATCATGATCATGTCCAGATGTAGGAAGTCCTGGGATTGAATCACAATTTAGTTTGATTATTTTTCCCTCTAATTTTGCAACCTTATTCGTAATAACCACCATCAGAAAAATTAGACATTGTAACATCTTTGCTTCATGCTACAATTATTACTGAACATGAAACATACATGTCTGGAAGTACCATAGAGAGATTGAAAACCATAAATAAGTAAATTTGGTATGGAGATGTCATAGAGAAAAAAAGAAAAGACCATTTGAATTCACCTGAGCTTATGTTATTGCAATGTTGCAGTGTCTGCCATTCATTTGGGATCCATCTCTACCAGCACTTTGACATTTTCTTCATAATAACCATTTGAGTTTAATTATGATCTTGTGCCAATACAATTAAGTTTGTTTAAATGAATGATTTTACCCACTCTCAAGATCACTATGATAACATATAAATGGTTTAAATTTTTCAAACATCATTTTCTGAGTAAACAAGACATCAGTAATGTTAAATGGCAAATAGTATGCTTGACATAGAGTTATTAAGTTTGGTTGCATTTAATCAATCTACAAACCGAGGGTCCTCTTGTAAGATTAAACTTTGCTGTAAAGTGTTTTAAAGTCTTATGTTGAAATGGGAAAATGTGATAAAAAAAGATCTGTAAAATGTATTTCCATTGTACTCCTATTTGCTGGTTTTACCAAAATGTGCTTTTGTGATTTCCTGGATATCTTATGCTCATGAAGTCTACTTGTTTTATAATCCATAAGAATTTTGATCCCCTGCCACCTTTGTTGGGCAGAGGATATTCAAATTGGTTCCATCTCTCAATCTGTCCTATCCGTTCAAATGCTGCTATTTGCAGGATAGTTTTTGAAGGATGAGTCAGATTTTGATGAAACATGATTGGCACACTTATTACCTTAATCCCTTGCCGAAGTTCGATTAACAACAATTCACATGCATATTTAATGAGACTGCTTTTGACCTGGTTGGCTGATTTCTTTAATCACTCTATGGGAATGCTTTCTGCACATTATCTTATGAAGGAATGATAAGATTTTTTGGAAACTTGCTTTGTAGACTTATTACCTGAATTCCTTTTTCAAGTTTGCTTATCAGCAAATTCTATGCATATTTCATGAGACTGCTGTGGCCTGATATCTTTCGGCATTCTGACTGAATGCTTTCTGCATGTAATCTTTTGAAGGAACCGGTTATGATTTGTTTTACTGATAGTACCTTTCTTGCAATTTTACATATGTGACAATTAGATTCTTTATTGTATTTTATTGATGTGTATAAACCATTTCACTGTTTTGTCATACTTGAGCAGAAATAGAATCATTGATTGATATAGCATCACTGACAAATATTCTATCATCACCATTGGGTAAGAGACGGGAATCTAAAGGTATGATAAGCTGATTTTAATATTCACAGTATTATGCTACTGCATTGTTATTATATTGACCACTTTCAATGGAACTTTAAACTGAACATGAACGATAAATGCTTTTGAATACTTCAGATGTTTATGTCGGTCACTTTAAATGTATATATTTTACAAATGAACATGGGCAGGGGATCTTGATGACATTGTCCTTTCAGTGCCCATTTTTCATTTTATGGAAGTAACCATGAATTAAATGAAAATAAAATCACCATGAAACTAAATGAATTTACTATATTTAACAGTGTGCAATTATGGTGGCTTTTTATAACAGTAAATTATGCACTTCGCAATGTTAGCTTTTTATAATCAGTTTTTAAATTTGTTTCGGCTATCTGACAAGAACATGTCATTGTTCACAAAACTGTGAGGAGTGATGCACCTGCATCATTTGCACATCTGTCAGGCCGTATGCATTATATATATCTTTTTAAAACTGTCATTGATTGCTTCAGTTTTCTTTTCACACTTGATAGTGATAATGATAACTGCCTTGTCAAGGCAATAGTTGATTAATGTATATGTTTAAGGGCCCATCCATTTATGTGTACATTTTACTTTGCATAAAAAGGATCTATATTCACATAACAGTAATATATACTTGATAATTCATTTAATCTTTCCCATTAAAGCTATCAGACGGTGAAAAATGGAGATGTTATTAGCATTTTATTTACATAATAAACATAGGTCTGTGCTGTTGCATTTAATGTGTCAGATATCAAGTATGAATTTCCTTGCAGTTTGATGGATTGTTCTTAATGTGTAATAGGTTTAAAATCTGTAAAAATCGAGTTTAAGGTAGTTTTTTTCATTTTAACAACTTTAGAGTCAAGATATTGGTATTGGGCAAGTAACCTGCCAGGTTAAATTATTGAAGTTTGTTCAAGTCAGTGATCTTGAACTGTTCCAAGGTCACTGGGTTCCAATATGCTGATATTTACATATGGCTTCTTTTGATTGTGAATAACCCAACATCTAAGTTGTACCCAAATTTTTGCCTTTTACAAAATATGCATATTATGGTATTGATCAAATGAAATGTGTTAAAACCAACCGCAATGCCAGCTTTATAATTTCATGTTGTCTAAGCATTGACATGTTCAAATGGATGATCTTGACCCACTGTCAAGGTAAAGGGGGTTAAATGTGTTGTGTTAAATCTTAAAAAGCAATGGAAAACAAAATTTTATAACCATTAAAGATTCATTGTCATGTTATTGTCATAATTTTGGACCAGTGACATGTTAGGGTGAAAAGTGCTACCAAGGTCATTATACTGAATGACATGGATGTTTTTTCAAAGTCCCTGTGTTCCATTTATAGTTGCATTCACATATTTTAATGACATTTTAATAACTATAATGAAGAGGGCCAGTGTTGAGATATTAAGCCTTAAATATGGCATTCTAGAGTGATCAAAGGACAAACTGCAAAATGGATGACTTCTTTAAGGTCACAAGGATCTAATGTATTAAAAGTTTTGATAAACTTTTAATTTACCAAAAATACTAAAAGTTATATAGTATTTTGTCATCAATTGTAATTGCAAGTGCTCAGTAACAAAATCACTTATATGAACCAAGCAAGTTTACAGGGGTAGTATTGTCAAAATATTCCAATAACCTGTTCTTGATAAGGAAATCCAAGTTTCATTATTTGGTCTGGAACATGCACATTTATATGTATACAGGGTAAAGAACAGGTGTAATGTATAAGATTAATATTTAAGTAATACCTTCTTTAACCCTTCCAGTCATGTCATATCTGTAAAACTCATCAGAGCTGATAAATGATACAGGCCCATTCTTTCTCTTGTTTTAGGTATACAAGGTCATGGTGAAAGTCCATCTCAACTCTCGAGAATGTACTTTGTGCATTAGTATCCACACACAGTCATACATACTGTAGATTTTACAAGAAAAGTTAGTGATATTCAGGCTAGTTAATGTACTTTGGTGTCTCCCAATGATCCATTCTCATATGACCTTAATTAGGATGCTGAAATCTCATATATAATCCCATTTCTATACACAATCCAACCTAATATATGTATATAATTTCAGCTGGTCCTATTTTTGTGATTATGATTAGCTTTCAAGGCAGTTACTACAGGTGGGTAATAGTATTGTATACTTGGAGTAAAACATCTAGCATAAGTTTACCTGTATTACTTTATTAGGTAATTGTCATGATCATATAACATGCTCTGACATGTGCTCCACATTATGCCTGCTTACAGATGTCTTCTTGCATGTACATTATATTTGAATAGTTTTGATAGTTGAATATAGACATTTTAGAATATTAAAGCTGCACTTCAATCAATATACATAGTTTCATTTACATTTTTCATCACAAGTAATGTATTGTATACTTTGTTAAGGCATATACATGCTATTAAAACAGAATCTTTCTGGTTACTTTGTTATATTAAAGTGTTCCTATAATGCTAGCAATGTGTAGGAAAATGTTAAGCTGTCAAAGTCACATAACTCTCACTGTTGTAATTATAATATTTGAATAGAAGAACTTTCAACTGACTGCAAACACTCTGAAAACACATTTAAATGTGCATAAGAAATCTGGGATGAACAAGTATTACATATTCTAAATTGTAAGTGGACGAAAATAGCCTGTGGCTGTAAACTGAGTTGTGCATATGAAGCTCCGATGATAGTAAATGATGACGTCATTGACCCCAACATTTTGTGAACTTTGACCTTCTTCAAATTTCAATGTTGTTACTGGCATCAAGAATCCAAGGCTCGGTGACACAGACTGCCAAAAATTTCCACAAAAAAAAAAAAGATAAATGTGGTTTTATATGTCAGAGCTTTAACTTACTCTTCCTAGTGTATGCAATTAATGTGAAACTTATCACACTGCATAACATTATTTAAGTCTTGCTCACTGTTTCTGACTTCTTGGTTCATGCATTAATGTTACCACTGTGCATGCTTGATATCCATCTTGGGTAAGACAGAGGTATTCTTATCTTAACCAGAACATTGGATTATCTGTCTCCCATTACTAGAAGACTTAAATCATACAAAATCCTTTTAGTACAGATTTGGCCTTAGTGATAAATATGACACCAGTATCCCATTTGGGTAGAACCAGGTTTGGTGATGGTGTTGGTTATGCTGACAATTTATGCCCAAAACTCAGAAGTTTTTAAAGATTTAGACAGTATGGAGAGACAGTGAGCTAATTTGCATGATAATAGTACAAGTATATGCCTCATTCAATGAGGTTTTTGCCCTTGTACATGTATATCTGTGTTTCTGTGAAGTAAATTTGGGTCAAAGTTATTGAGCAAATGATTCAGTTTTACATTATATTTTATGACAGATCATCAGATCACAAGATATCCATAGTTTAACTTGCAGTTTCATGTACATGTAAGGATGAAGGTGTATTATAACTAGTTCAATGTGACCTATATTTCTCACTCCAGATTTATGAATGCCCTTAATGGTCCCTAGTTGAGCACTTGTTATTTTAGAACTGTTCAAAGTTATGAAATGGCAGGTAGATGATCATCTTGGATTTTAACAATGAAATTTTGGTGTTGCCATTTCTTATGAAATACTGGATGGATCTTTAACAAATTTCATCTGTAATTTTCCTTACTTCCTATTTGTGCACTTTTGATTTTGGGACTGATCATAAAAACAAAATGGGCAACAAGCAACCATCTTTAATTTGATAGTGAAAGATCATTCAATTTTCATACAAGTGAAAAGAAAATACAAAGGAAACCAGAGAAAAGAAGGGAAAAGACCCAACTTTTAAAGAACAAATAATTATCAAACAATTGTGGGTGCCATTAGATTCCTCTTGGTTCTCATGTTTTGTCATGGAATCATGCCCAGGCTGTTTAACCTGTAGGTATTAGTATTTTTATATATTCTGCACTGAGCAACACACCACATACTTGAAAACAACTACAGTATGCATGGGTATCTGAATGTTTCATTACTTTTGATTAGTACCATTTTGTATCTTAGGAAGCAAATTTCTGGGTGCTAGCTTTGTTCTAGCTGACGTCTCAATTGAGACTGCTGTTATTTGTACATTCTAAACTGTGAATGCTGAAAAAATGTTCTGATTTTCATATACAATAGGACAGAAATGCACATAAGGGCAGTGCTGTTTATAACATGAGCTCTGCTTAACTTAATGATAGTTTTAACAAAGATTGACAAATCAAAATAAATGTACGACTTACTGGTGATGCCTGGTGTGTGTAATTGTGATTGAACATTACTTGGACTAATTAATAGTTGTGGTATGATTTTGAAGATGTACTAAGAACTAGTCCTTTTTGTTCTACATTACTAAATCACATTCTTGTTCCAATTGCAGGTGAACCTGATGTAAGTTAGTACATTGCAGCAAGGTTTGGTCGATCCAAACATAACGTGGATAGCAGTGTTATTTAATTACATCAAATCAGAACAATTAAGATCACCAGCTGAAGTCACTGTCTCCCGTTCTTATCAAGGAAACCATTGTTTGATGGAGTTTTCGTAAGTACATGTATTAAGCAAAGTCACTAGTGAATTTTGCTACAAATAAAAAGTTGTCTTTTTAATAAAATAAATGACTTATTGAAAGGTAAAGGAAATACATTTCTCTCTGTTGTATGCTTTGAAAACATTTTGTATATTTGTGTAAGCTTTTATCTCTTTCTTGAATTATTTTTGTAACGTTTTAATTATCAAAGTTGTAACAATTTGTAATACCTTTATCTGTGTCACTGAAATTGTTTGCAATATTTCAGGTTATTACCTAAAATAATCAATGGGGGTGTAGCGGGAATTGTAGGGGTAACTTGTGTGTTCCCCATTGACTTGACAAAGACACGACTACAGAACCAGCAGCCAGGACCCAATGGCCAACTCCTCTACCGCAGTCTGTAAGTAGTTTATTTAGATAGCAGTGTAGTGGTTATATCTCATGGGCATATGATTTCTTAATTCTTGAAAACATTTTTGTAAATTCAAAATATATGATAAAATGAAAAACAACTAACCTGTGATGGGGGTATATGAAGAAAAGACAATAGTTTAGAGACAAGGACATTATATTGTAACATTTCTATAAAAACTCTGAGCTTGTTAAAATATTTACCGTTATGGTTAAGAAATCATAAGAAAACATTACGGCATCCAATATGTCCTACTAGTAAACAAATTAAAACAACGAAATAACTTCTGAATCATCAATGTTATCATTGATGTGTTAAAGAAACAACATATCAGCCAAGTGGACATTGCTAATGTCTAGTGTTGATATATTAAAGCTTGCAACTGTGTTTTAATTATTTAACACTGAGATTTATTAGCCATTTTGAGTATATTAATGTTTTCTGTATGTATTCTGTTCTTCTATAGATGGGACTGCTTTTCGAAAACGTACAGAAATGAAGGTTTCGTTGGGATGTACAGAGGTAGGTAGAAAATCTCTCTAAGTATACATGCATAAGACAGAAATTTTACACATCAGAAAAATCGCCTATGTATACTCTCAGACAAGAAAATTCAGTCAGAAGCCTGAAGGAATCCTGAAATTGTTTGCTTAAAATCCGGAAATGCACAATGTTATGTATATTCTACCCATTTTAATTGTTAGTCTATTTTGATTGGTTAGACACTATATCCTTTAAAAAAACCACCTATTTAACAAAATACAAGTAAAAAATTCTGATAACTCATGATTAACCTAATATTTTCTCCTGTAGGGTCTGGAGTCAACTTGGTCCTGATAACTCCAGAGAAAGCTATCAAACTTGTGGGCAATGACTTCCTTCGTCATCACCTTAAAGATGGAAGGTAGGATAATCCAGAAGATTAAAAATGCACTTCATGATATCATGTAAATGGTTTCTTGCAATTCGTATATGTAGCTAGATGGCAGATAGAAGGACAGGTATCTCTTTAGTTTTCAGTTAGTTGTCCTTAAATGCACTGTGAAAGTGTTACATTGGACTTCTTACATAGGGTTGTTGCTTTGAATGCATTTGATAACATGATTACATACTAACATGCATAAATATGTGTACGTCCACTTAAGTGCTCATTATCATTGAAACATACATACAAATGTATATGAAATTCCTTATACTGTATTATTGTCCAGAGAGGTTTTTGTACAATCCTCAAGTTTAATTAGAAGGAAGGGAAAGATGAATGACCATGTATGTAAAGTTGACTTTCAATGTGAAAAATGTCTTTTGTAATCCAATGTATCGTAGATGACATGCTGTTCGGCAAGATTCTTGAATTGATAAAACTTAAATGCAAAAATCATCAAAGTTCAAATGACTATCAAAATCAATAAGAAATGTGTTGATTATATAAAAAGTTTATTTTGTACATGAATATCATCTTGTTATTATGTTGGCTGACAACCTTTATACCACAATTATCCCAGGAAGTCAACACATTTCATCTTACTCGTTAATGAAAAAGCATTTGTTGAATAGAACATGTACTGAACAGCTACAGTTTTAAGTGGGTGTATTTCCAAGAATGGACTTATTGATGGATAAAATGCTGAATTCTAGTGACCTGCCATTCCATATAAACCCACAAAGTTTTTCACAGAACTTATATAATAAATGCACTTTACCATTATGTATTTATAATGGACATTTGTAAGGCTCTTGTTTGCCCAATGCTGCGACTAGACAGAGGGTTAATGTAGCAGGGTCTGAAAAAATCCTGTGATGATTATGTGTGATGAGAGAATAGAATAGAGTATGTGGCTGTAATGAAATCATTAAGTACCAGGTATTGATTATTTATAGTTTCTGAGGAGTGATTGTCCCAAGGGAGTCTCTAGCTAGTCAGTGTGTTAGAATCTAAAGTGCCTTAATTATTGGCTTGGTCCAAAAGTTCTACATTGATTTAACAGAACTTGTAATCTGTGTTGTAGTAATAATATTGGTGATGAATTTTATGATTTATTTGAATGTGAACATGCATCAATCAAAAGAATTATTGGAGATATATCTATTAAAAACTATCATTGTTTGAATCCTAATCTTGGTAATATTCATGGATTATTGTCAGTTTGTAACGTCAAAGTTTTATCTAATATAAGCAATTTTATTGAAAAACTTGAAACACATCTAGATGTACGTATTTAATTTTTTCATGATACTTGTCCTTGATGTGAAGAATTACTATTTATGTTGATCTCTTGTAAGATGTATGTCTGAATTAGATATAAAATCTGAAATCTTTAATGGAATGTTGGTAAATCCATTGTTTCTCCTGTTGATAAGTATTTAGAGGTATTACAGAGTTAGAAGGACACATGTGTGCCCATTCTAATCTTTTATCATGTAGTTATGTTGACATGTACTTCACCATTATGCCTAGACATTGGCAGTAACATGTGGTGTGGTGTGCTACCTGTTTTACAGATAGCAGATAAGATATACTGTGAACGACTGATTTTATAATACAGGTAAATGCTTGTTCTGATGTATGAATAGACAGAACAAACATTGATTGTACTTTAAAGGCTTACAGGCCCAGAATCATTGTTTACCTTCTGATTAAAATCCAGAAAATGAATTATTGATACATGTTGATTAGTCTATTTGTCTTAAACTTTTTATTTTAAGTTTCTGTACTTTCCATAAGTACTACTAATAAAAAATATCCCCATGGATATTACATAACTTGATATAGATTCCTAAGTCCAACCTCTCTGTTTCCACATGATGGAGCTGCGCCCAGTGAAGAAAGAGATATAAAGCTTTAGAATCCTTTTCCTTCAGTTTAGATAAAGTAATTTCTGCCAAATGAGTGAAGCAAGCCCTTTGGGTCACTTGTTCTACATATACTTTTAATATATTACCTTGACCATAGACATGCATGGTTCCATCGGTTAAGCAGGAATAGATCTAGGAAAAATATTGAATTGAATATACTTAAAGTACATGTTTACTTACACGTAGTACTGAAAGAAATAGTAAGCTTGAAAAGAACTTGATTAAAAAGTTAAACATTGAATTTAATGCAGGAGTTATGATTGTAAATAAAAATTTCAGTACTGGCAAGCTGACGCTGCCTCGGGAGATTATGTGTGGGGCAGGAGCAGGACTATTCCAGATCATTGTTACCACACCAATGGAACTCATTAAGATACAGCTGCAGGATGCTGGACGAAGTGGTCAGTATATACTTCAGACAGATGTTCAACACATTCCATTGTCAATATATTTATAAATAAATCTTGCATATGGGTCTAGATATTTGTTCTATTGATTACCTTAACTTCCCTATTTATTGTCTGTCATCCTGTAGAGACTATCTTAACTTTTTGTTTGTGTGTGAATATATCATATCAAAGACATTACCACTGCTCTTTTTCTAAAAAATTTATAAAAAATGGAATTTGGATATATACATATGATGTTGGTTGGTGATTAAAGTTAAAAAACTGAACCAGCGGTATTTAATTTCACTTTTGAAAATTACTTGCTGAAAAAAAGTATGATGTACATGCAGCCGATTTGTCTGATCTCTGAAGTATTCTCAGTTAACAATATCACTTACACTGTTCTTTATTCATCATGATCTTATCAAGCATAATGATCAAAAAGTAAATCTCATATTCATAATAAAAAAAATATATTTCATTGCAATATTAGAGAGAGAAAGGCTACAAATGGCAGGGCTTTATTAAAAATTTGTTCTGTTTTGATAGAAACACACTGAAACAAAACATTTTTTATAACAGATTTGTTTTAATTTCTTTTTATTTTAATTCGAAGTGTTAATAACATTTTCTTATTTCATATGTGTTGCAGCTCGTTTAAATGTTTCCGCCAATGGAGCAGGCACTGCATCCAAGCTGACAGCCATGAAAATCATCTCAATGCTATTGAGAGAAAAGGGCCTGACTGGTCTGTACCAGGGGTGTGCAGCCACAATGCTGAGAGATGTCACATTTTCAGCTTTATATTTCCCTTACTTTGCTCACCTAAATGCAATGGTGATTTCTTGTTTTACATCTTTTAGCCTTGTTGTGTATAAATTAAAATTGTGCAGATGTAAATACATGCAGTTGTAAAATGTTCTGCAATGCTTCTAGTAAGGGGCAGTTTTATAATTAGGGCATATCGCATTAGTAAATGAATTTTTGATGTGTTTTTTTTTTCTAATATATATACCTAGTAATTCCACTAATACAAACCAGCAGTTAGATAAGCACTTGATTTGAGCCTGGTTTTTCCTAATTAAGTATGTCAAAGTATATGTATACAATTTCCAATCGAGAAAGTGGGATTTAATCTGTAACATTGAGATAACACTAAGTTCTTGAAAGAAAAAACTGTTTTTGGAGAAAATTAATGAGAATGCAGAACCTAGCTACAGTAGTAGCAGTATACAGCCTTTGCAGAAACAATTCTAAATAATTTATCTATTTTATGCTCACTATTCTTTTCTAGGGTAAACGAAGGGAAAACAGTACTGAAGCTGTGTTTTATCATACCTGTATTTCTGGAATAATTGCTGGAGGCACCGCATCCTTATTTGTCAACCCCATGGATGGTAAGATAGAAATCACTCTGCATATATATAGAACTACCAACACTTCAATAGTGATTACATACATCAAAATTTGTTACAATGATATCCTTTTCTACACACCAGAACAAATAGGAGGATTTATGTTACTAATTTTAACAGCATTCACACAGTTTACTAGAGGTACAATATTTTTTTCTTCTGAAATGGAATCCCATTTTTGGGGTTTGGAGGTGGGATTTACCTAAAATCTACTTTTGATGGTAGATTATAAATTTTTTATTGTAATGTATTGAAATTGTAATAGAATGTAAAGATAAAAGACTGAACGTTTCAGTTGTTAAAACAAGACTACAGACTATTGAAAAGGGAGCAGGAGAACAGACTTACAACGGCATTGTGGATTGTTTCAGGTTAGTATTGGATTATCTTGTTTGCCTGGAACTGTTTTCAGTTTTGAAATATTTCATGCTTCAGTGCTATTGTTGAGTGTGTCTTTCTTTACTCATTTCCATGTTGATATTATTTCATATATATAAATTATGTGATTGACTCTGTTAGAAAAAATGATTAAAAGGAAAGGAGAGAAAAGAACAGAAAAATTAAAATCAATAGCCAATAAGTATAATGAGGTGGCAGGTGTCAAGAGATCTCTTATCAACTAGACACATACATGAATATGTAGATAAAGTAAACTGTATCTATGTTAATACAGTGATATATCAGTAATTATTACAATAGAGCTATAGAGACAACTTTATTTTCATTTCAGGAAAGTGTACAAATACGAGGGTTTAAAGGCGTTTTACAAAGGAGGATTATGTAGAATTCTGGTCATAGCACCCTTGTTTGGCATAGCCCAAACTGTATATTATTTTGGTGTTGGAGAGTTCCTTATTTCGCAGATCACTGGAATTAAAGATTAAGTCAAGTCACAGTGATCAGCGACAAGTCAGAAGAGGAGTTTGAAAAGCGGTAGTTCAAGCCTATAGAGTAATGTACACTAGTCTAACTATGAATTATCATCTTTCATGTGTTTACAGATGGCATAAATATTGTCAGAAGTTTGGTTAGTACAGCTTGTAACAGTGCTTATTTTGGTGCCATCATGTATTAATACATAGATCTTGTTTACAAAGACATTCTGTTTAATGTATATTTTTCATGTATAGAATTATTATCTCTTTCTGATATTTTAAAAATACTAAAAATACAATTTCAAGATGGATCCAGTACACATGTAATTCCATGTGAAACACAAGGAAGATGATATTCAAGTACTTGTACATATGAAGTTGTATGTACATACAAATGTTATTATCACTTAGTCAGTCTCATCCTCAAAAAAGTAAAGCAAAATCCAATACATGTGTCATTCCTATATGAAGTGATTCCTTTCCCTGTTTTATGTCTGTTGGTGAGGCCTTTTAACTCATACAATCCACACTTGATAGCAAAATTTGGTCATTAAAACATTCCCTGAGGCAGATGTGATCTCTGTGCACTATTTTATGCAAGCAGCATTTTTGATGAGTTACCTGGTCGGTATACTTCAGTGACATATATTTATACTTTATATTTAATTGTTTATTGTTCTTTTTTTGCATTGAAGAGTATTTCTTATTGAATTAAGGGGCATTATATTGTTGAAACTATTTTAGATAATAAGAACTACAAGAACAACCTGGGTTTTTTTGTGAAGTAGTGAAAGTTATTGTCTTTATACTTAATGTGGCTGTTTAGGTGCAAAAGTGTAACAGTTATGAAATTACAAAAAGTATGAAGTTTTCAATTAGACTAGAAATATGAAGATTAATCCTACCAGTGAATTTAAATTTAAATTATCCAAATAAATCTCCAAAATCTGAGTCTGAGAAGAAACAAAGAACAAAACATACAGGTAAGTGAGATACAGAAAAGTTTATTCAATTTTAGCAAAGCTGTTGAAAGGTAGGAAATGGCAAACTGCTGCCTCACTTCAGATGAATGACAAATATTGGCCCTGCCCCAGCTAGACAGTTGTTTGTAAAGATGTTATGCTCAAATTATACATTCTAATTTTCCATCCGTTAGATTACATACATGTGACCACATTTAAACTTCTGTTGACATGCCACACAATTGTTTTTAGGTGAATTCCTTGTGATACATAATTCAAATTTGACATGATATCTAAATACAGCTGGTGATGCAGTGACAGAATATTCATGTATCACTGCATAAAGACATCAATGTTTTGACAGAATACGAGTATTTTTTTTTACTAATTCTCTGCTCACTTCATCATCATTAGGAACATGCGTTACAATAACTCTCATTTAGACATGAATTTGCAGGATAATAACATAGCATATTTCTGACCTTCAAACGAAGAAATGCCTCTTTAATTTGTTAAGTAGTCCTAAGATATTGTGAAAAAACTGTTGAACTCTGCCATGAAAATGCTGAATTCACTATCTTACAACCATAAATCAAATATAAGAACATTTCTCATGAAAAGACAGTTCATCTATAATACAAGTCATTTACTTACTACATTGATAGGAAGTTTTAAGTCCAATATCCAGTCATCTTTAAAATGTAATATACATATATTTATTAGGTATAATCACAAGGAAAATTTCATTTACATGAAACACATCAAGATATTTTTATCATACATATTAAATTGATGAACATAAGAATCAAAAAGTACATATTTCAATAAAATTTGCTGCAAATTTTGAATAACTTTTTCATACGCAAGGAATTGAAAGAATATTGTTACACACACTGATTTGTTTAAAGAAATTTGTTTTTAATAATTACCTCAAATATCTAAGTCAGAGTTTGTTCATCCTTAACAATTTTACTGCTACAACTCCATTATATAATCAGAATTTAGAATTCTGATAATGGTGCTGGCCTTCTCACAACAGACATAAAATTGATTAGAAAATGTTATCAACGCCATTTAAAATTACTTGGTGATGAAAAAATATATAATTATATTAGCATGATGATAATCAAATGTATGCCAAATTGCTGTGATGTGTGCTTTCATTGATTGTGATAGTAATTTTAAATCCTTTTCTTAAGAAAGCCAAAATGTTATAAAATTAATTTCATAAATTGTTTTTGTAAATATTATTTAATATGTGTTCATTATGCTAACCCAAAGTTGTCAGAATATCAGGGATATTAATGTTTTACTATTGATTTACTCTTGTATGTAATTTCTCAAAATTGGGGACTTTCAGATAAGTTATTAAAGTTTGTTTGTAACAGTTTGTATTCTAACAGTGATTTTGCTATTCTTCCAGCTGAAAAGGAAAGATAACATGAAGCTATACACATTTCCTTTTATTTTTAATTAGCCCACCATCATCAGATGGTGGGGTATTCAAATCGCCCTGCCGTCTGTGGTCCGTCGTCCGTACGCCCGTCCGTAAACAATTCTTGTTACCGCTATTTCTGGAAAAGTACTGGATGGATCTTTCTCAAATTTCATATGCAGGTTCCCCTTGGTCCCTAGTTGTGCATTGTACCTTTTTTGAACTGATTCACATTCAAGATGGCCGACAGGTGGCCATCTTGGATTTTGGAAGTAAAAGTTTGTTACCGCTATTTCTGGAAAAGTACTGGATGGATCTTTTTTTTTAAATTTCACATGCAGGTTCCCCTTTGTCCCTAGTTGTGCATCATACCTTTTTTGGACTGATTTGAATACATGATGGCCGACAGGTGGCCATCTTGGATTTTGGAAGTAAAAGTTTGTTACTGCTATTTCTGAGAAAGTACTGGATGGATCTTTCTCAAATTTCATATGCAGTTTCCCCTTGGTCCCTAGTTGTGCATTGTACCTTTTTTGGACTGATTCGAATTCAAGATGGCCGACAGGTGGCCATCTTGGATTTTGGATGTAAAAGTTTGTTACTGCTATTTCTTGGGAAGTACTGGATGGATCTTTTTTTTCAAATTTCATATGCAGGTTCCCTTTGGTTCCAAGTTGTGCATCATACCTTTTTGGACTGATCCGAAATCAAGATGACTGACAGACAGCCATCTTGGATTTTGAGAGTAAAATCTTGTTACTGCTATATCTTAGGAAGTACTGGATGGATCCTTCTGATATTTCATAGATATTGGTTTCCCTTGGTCCCTAGTTGTGCATTGTACCATTTTGGACTGATTTGAAATCAAGGTGGCCCACAGGCAGCCATCTTGGATGTCGACAGTAATACAGCACAAGCATATTGTCCATTATCCACCTGTAACTGACTGCTATCTAATAATACTTTGGGATCTTTTTCAAATGATATTTGCTAATAGGTGCTTAATAAAAATATCTTGTGCCATCATTGAGTACATTCAATGAAGACCAGTTCATGAACATTTACAACACCTGTAACAAACAAAAAAAAAACAACAAATCTTCAAGAACTGAAAACAGATCCTCAAATGGTGGGCGCCAAGATCCCTCTGGGATCTCTTGTTTGAGAAACATTCTAAATTTATGGCAATATTGATAACCTCTGTCAGGTTTCACTTTACCTGTGGGCTTTAATATCAGAACCCAATAAAACGTCTGAAAATTAACACCCTAAGTCCTAGTAACAGCTGGAGGATGTAAGAGGATTTTATTTAGGTTTCTGCTACATGTGTATAAAGGTATTAGCTAGTTTCTAAAATGATATATCTGCAGGCTTATCACATTCCAAAAATTCTATGCTCACATAAACTTGCAAATTTGCAAATGCAATGTGAAAACTATCATTATGTAAAAGCAAAAGTGATATGGATTGTTGTACAAAAAATTTTATGTATTTGATCCGATCTGATCCATCAGACATAAAGGTACCCTATTTAAACTGCCATCACATTACCTCTGTTTCAAATCAAAGTTAAAGGGTAGGCTTACTTCAGGATCTGAACTGTAATTATAATAGTTGGACTTATTAAATGGGCTTATTGCCAAATAAATATAATACTGCTCAGCTAATTGTAAAATACACTATTCATTTGTTGGTTAGAGTGATAATCATTGTTGCACCTATCAGTTACCAAATGTCATGTTGTAAGCCATTGTGTTCCCCCTGTTTATGAGCTGCTGATTGAAATGTAACAATTTTGTTGAAATGGTAGCTAGGGTGTTCGCATTTTTTTTTCCATTAAAAATCCTTATTATACTGCTGTATGTCAATGTTTCTTTGAATATGGAAATGCTTAATTAGTTTGGTCATTGGTTTGACATAAAATGTATTTATCATCCAAAAAGGGGACAGAAAATGGGAACAAGAGATGGAAAATGGGAACAATTATTGGTGGTAACTATTGGACAGTCCCAAAAACTTGTGTATTCAATATTTTATAAACATTACAATTTGCAAAAAAAAAATGTTCCTGTTTCTTAGTCTCTTTTTATCACAGTTAAACGCATTTGTAATTTAGTTCCTATTATGATATATTATTTTACATAATTATTTTAATTTTTGTTTTAATTGTAGTTTGAATCCAGCAATATCATTAAAACCAATACAGTATATGGTTGGTACACTTCAGTTTAACAATGACCAAGAAAGACTAAATTAACACATTCCAATTAAAATAAATTTCTTATAGAAACAAACAAATGTTTTGCACACTTCGCATTATGCTCTAACTGTATGTTTACACAGATAATACAAGTTCATCCATCCATAAGGTTGATTTCCATTTTATGTGCCAAACACTGCAACATCACCCACTGTATGTAATGTAAGTTTACATAAAGTCAAAGTTATTCCAACACAGTTGGTGATTGATTGAATATATTATTTTTACTATTTTTTTTATTTTGCAGTAAGATATACACAGAATCAACATTAATTGGAACTTTGATAAAGATTGTATACTGATTTTGGATATGAATACTAGTCAACATAACTGTTTATAAGCTATTGGTATTAAACATACTGTATATAGGCTTGTGTTATTTTTGGTGGTATACTTCAGTATTCTGGTATCATTATCAGTGGTAAACCACAGACAGCTGGTGTCATTGACAGTGGTAGACCACAGACAGCTGGTGTCAATGACAGTGGTAAACCACAGACAGCTGGTGTCATTGACAGTGGTAGACCACAGACAGCTGGTGTCATTATCAGTGGTAGACCACAGACAGCTGGTGTCATTGATAGTGGTAGACCACAGACAGCTGGTATCATTGATCGTGGTAAACTACATACAGACAGCTAGTATCACTGACAGTAGTAAACCACAGACAGCTGTTGTCATTGAAAGTGTTTAACCAAACAGCTGGTGCACTGTAACATATTATTGTCTGTACCCAGAAGTTCGTCAAAGTCATGTATATGGTTCTGTTTCAGTTTACTGTATCATTTCTGTAGTCTTCATTATTAAATGACAACAATGTATTTGTACATGGGACTACACTTTCTTCTTGTGAAAGGAATTTAGTGTTATCCATGGTTTACAGATAGTTTGATTCAAAATACTTTTAGAATTGTCATATATCATTTGAGTGGAATTTTAGTGTAATATATACAATTTTAGATATATAAGAGGATACATAGATCCAGAGATTGGAAAATGGAATTATGTTCCACAATTTTTTTTCTTGAAATTTTCTATACATTATTTATGTAGATGTGTCTTGATTAGCATATCCAAGCTTTTAAGATGTACAAGGGATGCAAATGCTTAGGAGCATGTCCACTACCTGCTAAGTTCTCTCAAATATATACAGGTAGTGGATTTAAGCAAGATTTTTAAAGGTTCTTAAAGTCATATATGAAAGTCAGTGTTTTTCTAGTATACGAGTTTAACAAATCATGTAATGTAATCTTAAACAAATGTTACAATGTTTACAGAAATCTGTAATTACCACCATATTGATTAAGTACAAACTTACCCGTGTGATATTCCTGTTCTTATAGTCATAATTTATTCAACAGGAAATTTAGTTGGTATCTCATTAGTACCTAAATGTGGTATATGCTTTATCTATAAGAAATCTAATCCGATATTCCAGACCATGGTTTATGCAGTTGTACAGTATTTGTTATATAAGAGTATTAATTCTTTGTTTTGATTGAATATTTAAACATGTTTCTAGTTGCTGATTGAAGTATTACAATATGCTTTTTTGTTGTAGTTTCTCTAGCAGTGCATACTTGATTAAATTGATTACTGATTGGAAAAAGAAAAACATAGCTATCTGGTGGCCTGATCTTGAATTATCACGTAAATTTCAAAGTTTATTTCCCTTTTTCTTATTAAGTATTTGCTGTTCCTGTGGGCCCTAGTTGTGCGTGTTTAGTTTTTAGTACGGATCAAAAGAAAGGTAGATAGGTTGCCATCGTAGATTTTGACAGTTCAAGTTTGATATTTCCCTATAAATTACTACTAAATTTCAGAATTAGGTTTTCCTTGGTCCCTTACTATGCTTTATTGCTTATGTTTTTTATTTTGAATTCATTTGAGAAAAACAGTTAATCGAGCATAATACTGTGAGACAAAATAATGAAATGGTGGGGAAAATTCAAACTTTCTCTATATACCTTTTCTCAGTAAAGACAAAATGATGATGGGCACCAAGGTTCCAGACAAGATACATTGTACCTCTAGGATCTCCTTTTCATTTGTGTGACATATATCCATATTTTTAGATATTTAGGTAGGTATGTATTTGAAAAAGGGAGAACACAATTTGATATGACCAATTTGTTTTAAGTTGTAGTTTCATGATACGTTTATTGGGTACATCAGGACCATGCTTTGAAACTAACGAAGATTTAACATTCTCCTCCACACGATAAAGGAAAAGACAAAGAGAAACAATGACTATGACATATTTCAATTTCCTTTTAATCCTCATAATTTGATTGGTTATTTTGTCTTAATTTATTGACTACATTTTCCAAAAGAGAAAAGTATATACCTGGACCTATCAAAGTTTACTTGAAAATAATAATTCCATGTGACAACAGATGGTCAATATTTATCAATTAACATTTTCTTTTTTTTAAATTAAGGAAGGAAAGTATTTGTTGAATACATACCATGTACTGTTATGTTGAATGATAAATTTTAATCTTGTGGTTGTGTGGTATATACCAGTATGCTATATGATTAGAACATATATATGTTAATTTTTCTTAGGGGAAAAAAATGAAATTATGGGACCTTATATCCAAGATGTGTTCGTATCAGTATTAATAATTTGCTTTTTTGTATTATGAGAATGCCTGCCAATGAAACACCTTTTGTTGTTACCAGTTACTATTTGTTTATTGCAGACTTGTGATAGAGGGAGTAGCCATTCCATTTTAAGGCATTATAAACACTCATATTGTTGAATTTTTGTTTAATGTCATGCTACTAACATTTATAACTGACTACATAGACATCTTTCCATTTCTCCTTAGTCGGAATGTGTAACCAGACACAAAGATTGAATTAGAAAAAATAAAATATATATTTTTAATGACCTTTTCTGTTAATTTAATTGCCAAAAATTGAATTTAAGGATACTATAATGGATTTATTTTCAATAAGAAATATAAATTTACTGCTAAATTTCCTGATGATATTTAACAAGAAGTGTTTGGCTCTACCTCAATAATTTTAATTAAGTAAAAGGATTATTATGCTGTAAGATACTCACACAATGGGAATTTGGTTAAATGAAAACAGTTTTAGTGCATTTTGACATCATATCATCTTTGGAAGTCTAGATATTTGAGTATGATATTACAATTGTATACTGAATTATAAATTGCATTTATATCTTGATCAGGTTGATAAATTTGGCCGTAGAAATCTACACACAATTTGTTCTTTCTCCTAAGTATTATTACATGTACTGTGCTTATCATAAATCTTTCTTCACTTAATATGTTTTACTATTTAAATAGTATTATGTGATTTTTTTTCTGAAACCAGTAGATAAGTACCAGCTACATTGTTATACTGTTGTAAAGCTTTTCTAAGTCTGTGTTAATAGTATTAGATATTGATCTGTATCTGTTACTGTGGCAAATCTACTCTAGGCAGAAATGAGGAAAAACTGCTTGGATTTTGTTAATAGTTACCATAGAATATACATAGAAAAGATATTATTTGACATTCCTTGTATTTTGAAATGTTATTAGTGATTCTGTTGTAAGTTGTAGTATATTTGGTGCTACCATTTTATTTCAGTATACATTTAAAATAAAACTGCCATTTTCAAAATAAAGAGCGAATATAAGTGTAATACAATTATATGCTGTGAACAGTGTTAATATCTAAATACAAGATATTCTACAGTTATTTACCTGTTGAAGATTATACAATACCTGGTAGTTCAAGCATACAAATGTACATGTTCAAAATTCAAGGGTTACAAATTTATATGCTTGTCTTCTTTGCACACTTAGACCTGTAAATTGTCACAACCAAATTGATGATTTGTACAAATAGGCCATATGACCCTGATTGTTTGCAAATAACTTGATTAGTTAAAATAAATCCATTGAGTATTATGATTGTGCTGCACCAAAATCACTTTAAAGTCAGTATTTTCTTTGTCAAATTGAGCAGACTAAATGGCTTTTATCACCTAGAAGGGGGTGCGTTATAGAACCTTTGATTTAGTCATATGTTGCAGAGAAAATCAACATTAAACAAGAATGGAACTTCTGGATTTCAGAATCAACAAAACTGAAGGATAGATGCCTTTCATTGTGCTACAATGTATTACATGTAGGTTGTGGCATTGTTAACTCTGGAATCACTGTCCTTATTATCATTTAGCTACAACCCATTATTATTTGAATATATACTTGATAAAGGAAATGTGTCTCTTAGATCTGCTTACTTAATTTTTTCTAGTGCAGCTTTCAGCAAAGGTCTAAAAGGAAAAAGTCATTTTTATCCTGGCTTGTACTGAGTTTAGGTGATTTCCTTTAATTATTGGTTGATAATGCATGTAGAAGAAAATGAATTCATTTTATTATTTTCAATTTATTTTGGTGAAATTTTCCAATCACTAAGACACTTGAATCTAGTCCTTGTGCGTTGATGAGATATGCATGTTTCGTTGATGTCTAATAAACAGGAATGTGGATATGAACTATTACAGTTTTGTGTTATTAATGGTATCACTATTGTATCTACCGAGGTCATCAAATTTTCTTAAAGGACACCTCTATGACAATTGCTTACAGATTCAGATTCAAACTTAAGGATTAGTACCAATTTGGGTCACTAATAAGATGTTGTATGGGCTCTTTAAATGATTAAGTGTCAAAACAGGGATTGGAGGGTCACGGGTTTGTTGAACTAAAAAAGGAAGTCACGAGTCTGTAATTCCTAGTTAGTTAGTCGTAAGTTATAGTAGAAATTAAGACATGGGTCTGTACAGACCTGAAGTATCCAGCTAGTAAATCATGTGTCCGAAGTACTAACTCAGTGATTAAGTAATGAGTCCGCAAGGGCCGGAATAAGTATTTATTAGTAATTATAAATCATAGGTTTGTACATCTAAATTTGTAATTTGTATGTCCAGTTAACCAAAATTGAAAGTCGTAAGTCCTAGCATCAAAATTTAATTAGTAATTCGTGGGTTATAGTAAGCCATGAGTCTGTGTAACTAACAGTTAGCACGACGTAAGTTGTTGATTATAGTAAGTCGTGATTCCGTAATTTCTACGTAATAGGAATTACGGACTCATGACTCCCTATATAGATTCAACAAACCCATGACTTTATAACTAGTAATTACGGACTCATGATTCCCTATCTAAGTTCAACAAACCCATGACTTTATAACTAGTAATTACGGACTCATGACTCTCTATATAGATTCAACAAACCCATGACTTTATAACTAGTAATTACGGACTCACGATTCCCTATCTAAGTTCAACAAACCCATGACTTTATAACTAGAAATTACGGGCTCATGATTCCCTATCTAAGTTAAAAAAACCATGACTTTATAACTAGTAATTATGGGCTCATGACTCCCAATATAGATTAAAAAAACCTATGACTTTATAACAAGTAATTACGGACTCACGATTCCCTATCTAAGTTCAACAAACCCATGTCTTTATAACTAGTAATTACGGACTCACGATTCCCTATCTTAGTTCAACAAACCCATGACTTTATAACAAGTAATTACGGACTCATGACTCTCTATATAGATTCAACAAACCCATGACTTACTAACTAGGCATTACGGACTTATGATTCCCTATCTAAGTTCAACAAACCCATGACTTTATAACTAGAAATTACGGACTCACGATTCCCTATCTAAGTTCAACAAACCCATGACTTTATAACTAGTAATTATGGGCTCATGACTCCCTGTATAGATTCAACAAACCCATGACTTTATAACTAGTAATTACGGACTCACGATTCCCTATCTAAGTTCAACAAACCCATGACTTTATAACTATTAATTATGGGCTCAGGACTCCCTGTATAGATTCAACAAACCCATGACTTTATAACTATTAATTATGGGCTCATGACTCCCTATATAGATTCAACAAACCCATGACTTTATAACTATTAATTATGGGCTCATGACTCCCTGTATAGATTCAACAAACCCATGACTTTATAACTAGTAATTACGGACTCACGATTCCCTATCCAAGTTCAACAAACCCATGACTTTATAACTAGTAATTATGGGCTCATGACTCCCTATATAGATTCAACAAACCCATGAATTACTAACTAGGCATTACGGACTTATGATTCCTTATCTAAGTTCAACAAACCCATGACTTTATAACTATTAATTATGGGCTCATGACTCCCTATATAGCCAACTGCTGAAAAGGCTATAGCCTTGGTTTTTTGGGGTGCTGAACTTGTTCTGATAGTAGTTCATCTGCAAAAGGGACAAACAATTAATGATAGATGTCATGCATCACATCTTAGGGGGCTAAGAGAAAATATTGATAAAAAAAACCCAGTAAAGGTGTGTTGTTCCACCAGGACAATGCCCCTTTTCTTAAGTCTGTCATTGCTATGGCTGGCATTAACAATTGTAGCTTTGAATTGATTGAGTGTCCGCTTTATTCTCCTGATTTCGCTCCATCAGGTTCGTATATTTCCAAAATTGAGAAAAAAAACACATTTCTGGTATCTACTTTCGGTCAGACGATATTGTCATACATGCAGTGGTAGACTTTCTGAACGGTCAAGAAAAGGACTTCTTCAAAAGTGGCATTGAGGCCCTTGAATATCGCTGGCAAAAGTTTTTAGTGCATTAATGGTGTCATTCTTGATTATAAGTCATTGTGAGCATATCGAAGCCGAAAGTTTTTACTGTACCTGTGTGATGTACATATTGTTCAGGCCGAAAGTTTTTGCTGTACCTGAGTGATGTACATATTGTTCGGGATATTTCTGTAGTATAGAATTAATTTCAGTGCATTACTACTTTAATGTGTGTTTTTTTTCAAACTGGAGACCTTTTTGTCAAATTTAAAAAAAAATTCTATATTTCCCTTTAAACTATCTTCATATCAACATAACAATAACAAAATAAGTTTTTACGAAATATGTGGTACAAAAACATCTCATTGGTGCCATGGATCAACATATGATCAGTTCAAAGAACATGTGAGCCATATGGGTCTCTTTTATTAAAAAAAAAGGAACATCCATGCGTATATTTTGCATGGTAATTCAAAGTACTAAAACGTGCATAGTTTAAAAGAAATCCAACTGTGCGTGGTTTCTGTCGGAAATCTGACGAGTTTTCAACCCGCGCTGAAATATGCCGCTGTCACAGATAAAACAAAATCAATGAATTATTATGACTTCACTCATTATGTCAGATATTTGCTAATGTTATAGAGTAATATACAAAAAAATTAAGTTAATTTATTATTAAGATCAGAGACGTATATATATATATATATGTAAGTCTCTGTTAAGATACAATTCATTTCTTGCGTCCGGTATCAGCACTGTGTCAGGCCAGGTTTAGGCACAGCGTACAAGATTTCACTACGACCATAGAGCTCTTCACGGTCAGGAGGAAATTTTGTGCAATATACACATAACTTCCGGCAAAATGAATACTCAGTTTGGAAAATCGTACTTCGGAAAAAATAAGAAGAAGGACAATTTTAGAGGACATTCAGGCAAAGTAAAAAAGAAACATTTATACAACTCTAAAGAGAAGACGTGGAAGACAATAGATAAAGAAATATCATCTCTTCAGGAAAAATATAGCCAGGTAAACAAGGGACGAATTTCATCCACCACGTGTTTTTATTTACATGTAGGTAGTGTCAACCACGTGCGCTGATCAGGAGTATTACTAGGCATCTTTATCTTGACCCAGGAATTCCAAGCTCTAGATATATGAAGTGGGGAAAAAAATCAAACATTACGATAAAAAATCGCGAATGTCCCTTTCAAATGGACTGTTTGATAATTTTGGCAGTAAACAAATGGCTTTAAACTGGTTCCCTAAATATCGGGAGATATTCTAAAGCCCATAAAGTTGTACAAGCAAATAGTAAAATAATATAAAATTAAGTAGTTGTTACGAAGACAATAGACAAGTGTTTGTTGTAACCAGTCCATGTGCAATCAGATGGCTTAAGATGTACAGTTACATGCAATCAAGTATAACAACAAAACAGAGTTAGAAATTGATGGTAATATATACATGGTCAGGATTAGGATGTATAAAAAGCATAACATCAGATGTATCTCTTTATAACCACAGCGAGGCTCTCACACCCCATTTTGGGACTGGGACCCGGGGCCCTTAGAATTTGGAAAAATAGTGACGTTTTCCTTAGAATTGGGAAAACTTTGGGTCTAAATTGGGAAAAAAAGATACCATTTTGCATTGGGATATTCGGCCCCAAATCTGGCAGATCAAGAGGCCTGTGACAGGTACATGCACAATAGTATTCATAGATGTATGCACAAATGTACAGTTTTTTTCAGTAGATATAAAAGAAATAAAATGCTTATAAATCTTCTTTATCCCTTTATCATCCCTTTAATCATGTACCCATTTAACACATATATATTGGGAATACATTAAAAATAAGTTTTATACTATTTACATGTTAAGAAGTTATTCAGAATCACCTGAGTATTGCTCTTTTTGAGTAAATTTGGAATGTTAGAATCTCACATTCTAAAATTTGTCTTATTGTATCAGATGTCATTATTTGTTTTAATGCCTCTGCTAAGATTAAACCCTGGGACCTCCGTCATATTAGTCTGATGTTTAACTGATCAAGCTAGAGAGAAGTTCTCTAAATACTAGCCAATTTGTATATTGTGTCTAGTATTTTACCAGAGTTATGATGTAATCAGAGTTATGATCTTATTTTCTGCACTGCTATTTGATAATACAATATATCAATTACTGCAAATATTTTATGTGTAAAGTAATATAATCATTCATATCCCAAACTATATATAAATAGAGTTATATTTGATTTTAGCTCACTTGTCTGAAATAGAAATTGTGATTAAACTTTTAAAATCTTCTTCAGATTGAGAAATGTCACAGTTTTTATATTTTATTTTAAGTATAATATAGGGGTGTATATTTAAAACTGGTAAAATCAGACCCTGGGGTCCATAAATGTATATAAATCCTAGGTCAAAATTCAACATAAATTCTTTCTGCCACTTAGTTAAATTGTGTTTTGTATTTCAGTGAGAGTGGTATGTGCTTAGAGTACTTATAACACATACTACAATTATTTTCATATTACAAACTGCTCATTCTTATCATACTTTAGAACAATAATGATCTGTATTTAGCTACATTTTTATTTACCTACAAACTAATTAACCTGCATGAAATTAAAAGTATTCCAAGGACATATCTTTTGATTGTCAATTTTTTTCATAAATTAATTAACCTCTTCCACACTTACTGACATGATGGAGTAAGTACAATTATATTATTCATACTTTTTCTGTTAAATGGTGGAATGTATATAAGAACTGGTATCTTTTTAAGTTTTAAATTTGATACCAAACTTCGAAGTGGTGAACTACAAATTTGCTGTTATACGTTACAGCTTGCTTCAAAATATTTCATTCAATTAACAGTTTGGATTTCTCACAAAACCTGAAAAGGATGTATTAAGTATTACCCATGTAGCCGCTGTACAACTTTCTTTTGACGTTTTGTATGTTTGCAGTTTGACTCCACATCTGTAGAGAAATTCACTGACTTCCCACTTTCCAAACGGACACTGCAGGGTAAGTGATAAACCATGGTGATGAAAAATATATATTCCTAAAAGGCATACCAGTTATTTCATTCACTATGATCCCTTCAAATAACCGAAGAAAAAAAAGCAGTAGTTAATCCTTAGATGGACCATATACTTGGCCTAAAATTGTTAATGTTTTGTCTAAGGCATATCCAGGTTACACAATACTGATCATGGAAAT
This sequence comes from Ylistrum balloti, assembly GCF_031769215.1. Classification (NCBI taxonomy): domain Eukaryota; kingdom Metazoa; phylum Mollusca; class Bivalvia; order Pectinida; family Pectinidae; genus Ylistrum; species Ylistrum balloti. The sequence continues at coordinate 406,465 of NW_026782208.1, forward strand.
AAACAGTAGTATTGGTACATTTTTAATATGACTTCCATTCTGTTATCAGAGATAAGGATTAGGTGTCCGAGGAAGTAATATTTGAGTCCTGGACTCATGCTTTTCTGTGGGACTTAATTATATTTTGAGAACCTGCTATGTCTTAATATTGGGACTTATCAAAAATTTTAAATTTGTGCTCTGGACTCACCTGGAAAAATCACTAGACTCCGTTATATCAGTATTTTGTTTCCTTAATTGATACATTGTTTTTACTTTGATGTTATAAAGAGGAGTTTTAAGAAAGTTTAGTATGAATAATACCTCACTTTATCCATGCTTCCTTGTGTTTTCATAAGCTATATGACATTGTGTGACATCATGAATCTCTTTGGACAGATGATATCAGGGATTTCTGATTTTCTTCTCACTTCAGGTCTTGAATTTGCAAAATATGAAAGTCCAACAGAAATTCAGAAGGAATCGATTGGTTTAGCTTTACAAGGAAATGATATACTTGGTGCTGCTAAAACAGGATCAGGGAAAACTTTAGCTTTTCTTATTCCAGTGAGTATGTAGCATGACTGATGTATAATTGTAAAAAACTAGCTTCAAATATTATTTATCATAAACAATGCCATTGGAATGAAATTGATAATTATATATTTATATCTGAACTGACGTTTTTCTGTGGGAGAGAAAATGGTACCTCAATCTTGAGCTGACATTCTGTAAAAGCATTAGCTATCAGTCTTGACAGATTTAAATAGATTGTGAACACAAACATTTAACACATGATTATATAGTCTATTCTGGACATTTATCAAAAACGAATATACTTTGAAAGGTGGAAATCAATTTGATGTCTTATCAGTTTACTTTATATTGTTCAAGAATGTGATTAAGAACATTTCATTTCGTTTTGCTTTTCTTCAGATCCTGGAATGTTTACACAGACAAAAATGGAGTCCAGTGGATGGTCTTGGAGCATTGATTATCTCCCCTACCAGGGAACTTGCCTATCAAACTTTTGTAGTTCTACGCAAAATAGGAAAATATCATGATTTCTCTGCAGGTTTAGTGATTGGTGGGAAGGTAAGAAAACACAGCCTGTATTAGATATTGATAATCATATTCTATACCATTACTTGTCATATGTGGCAGTACAAATAATTACCTATCAAGCTTGTGTTATTATGCTTCCATTCTTGTACTTGTAGAGAAATCAAAATTTGAATACTTTTTTATGTGGTTTTAGCTGCTGCAGGATGAAATTGGACGTATGAACAGGACAAATATTGTGATCTGTACCCCTGGCAGGTTACTACAGCATATGGATGAGACAGCTAACTTTACAGCTGATGCTCTACAAGTACTAGGTAACTTTATATATATAAATTATCAGACTACATGACCAGTTTTTTGATGTTGAAATAATGAAATTGATTTGATGAATAACTTCATACATTGTATAATTAGAGGTTGAAATGCACTATAAGATATTTTCATGTACAATATATAATAATTTGACTCCAAAATTCTTTACAACCATTTTTGAAAAAGGAAATGAAAGAATGCCTTCTTTTTTATTCAGAGTTGTGTAGACATAACACTTTGTTTGAGGAAATTAACATTCATGCAATGGTTGTGACCTGTAAACTACCATATCACAGTGTTAGAGAAAAAATTCTTTGAAAATTCTAACAGTGTGTCTTACTGATGAACATCTTATGTATTGATGATATGGTGTAGAGTGCCTTCAGATGGAGGCAATAATATATCTTGACATGTTTGGTCGTTTTTGATAATCAAAGTCAGTTCTGTTCTGTTTGATTTCTCACAGTTCTTGATGAGGCAGACAGAATTCTTGATTTGGGGTTCGCTCAGGCGATGAATGCTATCATAGAAAACCTTCCAGTATCACGACAGACTCTCCTTTTTTCTGCAACACAAACAAGGTAAGTTTCTACTTAAGAATTGCTGTTCAAATTTTATCATAATGTAGGGAAGCATGTTCGCTTGACAGTTCACTAGCAGGATCTCTGAAAATTTTGCCAATGAAAGAGGTGCAACAATGTATTTTAATATTTGTGAAGTTTTGTAAGCATTTTCTCTCTTAGTTTTACTGTGTACATTTTCCTTGGTAATATCTTGTTGTGTGCATTGCCAAATTTATGTAGGAGAATGCATTCATTGTAAATTACAGTAAGGCATTAAAATACCCCATACATGTACACCATATTGAAATACAGATACATGTACTGCAAGAGGTGATTGTAGAGGATGGGTTATCTCCTCTTCCTGTATCACATAATTATATACTCCATAAGTGATACCATAATGTGTGTCATGTCATTTATATTTCAACTCAACTTTTAAAATGAACTTTGTAATATTTCACTAGTTTCCATGAGGAAAGATTTTTTTGTCAGTGTGATTTGTAGGATTTGTGATGGAGTTTTAAATATATGTATGTTCCTGAAGTTTGTATTGGTCAATTTCTGATCTTTAATACACAATAATGTGTATTCTCATACATTGAGTTTTAGGACTGAAATATATATTACCTATACATCTCTTTGTATATGACTCATCAATATATTGGACTCGCCAGAAAAAACTGCTTTTAATTTGTCAGGATTTACAGGTCTGTCTCTTGTTTGACATTATCATGCTCCAAAAACCATCAAAGAAACTTAGGAACAACTGGGTTTTTTTATATCAGGACCTCATTTTAAAAGTTAGTCAAAATATGTCTTATTTATTTTTTTGTCCAGTTAACAATGTACTGTTTTCATTTCTGCATATTACATCATTACATGAATGATAGCACAACTTTTTCGATCTTTTTATAATTGTAACTTTCATATCTATTAATATATTTGTTCATTGTAGGTCAGTGAAGGACCTGGCAAGACTTAGTTTACAGAACCCTTTGTATGTTTCTGTACATGAAAATGCTCAACACAGCACCCCCACACAGCTTGAACAGGTAAATGTCATATGCATTGCTATGTCCCTGCAGTTGAAAAAGGATTTGGTTTCCGCCTCAATAAAGTTAAACTATTTTGCATGTATGTTGAAATATTAAAAAATATTGGTCACTCATAACTTCAGAATGCCTTAATAGAGTTAAATGATATTTTGCATGTATGTTGAAATTTTTAAAATCTTAGCTAAGTTTGATTTTTGCTAGTTTCTGAAATTTGTTTAAGTTATGGCCCTTTCTTTACCAAGAAACTAAGAAAAATTAGGTTTCTGCACCATAACTTTAGAATGCCTTAATGAAATTAAATAATATTTTGCATGTATGTTAAAAAATATTAGAAATATTGGTCACTAATAAAAATCTCAGTCAAGATTTAATTTGCACTAATTTCAAGATTATTTGCTACAAGTTCAAGCAATTTATAGCTTTTGCTCCTTATCTCAGTCAGACATTTGTATTGAAATTCGGTATGAACATGTACTATGTAAAAACCCAACATGCTCTTAGTTGGGTTGGGTTAGATGATATCTAAAAGAGTTATGCCCCTTGGACTTAGAACATTGCAAACAGTTCACATTTTCATTTAGTCCCCTCAGGGGCATTAATGTTGTGTGGACATATCAAGTTTTATTATATGTAATAAGAAATGTATTTATTCAAACATTTGTTTATAAATGTATCATTTGTTATCTTTGGTTCTTGGCAGACAAAGTTATTAGAGCCACTGATTTAAATATTACTATCCTCAGTGTTTGTGATTTTTCATCATGTGATTGAGTCTGAAGATAATTGTGAAAATATGCAATAAACAAGTAAACAGAACTCTCATGTTAATTATTGGATAATGAGATGTATGTGTTCATTGATAGATGGTTATTATCCATTTAAATGTGCTGTTAATCCAACATATTGATGGAGTATATCAGAGACTTACTGTATCCGGTCTCTGAATATTCCATTGAAATCTCTGAAATGAATTATAAAAACTACAGAGTTTAGTTTTGTATATTATCTTATTAATTGGAAGTGTCTGGGTTAGACATAAACATAAGACAGGTGTGTTTTTTATATTTCAGAGTTATATTGTGTGTGAGTTACATGACAAACTCAACCTGCTGTGGTCATTCATCAAAAACCATTTGAAATCAAAAACCCTAGTCTTCATGTCGAGTTGTAAACAGGTATGTGTTTGAGAGTAAATAGTCATGTACCATATTTTCTGGATTATAAACCACAACTGATTGTAAGGCAAAATGTTCAGTGTAATTTAAATGGAATTAGTTTAAAGAGTTTATTTCCATTGTGTTTATTGTATGGTATATCGAGTATAAAAAAAGTTGTAACTAGGAGGAAACATTTCTTTTCTCAAATTTATTAACTACAATGAGTACTCGTGTATTTGAATATTAAAAAATGAACAATCAACTCCTTTTTGTTTTTAGGTTCGATACATTCACAACAGTATCTGCCATCTCAGACCGGGTGTTTCTGTCCTTGCACTTCATGGTGCTATGAACCAACTAAAGAGGGTTGCTGTTTATAATGAATTCTGTCGCAAACAAAATGCTATACTCCTTGCAACTGACATAGCAGCCCGAGGACTAGGTACAACTTTGTAGGAATTTCACAATAAGAAATATCTTTTGCTTTTAATTACTGCAAGGAATATTTGAAGAACTTTAAAATATGGCAAAACTTTACATGTTAAATACTGAAAATAACAACATTAGAAACTTGCTACAGTAAATTTAAGTTGGTGTGTGATACAGAGACCTATTGCAAGATAACTTTTTGTCCTATTTCACTAGTTTTATATACAGCTGGAAAAAGGACATGCTGTTCATACTAAAATAATAGAAAGATTGTTTACATATCAAATCCAGATTTCCCTGCTGTCAAGTGGGTGTTACAGTTGGATTGTCCTGAGGATGCTAACACCTACATACACAGAGTTGGAAGGACAGCTAGGTAAGGGAGACAACTTGTTTACAATCACATAGAAAGCCATTGTAATGAAAAGTTCAAACTCTCGATGGGAATGGAATTTGGTTTGTATTTTTATAAAGCAAAGGCAAGAGAGATTGCTCATATGAAAAGGTATTTCAAGCTTTTCTTATAAGGTGTTTGAATGACTAGTTTTGAAACAAACAGAATACATGTATTAGAATAATGATTTATATTGAATGACCCTTGACTTGTAGATATGACACAGATGGGGAGTCTCTTCTTGTCCTGATGCCCTCGGAGGAGGAAGCAATGGTCCAGCTACTCAAAGAAAAGAAGATTCCAATTGAAAAAATAAAGTAAATACTGGAATTTGATGAAATAGCATTCAAGTTTGGAATCACAGTAACATTCACATCTCCGAAAGTATTCGCTTCGAAATCAGGGTTTCCTACAGAGATCTGAATATTAGAAGAACAAAGTCTCAGGATTTATTCTTTTATTCACACAAATCAGAATAGAAATTACAGATGAATATATAACTGTAAGAAAAGTATATCCTGTATTTAAAAAGTAGAAAATGAAGATTTGAGAAAAAATCTAAGGAAAAGGTAATAATTATTGCATTTTGTGTCACAGGGTTAACCCAAAGAAATTATGGAGTATACAACCGAAGCTTGAAAGTATGTGTGCTGCTGATCCACACGTCAAGGAGTCAGCACAGAAGGTAGGTATATAGGATTCAGATCCAACAAAGGATGAAGGAGTCAGCACAGAAGGTAGATGTATAGGATCTAAGTCCTACAAATTTTGAAGGAGTTAGTACAGCATGTAGGTATATATGATCCAAGTCCTATAAAGGTTCAATGATTAAGTAAAGAAGGTAGGAAAAAATGATCCAAGTTAGTCATTTTTACAGCAATGATTATTTTCAGGATATTTGATTGTACAAATGTAAATCTTAATATTGAAAGCAAATGTAAATGAAGTTGTTCCGTAATAGATGATGGTATAGTTATATAGAGCTGGCACTGGACTACATAATCATGAAGTGAACAGCAGATATTACTGATATTGTATGCAATGTCTAGTCTTTGATTCATTAACTTTTTAAATTTAATGTTAATTGTTAACTTTAAAGTTTACAAAATATATTATGCTTAATTTCTTTATTCACAATTTGCAGGCATTTCTGAGCTATCTCCGATCTGTCTTCATGATGAGCAACAAAAAAGTTTTCAACATCCATGCTCTTGATACAGAAAAATATTCTGGGTATGTAAAAGCTGGTTTCTCATTTTCCTTTTAGATATTTATCATATGTCTGCTGAAGGTCTAATGAAACCTTACAATGGTGTTGCATTTTGTATTTTTCAAATTAAGGGAGATAACTGTGGTATGATTAAGAGTAATTTTAACATAGTATGTTTGAAGTATATAATTTGTTAAAGTGAATGTATGATGACATGTGTAACTATCATGTGTTTTAAATCCAAATAGTTGACAGATCATTTTAGAGATTTTCATATGGCCATTTTGATTGCACACCTCTTATCAGTCTTAGAGTCCTGGTATCAGTCAGATCGAGGGCTGATATCAGGACTCCAGGAAGATGACAGCAATAAGTGGTAGCAGCAAGATATTAAAATTTGAAAAGGGTGCTATCACCCAGGCTGATATCAACTTGTGGAAGTATCAGACTTGTCATATATACAAAAACATTATTATCAGTAATAAACATATGATAAAGATAAATATCTACTGTCTCTAATAGGTGCTTAGGTCTGGCCTTTCCCCCAAGGATCAGATTTCTTCAAAGAGAAGAAAAACGGTTAGCAGAGAGAACAGCTACTCAAACTTCACAGATCAAATCCAAGGACAACCCTGGAAAGTCTGAAAATGAACAGGACTCTTATGTTGGATCTGAAAGTGATTCTGACTTGTCTGTAAATAGTGAAGAAATTGGTGTCAGCAGTGGTAGTGAGGAGGACTCCAGTGAAAGTGAAAGTGAAAATGAAAGTAAAATGTCTAAAAATACATTGGAAAAGAAAAAAAGTAATAAAAGTGTTTACCTGGAGAAAGATTCAGACAATGTGAGTTTTGATGTGGAAGAGGAAGATGATTTCCTCACAGTGAAGAAAAGACATTTACCGTCTGAAGTTAAGGATGACAAGAAAAAAGACAAGGTACCTCATTGCATGTATTGATGAAGCAGTTTGTTTATACTGACAAATTGGTTCGTCTACTTTTAATTGTACCAGGTATTGGTAGTTCAGTAAGCTTTATCTATGTGTTGCATTTAATTCATAAACAATTAACTGTTCCTAGTATAGGTCTGTACATACCTTGAAATAAAGCAACCCAATGCTGTAAAATTTCTGGAAGCATTTAATGCATGCTTCTTACATTCCTCATATTTTGGTAAGATATTGTATTACTCTCAGAGTGATTTATTTTGCAAGAAGATACTTACTAGGTCTAACATTCTGTTTTTGAGATGGAGTTACTGATGATTGTGATGCTTGTTAGTTGGCATTGTGGATTAATTTTTGTCAGCATTGTTTTCATTTGAAAATGTAACATTAAACATGGCAGATAGCTATTTCCTTGGCCTTATCTTACACTACAGATCATTATTTTTGGCAGGGGATTGATTTTCAATGATTTCCTAGGTAAACTAAATCCACAAGTTAATAAGTTCATGAACATTCTATAGAATAGTTGCAGTAACACTGCATACCTGGTTTAAATGTGTGTAATGGTATATTGAATTTGACTGTTATCTATAACTATATATGATAATGTTATCCTCAGTCTGAGCAGAGCCTAGAGATACCACAACGTCAGGGAAAGAAGGCACCAACCAAGTATGCCATGGCAAAAATGATACAGAAGAAGAATATCATTGTTAACAAGAAAGTCTCATTTAATGATGAGGGAGAGGTAAGGATAAAAATGATAACAGAAGACAGCATTTTATTTTTTGTATTTTTTCATTTAATGCCTTTTAATTAATACTTTAATTGAGAAATTGATAACATGCCTATAATGGTCTATGTGGTAGTATGTGCATTGTACACCACATATTCAGATGTTTCACTACTGGTATACGGTACCTTATAATTTTAATTGCTGTTGTTTTGGATAACAAAGTGTGGCTGAAAGTGGATATTAGGTTTTATACATGTTATGCTTGCCTTGTTACAAACTGACATCTAGAATATCCTGTATAAATATGAAGTGAGATTTTTATACCCTTCCTTAATGAAGTTCTTTAGGGGCATGTAGCATCTGCTTTGTCAGACATTGATAATATTTGAGGATGAATAATTAAATTGAATAGCTACTTTAGTATACTGTATGTTCATTGGAGGTTCTACTTTGATAAACATTAAATTACTTTTGATTATTTGATATTTCTGATCAGTTACATTATTTGATCAGATTACAAGTTGTAGCATTAAATCTATTTATCATATTCAGTCTGGATATTTAGCAAAACTGATTGTATTTTGATTTATTGCTAACAAAAATAGAACTATTTAATGTGCTGTATCAGTGACACAGAGGAAAGCTGACTTTTGTAAGTATGATCATGATGTTGTGTTTTCTATTAACCTAGCCTTGATCCTAATTGGTGTGACCTCTGACCTTTGTGTTGTAGGTTGTGGTGGATGTGATGAAGCAGTCCAAGGTTGACGAGGAGCCAGACGAATACGAGGGAGGAATCAACATAAGTGCTGCCAAAACACGCATGGAGAAGGAGGACAAATTTGACAAAAAGCTGGACAGGGAGCGTGTACTTCAGAAACATAGGGTAAAACTAAGGGAACCTTACAGATATAACTATCAAATCAGTAAAGGACAGGGAAGGTGTACTTCAGAAACATAGGGTAAAACTAAGAGAACCTTACAGATATAACTATCAAATCAGTAAAGGACAGGGAAGGTGTACTTCAGAAACATAGGGTAAAACTAAGGGAACCTTACAGATATAACTATCAAATCAGTAAAGGACAGGGAAGGTGTACTTCAGAAACATAGGGTAAAACTAAGAGGACCTTATAGATATCGCTATCAAATCAGTATAGGATAGGGAGCATGTTCCTCAAATATACAGAGTAAAAATATTAGGGACTATTAGACAAAGTAAACTAGAAAAGGACAGGGAATATAAGCGTTATGGTGCAAGCTGTATCTCATAAACAGAGGATAAAAATAAGGGGATCTTACAGATGTAACTATTTAACTTGAAAAGGACAGGGATTGTGTACATAGCCTACAATGGAGGCAGTTCTTGAGAAATACGCCGCAAAAAACAAATTGATAAACCTAAGTAGAAAAGTACAGAGATTACATTCTTTAGATACGAAGGGTATGGTAAAATCTCACTTTAACAGATGTAGCTAAGCAGACATTGATCATGTCATTCACAGGAGTATGATATAGGCTGATGAGTATTATAATGGACATAATGTAGCATGTTATGTTAGACTTTTGAGCAGTGAGCTCTCCTTTTGTACTGTGTTATTACCATTACAAAAATTCTTATTAAAAATGAGACCAGTTCAGAAAACATGTTCCCTTTATAATTTTGCATTTAATGTATTAAGTCAAGTTCTGTATTTTCTTTCAAATCTCTCTGCCTGGTGGTATCACTGAATAGAAACACCACTATGTAGTAAATATATATTTGTGGTTTTTATTAAAATGTGTTCTCCAGTGCAGAAACATTGGGCATTGAGGAGGCTTAGTTTACAGATAATTTATACGTAGATTATGGATGAGAAGGAATAGGATATTAGCCTATTATGAGTTACAATGTTATAGGAATACAAGTAGCTAATAACAAACTTGAGAAGAAAATAATATGAATCAAGGGAGACAAATCTTACATATGCAGCAGAATTTGTTTTTATAGTGTTATGTATCCTTCCTTCCAGGAGAAGCGACTGAAGCTCAAAGAAGAGATGAGAGCAAAGAAAAACAAAGGAAAATATCAGGTGAGCTATTGTTTCCGAGAGCTGATGTACAGGACTGAAATATGTTATAATTCATTATACATGAAGCTGATCTGATTTCAGATATTTTATGGGTTCTGTAAGCTGTGGGCTTGTCTTTTGTGAAATGGTCAGTAGATGTTATTTGTTTCCTTTCACCTTGTTTGCTTAACGATAGATCTCACGGGTGTTCAGTTGGTTGTTTAGAGTACACAAAAGTGCTCTCCTAGAGTAAGACTTCTGAAAAATCTTTCTTGACCCAACAAACATTCACTTTCTCTGACAAGAAATTATCTGATATTTGGTGTTAAACAAGGGGAATTCTACATTTCGTGACTTTCAATTCATATCTTGTGTAATTGATCAAGTTTAAGTTGTCATTAAACAAATTATATGCATTAATCATTTGTAGGTATGTATTTTACATTAATTTGTGATGCTACATGTATTTGAGGAATTACATTGTGATTGATTCAGTAGGGGAGATAATCAACGCATTCTCTGGTATAAGTAATATCACAAAATAAGAAAAAAAAACAATATATATCCACAAAAAATAGCAAACAAACTAACAAACAAATTGTTTTATTCTTGAAAGATAACATATTTATAACTTATCTATGGATGTATTGACAGGACGATGAGGAGGAAGGTGAGGCTGTTCTGGGAGGAGAGGAAGACGGATCTAATCCCTTAGATTTCCTGCCTGATCCTGACAAAGTGTATGGCTCTGCTGATGACAGTGGGGAGGAGGACTCTGATTCTGAGTATGTATCTGAAACATTATACACTGTACAACCTTTGTATTTTTGCAATGTATCTGACAATGTGTTTTTTCATGTGTGTGTGACTGTTATGTATCATTGTGACTGCTTTATATGTGAGAGTGACATTGTTATGTGATTGTTTTGTAGCAATGCAAACACCTACAAAATGTTATCATTGCCATGAGTTGTGTGTTTTCATAGCCATCGTGCTTTGTCAGCTGTGTGTCCTCAGCTCTGCCATCCGACATGCATAACATTTTGACATTTCAAACTTGTTATCAAGTTCCACCAGTGAGATTGAACTTGCATGAAATGATTCTGAGATGGTCCTGACCAAGTGTTGTTATTTTTCGAGTATGTCTGATATCCAAGATGGCCGCCATGGCTGCCATGTTGAAAAAACAGATTTTAAACTTCTTCAGTTTCACTGGTGCCATTGAGATAAATATTGGTGGGAATGTTAAGGAAAGGTAGCCAACAAAGTATTTTTTATTTTTCAACCATTTTGTAACATGATTGCACAATCATGGTTTTCCTGTGCAACACCTATTTCAAACTTCTTCTCAAGTTTCACCAGTTGGATTGAGATCCAACTTTACTGTCAAAAAATAGGTAACACTTGTAACAGTTACCTTGTCCTCACCAAAACTTCCATCTGCATCATGGAAAACAGATTCTTAGCAAGATTTCATTCAAAGTAGAAAAAATAACCGTTATGGTCCATGAGCCTCTTGTTCTAATTGATTTAGGTAAAAGTTAGCTAACTGATCGTTATTTTTTCTGATCGAAGAGTTTAACTATCAGACAGAAAGTTTTCCCTCAACTTTAATAACATCAGAGTATATTCATATTTCAGGCAATTTGCCTGTCATTGACAGATAGCAAGTTTTATTTCATATCTGTATTTCATTGGAATGACAAAATTGATGCAAACTGTGTATTTGGTTATTGAGCTCTAGGTCTCATTATTCTAAATGATGATAAACCTTCAACATTCTGATCTTAACATTCACATAATTAACTTATTCTTTAATACATATTGTATATAAAATAATCTTTGCAGGCCAGCCATTAAAAAACAGAGGCTGACTAATACAGAAGATAGTGACAGTGATGACTATTCTGGAGATGAAGATGTGGCAAGTGGAGATGATGATGATGATGATGAGGATGATGATGAGGATGAGGATGATACAATGCAGTCAGCGTACACGTTAGAAGATGATGAAGCTCTGGCATTAAAATTACTTGGAAATTAAAATTGTTAATTTTAAAAACTGAAAGAATAAATATTTATGGCAGCAGAATATATTTTGTTGGTAAGAAATTATTTATTCTATAATCGTCCAGGTTATAGTTATATAAAGATATCAAATTTCATACATATTTGTCTGTCTGTGTGTCTGTCTGTGTCTGTGTGTCTGTCATTGTAACTTCTTCAGCACCACGGACTTGATTTCACTCAAATTTGACAAGTACCTATACATTGTACATATATGTATTTGAGTTATCGCCCTTTAACATGAATTTTCTGCTCATGTCAATGCAACCGTATGTCCAACTTCTCCTGCATTGTATGCTGGGTTTTATTGCGACTTGATAGAGCGCAGTTAAAGTGGGTTTTTAATGACATGAGCCGGAAGGAGGCAAATTATGACAAATTCTGCTGTAGTTATGGCTGAAATGTAGATTATTACTGTTTGGTGGATTGATATATTGATAGAAATAAATATCCTTTATTTTTTAATAGAATCTTTCACCCACTCGAGATTTTGAAGAAGGATCTCCCCGATAGAGGAGATTATTAAGGTATACCATTTACCTGAAATCACATACATAAATTTCCTTAGTTATAGTATGTCAATTTTCTTAAAGGAATGAGGTGGCAGAAAATGCCAAGAGGTCACAGGGATAGAACATTCGATGTACATGTTTACTGTTGTAGCTGACAGGCGGTGTGTATGTTCCAGTGTGTAGTTCAACACAGAGGTTCGTTTGATGGAAAGGACAACAGACTGGTTTAGATCTAGATACCAGTCCTTCTATTTTTCGTTGCCTGATCATAGACTTTGTGTCATGTGTAATTTCAATCCTATGAATACAATGATAAACGAAACCTAGAAATATACCAAGTTACCATTCCAATGGTATTGCTGAACCCGAACATTGATATAATTTTTTCTTACGTCTTCTGTCAACCTGAAAAAAAGAGTCACGTGACATTCATCTGCCAGTAATATGAATTGTGTACTTAAAAAGGTCCTGGATCCTACCCTGTTGGACTCCTTTTCACGTTAACAAAAACATTCCTGTGTGTTTTGGAACAGTTACAAATTTCCTCTTGTTTCTGTTTCACAAAGATTTCCTATTGAAAATAATCTGCCGGGCATGTTGTACGAGCTCTTAGTGTTGACTTCGTACATTCATTTCGCAGCGAAACAAATTCGTCATGTGCTAGAGACTGACATACGGAATCACTGCTCCTGTTCGTGGCTATAATCGGTTCCATTACTATTTTCAAAACACCGATGAAGAGGTGAATTTACCAACAGATAAACCATTAAGAAACAGATGTTTTAATTTGCACCTTTATTTCGTTTGAATACAATATACAACATGAAAACCAGTTGTATTATACCTACGACAGCCGAGGGATAAAACTATGTAAGATTCTGCGGACCTTTTCGTCGTCAGAACTAGTACAACTGCGTATTTGTAAAAGGGTAAACCCTACATTTACTTAAGTTCTAAACAGATCAATAATAAAATTATTCACGTTTATTTAGCAATCTGGGGAACAAATTGATCAGATTCATATTAGCTCTTCCTGTAAAACACTGTTTATCTCGGCTGTACAATTACATTGGTTGACGTTTGAAAATATAAAAGTTTCAGATAGATTACTGAACAAACTATATAATTATTGAATTATTGTTCACGTGGTAGATGATTATTTGATAATGACACCAGTAAAACAACTGCTTTGTGACGGTTGGTTTTTTTTGTGTCATATATGTTTTAATATAGACTGTAGCGCATATTGAATGACTAGATTACAAATTCTCACAACGCTCAAAGGGAGATTTAAATCGCGGCATACTGTATTTAAACATGATATTTATACTAATTAAGAACAATTAACAACCATATCAATTACGCGTTATGAACACACTTTCGTTTCTCAGGACAATGCACTTGACTATTTGCAATAGAGTCATTGGCTTTTAGAGATCGTTTCCGGTGACAGGAATCAGAATTGTCTGTGGTGTTACTATCCGTGTCTGAGAAACTATCGCACATTTCTTCGCTAAATCTAGATTTGGGTATTGGACTGACAGGTCGCGAGTTTCTTTCGATGAACGAGTCTGGCGTGAAGCTGTGGTTATGCTCACTGTCATCCTGGGCAAGAATGTCCTCAAGGTGTTTGATATAGTCTATGGCCTTTCGTAATGTGTCCACTTTACTAATCCGTTTGTCTTTGCGTTCCAGTGGTAGGTGTTCCCGCAACCTTGTGTAACCTTCGTTCACACAGCGCACGCGTTCCCGTTCGCGTTCATTTCGTTTCCCAATACAGTTCGGTTCACCCTGTTCCGCCATGACTGAAGGTAGTGGGATTATGCACAATGGAGAAAAGGGATCCCGCTTCGGCACTACACCTTTAAGGGAGGCTTCATACCTTAATCCATCGAAGTGAAGGGAAGGGTTTTTGATTACCCTCGCAGCCGTGGGGAATATCGGAACACATGGTTGGTCATCACAATCTCGTGGAATCCCGAGTTCTTCACATGTTGGTGACGAGATCTTTATAGAAAACATGTCGTATTGCGATTGAGGATGGCATCTGTGAAAAAATATTACAATATATAAAATCCCTTAGTATATTACTTAGAAAGACTGATAGTTATGTCAAAGCTGGGCTTTTATCATTAGAAATATTTTTGATGGAAACATGTTATCTTCGATGTACAAGTATAAGTATATGTAGTTCATACGAGACACACATGACAATAATCAGGCCTGTGCAAACTTAATGACAGTTATCGAACTTGTAGCAAATCAGTTAACATTTAATACATAAAAGAGTTATACTTCATACTATTTATGTAACGTAAAACGTTTTGTTCACCTGAAGACTTTATGATAACTGAATTGCAATATCCATCAATGGAAAATTTCTTTTCAATTTGATTATTACATTTTCAAATATATTGTTTATCAATATTCAATTTAAATATTTGTATGATATATTTTAGTACATTTATAATATATTTATAGATATATTTATTTTATAAAAATGTGTCTAATTCTCAAAGTGATAAAGTTGCCCAGCAGTCTTAGTTTATCGGATATTGGAAGTTATATATCAAACGTTCGCGAATTATTATTTTTAATGTATTGTCTTACTATAAATGTATGTTCATTGTGGAGATACAGATTCTTATTTCAGATATCATAATCCAATGTTATATTTGCTGATTATTAAAAACAAAGCTCGAATAAAGTTGATGAAGACGCTTTAAATGTTGAAAAAGGAAACCAAAAGACAATCTAAGACAGTTATGCATCGTTTTCTAGTTAAAATTCCATGTATATACACCCGACTACCTTACAGATCTAAACCTGGTGTACATCACACAAAGGAATATTATTAAATTTTTATAAATTTTATTCAATTTTCAGTATTAAATACCGATCGTATTAGATGTATACTACAATAAATCTTCACGAATTCACAAAACGGTGTTATTTATTAAACATATATACTAAATTAAATAGACATCATCGGTAAGAGGGCCTATTGATAATGAAATATCGATATACATGTAACAAATTCATTCGCGTATCACAATTTTAAAAAAAGGGGACTTTTATGAAGTTGTTAATGTTATGCGTTATCATATTTTTACGCATTTTTCTAGCAATTATATGTTTTATTAAAACATTGAAATGCACGCAAATATAAAATAAATTGGCAATAATTATGTGACTTTCCAGGCATTTACATAATAGATACTAAATCAGAAATATTTTTAAACATCAGTATACAATGCAGTTGGTCTTTACCATAAAGGCCGCGGTAAGCTATCCGAATTTTTATTTCGGAAAAAAAATGAACATTGGTTCGTATTAATAGTCTACACAAGCTGTTAACATAGTCAACTTCTGTTTATTCAAACTGTTTATTACTGTAAGGTACTACAGTATACAATGTTCCTTAGTTCGTTTTGATTATACAATGGTATCAATATTTTTCAATCAGCGTTTTATTATTGTTTTTTTTTTTAATTTTCTAGCTTGAATTGAAGATGTACATAAGAGAGAAAGTAATAAACTCATCAATATATTTCAAGGGCTGAAAATGTAGCTATGTTGAAACAACATTTTATCCATTTTTTCAACGATCAACGATTATTTATATGGATTTAAACGCATGAAAAAAGAATGATTAAAATGAAATAGAAACAGTATTTTGTCTCCTATTAAACACGAAGAACATGTAACCTATGTTGACATGTTCAGTTTGGAATTAATAAATACATAAATAACATATTTCTAAAACACAAGACAACAAATCAGACTGGATCAACATATAAAATACTAGCTCATATACATTTTCTAATTGATTGTAAAACTATCAGAAGGAAATAACAACCTAAATCATTTAGTGTACGTAATATTGTACATAATGTAATTGGTACAGTAATTAAGCCATACATACCAAGTTTAAACAAAAGATTCGTCCATTTCCAACTCTTCACTCAAACCGTCATCAAGAAATAACTACCCTTAAGTAACCTTTCATCATGCTATCAGTTCAGTTTTTTTCTGGTATATGAGAAAATTCTCGCCTCCTATCTCCTTATGCAAATAAGCTTCTCTCGGGCGCGTGTCTCGGGCTTTCAAGTGCCATAAGGGATTATCTCCCTTCGCCAATCAGTAAAACACCACAAAAAGCGGATTTATCACTTGAGCAGGGAAGATATTCTTGTGAAATAGTCACCCATGAACGGTGTAGAGATAAAGGTAGTGTTGATGATACATTGGTAGAATCGGAAAATACTGTCCTTCATATCTGTAATTCTCTTTTAACACATAATTCCCGTCATATGACACATTAATACGACTCTAACCTTTTAGCTACAAACATGGATAAATAACCAGAAATAACAGAGTCATAGTTGACTTAGCTTTGTTAATGTTTTGTTTGAATTTGGACCTCAGTGTTACATACGGTCCACTGACTTTATTGTAACAGGATCGTCCTGACAGGATTACACTCAGCTGAACCGTCTACTAATAGATGTCTTATAATTAATGTATCAATGAATAGAAGGTAGGTTTTCCTTCATCAGAAGTCATTGCCTATTATTTAGTTAAAAATGGGTTATTTGACTTGAATTTGCAAAATCAAGCAATAAAAAAATACGTTACAATTACATTTTTTTCATATATGATAAAAAATTAGGCAAAATAAGATTTCCACGAAACTACTTAAACCATTGTAGGTATCTGTTGCTCACTGTTAAAACACATTGTATGTATTAAATGGAATCAGTTATGCTGATAAGAAACGGCGTCCTTTTTGTTCATATGCTTGGGTACAAAATTTTTAATCGCTGTACATTCATTGCTAAATTGTTAACATTTTTGATGGTCATCCATTCTTTTTTTCTATGTAAAAGCTAAGCATTTAAAATACATAATCACAGCGTGTTCTTATTCCTGTAAATAGTGTATAATATAATGAATGGACTGATCTTATCAAAGGTAAACATACTAAATTCCTTTTACATTTCGTCACAGCCAGGTAATGCGCGACATTAAAGGCCACTGTTAACAATACATTCACACTGACCAGCTTTTGTTCAATATTATTCTACACTAACGGAACACACATCTGTCGAGTGGTCATTTTCCGCATAAAACGAAACACTCCCGATATTACGTCATAATGGTTTTTATGATAAGTTGTATTAAGCAAACATTAAATAAAGGATCAATGCATGTATTGAGGTTTAATTGAGTTATTTGATAGAAGCGTATTCTAAGATCATGCCGAATACCTCCTAATTATGAGCATTTGATAAAGTATTAAACACGCAATCCAACTTGTATTGACTTAATTGCCTGATCTTATCAAACTCTATCTTGGAAATCTACCAGTAATCATTTCAGAACCTCAATCTCAAACGTTTGTCAGTGATAATTTAAGTCTATTCAGAGGTTTACTGGTAAAATTTTGGTCTATCTTAGATGCGTTTAACCAGTAATCGCGTGTTCCAGTAATTATTAAAATTATTTCGACATATAAGTATATCGGACTTTAACCAGTAATCATTTTTTACCCTGTCAATATCTTTGAAGTTTACCGGTGATTAGTTCGGCCTTATTCGGATTTCTATCAGAAGAGGAAAAATATATTTTGTTAACGTGTACCGCACATTCTGTCCAAGATCATGTAATTTTACCATCTCAGAACACAGGGCGAATCAGCGTTAACGGCAACGTACAAATGTCTGTCCATGAACGCATAAAGTATACGTAGCGTCAGGTGTTCTGGTCACATACAGCTTTAAACAAATAACTTTTCATACATTGCACGTCACGATGAAATATATAAACACGGAACGGCAAGATTGCCATCCTATACAGGGACGTAATACGTGTAACGTTAAAGTCTTATAAAACAGAACATTTAACATTCAGCGTGTATGTTAACCCTTCGGAAATACTGAATTTTGTACCTGTGTTCAGAATGTGCAATAACTATACCTAAGATATTGATTAAAATGAATAGATGATGTCGTCAAGTGTTCGAGCTCCAAACACCTGTCTGGTATGTAAATAAAAAGATGGGTTGTAGTGAATTGATATCTTAAGGTAGTTCTCTCGCATTTAGCGACGTAATCTTAAAGCACAATACAATTGAGCGTCCTCTAAACAGCTGTGTATCTCGAGGTATTTACTAAGACGAGCCTTGTAATTAAATATTGACAACAACTTTATCTCCAAGTGGTAATGGAATGGGTCGTTAATCGGTTCTAGGCTTATCCTGGTCTTAAGTGTCTCATAGTCGTCTAGAACACAAGTTTACTTCCTATCCTTCAATCAGAGTGCCCATCTTTAATTGTGTTATCGCTATCTGTTACAGAATGCGCATGCCCAGTATTTTATGGTTACCGTCAACAGTTAATCCCTTGACGCCGTTCACTGTTTGGTTTGACCACTAAATTCAGCAGATTCTATGAGGAAACATTCAATGACTCCGTGATAAAACGTTTATATCATGAACCCGACTTCCTAAAACATGTTTGATATGAATTATAACAAAGGAAACTTAGAATTATCGATAATAAAAGAGGACATCAACTGTGTGCCTATACAAAATGACATTGGTGTCATCCTCACTACGTTATACATGAAACAATGGTCTTTGACCCTTTTGTGATTACTAATTCACAAGATATGTTGGGCATATTTTGCACGTGGGGCATCTGTATAATGAAATCTATTATACCCGTTGTAATCGTTGTATTATCTGTAAGATAAAAAACATGTTTTGAATTCCTGTCAGCATTAAGTAATGTATGTTGTATGAGGTCATATATTTCTCGATTTTCTCTTGTAATAATTTAGGTATGATTTAATTGGTTATCTTGACCTATTAACCTCAATTTTTGCTTTCGTAGTAATATCGGTATTATTAATGATACAGTGGTACATGTCGCTATGGTTACCGACATCTTATTATTTTTATAATGCAAGTCATTATTGACCGCCAGAGGTAAAGCTTTGTTTAAGATAAAATGAGTTCATTTCGTACTATATGTATATGTTGCATTTATGATACGCTTTGTTATCCATCAATGTAATTAAACATATTTTAAACATCTTCTCGAGTTCCACCGGTGGGATAGAGCTAAACCTTATCCTGTCCTGGCCATGTTTTGTAATATTTTGCGTAGGTCCGCGATGGCCGCTGTGGCAGCCATCTTGAAAACATTTTCTCGAGATCCACAGGTTAACTGTAAATAACTGGAGGTGATAAGGAAGGGAAGCTGATAATAGTTTTGTTGTTATTTTTCGACTTCGTCAAAAGTTCAATACAGGAGCCATAGCGGACACTTTGTAACATGGTTGTGCAATTATAATTTCTCTCAAACTTCGTATTAAATTCCATTTAAGGGATCAAGTAGAAACTTGAGTGAAATGATCCTGAGACGTCTAGTCCTCCTTTCCTTCACACATCCGTCACAAATGGTGTTATAATCATACGTATTTCTACTGGCAGTGCATCGTATGGAGACAATATCGCCACGTTACAATCAAGCAACAGTTACGACATTTCGTATATAATAATAACCGAGTATCATTAAAACATTTTTTTGTTAAAGAAACAATCGAAGGATAGGTCACACATTGTTAGTAGACCCTCTCCCGACAATACAATATAGGATTCTATCAATCAAAAAGATCGGTCACACATTGTTAGTAGGCCCTCTCCCGACAATACAATATAGGGTTCTATCAATATAATCAAAAAGATAGGTCACACATTGTTAGTAGACCCTCTCCCGACACTACAATATAGGATTCTATAACCCAAATAGATAGGTCACACTCTCCCGACAATACAATATAGGATTCTATCAATCAAATGGATAGGTCACACATTGTTAGTAGGCCCTCTCCCGACAATACAATATAGGATTCTATCAATCAAAAAGATCGGTCACACATTGTTAGTAGGCCCTCTCCCGACAATACAATATAGGGTTCTATCAATCAAAAAGATCGGTCACACATTGTTAGTAGGCCCTCTCCCGACAATACAATATAGGGTTCTATAACCCAAATAGATAGGTCACACATTGTTAGTAGACCCTCTCCCGACATTACAATATAGGATTCTATAACCCAAATGGATAGGTCACATATTGTTTGTAGACCATCTCCCGACAATACAATATAGGATTCTATAAACCAAATAAATAGGTCACACATTGTTAGTAGGCCCTCTCCCGACAATACAATATAGGGTTCTATAAACCAAATGGATAGGTCACACATTGTTAGTAAGCCCTCTCCCGACAATACAATATAGGATTCTATAAACCAAATAGATAGGTCACACATTGTTAGTAGGCCCTCTCCCGACAATACAATATAGGATTCTATAAACCAAATAGATAGGTCACACATTGTTAGTAGACCCTCTCCCGACAATACAATATAGGATTCTATAACCCAAATGGATAGGTCACACATTGTTAGTAGGCCCTCTCCCGACAATACAATATAGGGTTCTATCAATCAAAAAGATCGGTCACACATTGTTAGTAGGCCCTCTCCCGACAATACAATATAGGATTCTATAAACCAAATAGATAGGTCACACATTGTTAGTAGGCCCTCTCCCGACAATACAATATAGGGTTCTATAACCCAAATGGATAGGTCACACATTGTTAGTAGGCCCTCTCCCGACAATACAACATAGGGTTCTATCAATCAAAAAGATCGGCCACACATTGTTAGTAGGCCCTCTCCCGACAATACAATATAAGATTCTATAAACCAAATAGATAGGTCACACATTGTTAGTAGACCCTCTCCCGACAATACAATATAAGATTCTATAAACCAAATAGATAGGTCACACATTCTCGCAAACGTCCAAACTAATTATACTTAAAATATTGATATGTAATATCGCAAAATTGGGAAGAAAGAAGAGGACAAAGAAGGACTGAAAGGGAGGATGAGGGTGTTCTGATTAAATCCGTTTTAGCTGTTCCTATGAATAACCGTACAGTTTGTATATATCGACATTGGTTATAAATGGAATTTCCTCATCTTCTCATAAAATGGTAGAAAGATGAAGGTAAACGTGTTTCATTGCCAGCGGTATTATATAGGAACTCAGATACAGAAATGTTATTTTAATTTGTAACGCCAAATAACCTATTTGTTATTACAAAGGTATATTGCTTTGTTTTATACCCTTCTATACTTTTGTTGGGAAAGCAAACGAAACAGAAATCGACTCAGAATGGATGTTTCACACACAGATAATTATGAATCATAATCACTAACGGTATACAAGATATCGATAAATATGTCACCACTAATAAAGAAATAACCTAATACAGTCAGTAGCAGTACCCCACAGGCTATTTCAAACTTAACCTATTAACCATATCCAAACTTACACGGACTAAGATGTATATAAGCGGAAATGTTTTCATTCGCACCATTTAATTTAAAAGGAAAACAGTAAAAATATTTGGGATTTAAAACTGACATTTTGTCCAAACTGACACTCCGCTTCGGTAAATCCTGTGTAACGCCGAGGGCGAGGCTTGGCTGTGGTCAATGGTCATTTTGTCACAGCCAGTTCAAATTTATCCTGGTTTCTTGTACTTTGATATAAAATCTAAATTAATTTGTACGTCATTCCATTTAACATAACCTGAAATCTTCAGCAAAAGAAACGTAAGATGAGGCAAATTAACATAGAAATGTGGTGTGGTGCTTAATCTTCGCCGAATAAGAAAAACACACACCAGTCATAGATATTAATTGCAATTTAGTCGTATTTTAGTAGGTAAATACCACTTAAGTTACCTGTTAATTACGTAACTAATTACAGGTAATAGGTGGTTGTTTACATTGTAACTTTCTGAATGGTTCAGACTTTTTAAAGGGACATTTGTTTCGTTTATACATAAAGCGAACGTAGTCCAAGGAGTTTTGATATTACATTTATTTCAAACCATTTAATGTGTCATATGTCTTCTTCGGAAGCATTCCACTTATAATCAAAGTAAGGACAGCCGGTTACAAATATTCCTAACAAACCAGATGGTTACAATACAATACATGAAAGTGTCACATGTAAATTTTTCCTAAAATTATTAATAGTATAAACATATTTGAAATTTGGAAGATATATTGACATTGACACCTACTCTGTTAAGGCTTACGATATACTAAATAAAATCCACTATTTATTGGTACTAAAACAAATGATAAATAACATTGTAATTTAATCGTATGTTTCACAGTTTAGATAATTAATGTGATACTTTAGACTCTTTGGTTGCTGCTAATGACAAGAGGGAGTTGAAAAAAAATCTTTTTAGCGAAAGAAGACAGTACAATCATTTTCAATGAATACTGCATACATTTAGTAATAGTGTTGTTAGGAAGGTATTTGTTCCTTACTACTTACTAACTCTTGTAGTCTGAGACATATGCAAGATATCATAAATCCCATCCATATGTGATAAAGGATATAGATACCTCTACTTACGTTGCTACTGTCTCTGTTTTCCATTGTCTCGACGTTCTCTGTCTGTTGATATATTCTTTTTACTCTCGTATGTAATTCTACCTTCTTAGTCTAATCATCATAATCACCTTCTGAGATGATGATTGTGACAAAGCCATTTATGTTCAAATAGAAAATGAAGAGATTTATTCCAATAAGAGAAATATTTACCCAGATATAAAGTTTCTATACAAAACTGTGCGTTTTTCATAGCTGTCTTCATGTTCAAAGTAAAACTGATTCCTGAAAACCCAATCAAACTTTGTATTTTTTCGTGTCTGTAATTTTTCCTGGATCAACTTTTTCGATCAAAGACATAACATAATGTCGGATTTCTTAAGTACTGAGAATATAAATGACATGATGTAGAAAATCAGGTAATAAATAAAGGTTACAAAACGAATGGTTGTTCTTTATGGTATCTGTTTCACCGTCGAGTTAGTTATTTTTCAAAAGTTACAAAACAAGAGCCTATACTTACAATATATATAAAATACATGTGTACAGACCGTAGATTTTTGGGATTCGTGCCCAGTCCCTGTGCTTTACGATACCATAATGTTGGCCGATGACTTGACTGATGCGATATGAACACAGCACGCGTTTTGATAATAATATCATACAACAACTTCTCCATTTTTGTCGGACACGTTTTCCAGTGATTGAGATTGTTTACAGTATTATCTGCCGGTCACATAATTATTTCATTGTCATTGATAATAGGTTAAGTCCAGTGGGGTATTTACTGAAATCGACTGAAATGGAGTTGAATTATCGAAAACGGAGGAAGATTAGACTTGTATCAATCATATTTTAAGAGAATGGACCTAGAATCATGTCCTTTAGTGACCTGTTGATTTGTATATAAAAAATAGTTGGTTAATTCCACGTAGAAACATTTTTATTATCTTAAAAAATACCATCTCACGCTACTGTCACCCGACTTGAATTATGAAAACGGAGGAAAAAGGACCTGAAATCAACACCTGTTCAGGAGAATGGACCCATCATAGCTTTAGTAGATATAAGTTATGGCAATATGTGAAATATTGAGAGATTATTTTACTCTCATCTATTTTAGTTTTATTTTCAGAAATATCTCAATTCAAGGTCTATTTGCGCAAAGGCTGAATTACAGAAATGGAGATAAATGTACTTAAAATCATCATTTTTACAGGGGAATGAACCCAATTCTGCATTCTTTGTTATTCATTGGGTCATATGAAGGAAAAACAGTATATATTACCAGGGAGCATAAAAGAAGTTTCGAACAAAGCCATCATAAGACTATTCAATGTAATATTTTTCTTCCGAGATAAACCACCAAAATGGAGAGAAATGGACCCGAATTCGGCTCCTCATCTAGAAAATTGTAACACTAGAGTGATTTATGACATTTAGTTATGTTATGTTTAAAAAATTAGGGTTCAAATATCCACGATTCACGGTTTGATTTTTGCCTGTTATTAATGGCTCTGGGTGTAAGTAAAGAGAAAAAGTAGGAAATTGAAAAAAAATTGAGAATTTCCTAACGAACTTGACAACATTATTTCATTTTTCTATTATTGGCTACATGTTATTTATTAACTCAAAATTTGCATAAAAATCACATCATTTCTACACAAAAACAATGAGCATAGTTGCCAAAATGTTTGTTGAAGAAAGATTATCCCTCCTTTTTTCTGAAATAATTAATTTTGACATGTATGTATAAAGTCATCTCTGCATCTTTTATAATCTTGTGATTGAAATGAATATAAGTTGGCATACATCTGCATGAACTCTCTATTTGGAATGCATAAACTAGTGAATTAGTATCTATCAGTAATATTAAACACAGGAATCATAAGATTAAGTGTAGAATACCTCAACTCTTCCTATTATCGTGTAAAAGAAAATTCCAAAAATAATTCATATATCTCTGAAAACTGATATATCCATGGATTTAAAGGTGACTTTACCGGTATTAATACCTACAGTTACAGTCACTAACTGTATTACTAAAAATATGGTACAATGGTGCAAATGGAATCTGTGTGTGATTATAAAATCAAATTCATCAAGGAATTCTCTATAAAGTTAACAGGTAATCAACATGATTTCTCAGAATTCATCAGTAGTTTCATGCATAACACAGTTGTAAAGTACAAAAAAATGAAAAAGCAGCTGTTTCACATTGTTCATTTGGTTATCAGACCTGTCTATTTCTTTCTTTCCCATTTACCAATTGGTTTTGTCATTATATGATTTATAAAACATGAATGTTTTGTCAGATGACTTACTTATACTGTGCTGTATATATGTCCTCATTATGATATAAAGTGCAAAATAACTGTGAAGCTCACCATGAATAGGAGAAATAATTTTGATGATATACATTGGTGTTGTGGTACCTTTCTCTTTTGTAACTGTGTTTTTTTATCCATACGTTTCGAGGTCTTCCAGAACTTCTTTTGTTTACTGGTTTCCATGTTTCCATACACTACATAATTTTGTTCAACAAAGTAAGCCCATGATTCCTCCAGATCCATTTCAGTCATTTCGCCCCACTCATCATGTTTCACAAAATCCTATATCAACTTAATGTCTTATACTAAAGTCATATGGAATACAGACACGTTCAAAAGTTAGTTTTGATTGCTAACTACATTGTCTATAAGATTAAGTACCTCTTTCAAATCAAAACGCTTTAAATTACAGCTTTAGCCATTGTCTGCAATACTCTCTCTTTCAATTTAAAATGATTCAGAAATACCACAGGTGATAATCTTATTCTTCACAGGAAATATGAAGGTACAACTTGTATGTAATGCCGCTAAAGATATTATTCTAACACAGATGATTCAAAACATACACCATATTCAATCCAACAATATGTTAATGAAATCATTGAAACGATAAGAATCCTTTTGAAACTTAAGAAGTAGTTGACTTTGGAAATTAAAATGTTAAAACATGTATAGTTTTGCAGCGCGAATGTTCTTTTTTACTCCATTACTGTTTTATTTAGAGGTAATAACTAACAACTCGTCACGTCTTAGGATCTCTCAGGAATTGACATTGTTATATTATGTATGTAAAAACACCATCTACTATTTAAAATCATACCTGCTAATTTATATTTCATAAATAATTAATAACTAATTTTAATCCAGTTGATGTAAATACAAAAGTCAGTCATTAGTAAAATACCAGTTATGATTGGTACCCATGTATAAGAACGATATCTCATTCTGTTTTTTTGTTCGTTTTCCGACCTATCATTTTAGTATTGCTCAATGCTAGTTCATTACGAGAACCTATTTTGAATAGCAATTAAAAATACTTTCAAGTCTAATAACCTTGGAATATTTAACGTGTGATCTAAATGAGAATCAAATAATGTTTTATTGGATCTATTCTCTAAATAACACATTGATTTTATGTCCATTTCCCTCCGATACTTCTGAGTGGAATAAACTTACGATTCATGATATATGTACGAACAGAACACATAACAAGGCAATGACTGGTCCATTCTCTTGAAATATAATCAAGTGCAGTTTCTTTCCATTTTGGTATGTCAACATTAGCGGAAGCTGGGACATGAATCGCAAGTTTTTGAAAATTGTATTAAATACTTTTTATGAAAATAAACTTATGAAGTTTACATTCAAACCAACAGGTCATTAAACAAGACAAGTCCCGGTCCATTATCTTTAAATTCAAACAGTTTTTTCTCCATTTCGGTAAATGGATATTGGCGGAAGTCGGACCGGGAATCGCGAATTCTTCAAAAATTAAACAAAAATACTGGTAGTGGATATCATCCCTCGAATTTTAGCATATAAATCAATATGTCAATAAAGAAGGTGATGCCAGGTCCATTTTCTTCAAACACAGCCGATTTAACTCTCAATTTTCTCCATTTTGGTAAATTGAACTTCATTTCAGTGAATAGCCAACCCGGATAATCGGAGAGACGCAAGCTCAAAAACGTTTTCCATGGAACTACAAAATGGAACAATAACGATTAGCACACGACCTGTAGTAGGGGAAGTCGGCAAAACATATCGTACTGAGGGCAAGAATTCGAATTGACATAAATAAAAAATAAGTACTCTCAAGATACCCTTTACATACATTAGATATACAAGTATGTATAAGGTATGGGAACTTTTCAATCTGTTGATGACTTTCGATAGTAGTTTTCATTATAAACTGCTTCGTGTAAGTGTTATCACATCATATATAATACCTATATACCATCTTTAATATCTACAAAAGATTCCCAATTAGCGGTACTATTCTTTTACAAATTTGAGGTGGTAGAATTTTTTTTACATATATCTAAAATCAATGTGGTAAAGATGTTTCAGTGTCTTCCGCCTTAGTTTTTCCCTACCTGTCTGACACGCTGCTGGTGTGTTCATTTCATACCCGAAAAAGTTTATATACCTTATGCTATTAGTCAACACTTCCCTACCAAATGTACAAAGTAATTCACAATATGTAAATCCATATATGTTTTCTTCATATAATTATTGTACATTGTACAATATGAAATAAACATTTTGTAGATTCTTCAATTCTTAAAATAAATTTAATTATGACATCCACTCCCACTCATATTCAAGGGAGAGAAAACATATTTACATATTGTTTCAGTATCACTTAGCTAGATCTGATAAAAATATAAAAAAAGTCATAGAGATTTTGTTGCTATTTCTGAAATCTGAAGTTTTTAAAAATGTAATCTATTTGATGTTGTCTTTACTACCAAGTGTTTATATTCACGGTTTTTGCTGTTGTACACTGTACTTAATAAGAAACTGAGCAAAACGCAAATTTAAAAATTCCGCTTTCTTTTTCTTTCAAAGTTGCTTGATCGTTACAAAAGCAATTTGTCAAATAGATGGATGGACTTGTTGAAGTTTCACTGGTGTGTTTCTTCATATAAACTTCAAGGTTAAATGTGGTAGACACTGCTGGGGGACTTTTAGTTCTCAAGGTTCGCCGTAATCTGAATGTCATGTTTAATTCATTTGAATATTGGCAAGGTTCAGAACATACATATTGTCTCGACGTTCTTCTAAAATAATCAGATATGAACATTCTGAAATGTATTTAATAGCGGAGGTAGTGCATCTCCCCAATTAGATTTTAGAGTTCTTTCGATCGATTTGAATTTTTCGAAAGCGCCCTCTCAACTTCAGAATTTAGGCCTTTAGTATCTCTGACGAGACATTGACGAACGAAAAGCTGTTTTATTCTTTGTTTGACTCTATCTTTATCTCACTCATAACACGTGTCTTTTGTCACGTTTCCAGTATGAGATCTAGCTTATACTACGCTTTTTATTAAACGAATTTAAACGCATAACTATAAAGTGAAATGTCGCCGCCGAAAAGTCTCGCTTCTGCAATTTTTCGTCGCAATCGAGACAAAATAAAAAATGAGATAATACTACGTCCGAGTAAATTATGAAATGTTTATTCAAGGTATATGAATTAAGAGTTTTCCATTGTTTAACACACAAGTACAATGTCTAAGTACAGGTGACACTGTGTTAATGCCATTTTGAACGTATTTTGATGGAATTCATTACCGTTGTCGTTTACACGAAGTTCCGTAAGATATTAATCCTTTAGAACAATAGCCACTGGCTATCAGCCCCAGTACAATAGTATCCCATTTACATACAGGCGGGAGATTTAGTGTTTATCCTCACAAATAAACTCAACTTACTTACAACAATATTTACGTTTGGCACGAGGACAGAGCAAACTTCGTTTTGACAAGTTGATAACGGTAATACCATTATTGAACGATCGACTTATACATGTCAAGTTTAGTTCACTTGTGTATTTGTAATATCATCAGTATAAATTCCTTGTGATATTTTCTGAGTAATTAAAAAAAGCTACATAAGTATATAAATGTTTCAAATCATTTCTCTATCATTTTCAAGGTTAATTAATTCCATCAAAATGTTCTGTCCTATGCTATTATAATTGATCAATTTATTTTCTTTTTTTGAGGGGATGGTATTTGCAGAGTGTTGTTACTTTCTGAGACATGTCTTCCCCTCTTTTGGCAAAATAAAGTATAAGAAAGTACGAAAACATCAATGATGATGGCTATTTTGTCTGTTATAGATTTTATTATCAAATTAGATTTGTTATAAAATTTTGTACATTTCAAGGATGAACCAAAGTAGAATCAATACACTGAATATATAAAAAAAATCGTTAATGTTTACCGTTATATATACTGCTATGTACTGTTTTAACAAAAAACAAAAAACAAAAAACCCCACATATATCTTTTATACATTGCAATACATTACATACGTTTTTATTAAGTTCAAAGAAAGTTAGTTTTGAAATTTTTGAAATTAATGTTTAGTTTCAAATTTTCTGCTTGTAATTTTATAAGATTATCATTGTCAATCTTTCTTTTTTTACAGATTTTTTCTCGTCGTTTCAGTAATTTGGTTTATGCATTTAGATTTTGTTAACATGTCGATATTTTATATTGTTTTAAAAACTAGAAAGTAAGAGAAAGGATAAAACATTAAAGTAAAAGAATGGGATTTTTTTTATTTTCCGAAATCGATGTTTCATAACGTACATTGTATTTGCAAGTTTATAGAACATGTGTTTGATAATACAGATTTAGTTAATGTTTTCTGACATTTATTTCATAAACATGCATCTTAAACACCCCTAGAGTACTATTTGTAAACATCTTCAATGACTTGATGAATATCCTTGAGCAAACATATATGTTATTGTCAAAATATTTTGGCACACGTAAGTACAGACAGCTAGCTTAAACAACCATTTGTTACAACATTCAGAGTATCATCTCTCATTAATTTGTTTCAATAAGAGATTATTTCAGATAGAGTAAAATAAAATTCAGCGAGAAGTAATAGATTGAAAATTGATATATTCAGAGCTCAGTGTGATAAGGGCTACATCTCGTGTTAACGTTGTATTGTATCGTGTTTAATCGTACCACAAGTCACACCAAACAAATTAACTGAAGAACTGAGGTAACAACAAACATTTATAAATATTTCTATTGTTTCTCTTTGTTGATACATTTTAGACAAATACATTTAAGAAAATAAAGCGGAAAACAAGTACATGTATCGATATTAGTATTACAAAAAAAAATAAAAACAAAAGTGAAAGAGATTTTCGCTGGTATGGATATATCTGTCTTTCTGCGTGTATGTTAACTATGTACACAATGCGTAGGATTTTTGTAATAGTAAATAGTATTTGAGTGTGATATTTTTACTGGAGTGACAAGGATATAGTACGATTTAGTATTGTATTAAAATGTGTAATATCAGAGGAATCTGAGATGAAATAGCAATCGTTTGTCTGTAAATGGAGATTCTATAGTTATTTCCCTGTCAAACTTCCACGTTTTTATATTAACAGTGAAACTGTCCTATGTCCTCAATTTATTATACAGGTTAGTATCTTTATATATATATATATCCGAGGACTTCCAGTTTTCGTGGTGCAGTTCCTTTGCTATATACACCAGTTTCGCATTCCCGGTTGTCATATTTATATCATCTTTTGACTACTCCAGTAATTTAATTGACATCGTCAGCTGTGTTTTCTTCATCACTATGGTTATCATACTTCAATGATATATACTTGTATATATTGTAAAGTTTGTTATTGTGGTAAAGGAATCAGATTTATGATAACAATACAATATACAAATAATTAGTTTTCTAATTTCAGTTATCAAATTAGAATAATAAGTTTCAGCATTCCGGCTATTGTGTCGAAATAAGAAACCTTATAATCAATTAATCATATTCATTTCATTTGTTTTGTTACATCGATAACCGTATTATCAGTTATGTTAATTCGTTAATTATATTCAAAATATCAGTATTCTAACCCGATAATTATATTCATGTGGTAAAGATAGCACAAACGACACACAAGTAAATAACCTCTTTTAGCTACAAATTTAGAGTAAATAAATCTAATTATTTTCATATATATATGGTAATTTTAGAACAATGACAAGTATATGTATATCATGAACCGTGTCACTATTCGTATGAATTAAAACGTGGCATACAGGTTACAGCAAACCTATGTATTATCATTTACTGTCCGGTGATTGTATTAAAATCATCAGCTTTTCTACTCCGCTTTATATCGTATTTATGATATTGAGTTTTGTTCTTAAGGTTTGGGTTTTATACACTCGTTGCTATGTCTATAATATAAGATATAATATATTGTTTGGACTGAAAATAAGCATTTCTTCTTGTGACATTTCCGAACTGATCTTTTAGACAAAATGATAAACACACTTTTATTATCTTCTCTTCGAAAGTGAAAAACTGAGTAGTGAAAATATAGTTAAAATTTGTGTTATTTAAATATAGTTTAAAAACTTGTTTCAGCTCTAAGTAGCCAAGTAAGCACCATTAAGTACAGTTCCATCATAAATGTGCTGTATATAATACTATACGTCTCTGGTTCCCTATTGAATACCCCTTGATTATACTAAAACGTTCTATGTGAAAGTCTCCATATTGTAATGATATATATATACCATCAAAAAATCGCTACAGGAATTTCAGCAATGCTATAATTACGTAATAGAATTGTAAATATCTGCTGTCCTCATAAGACATATTACAATGATAGGTATAGCCTCGGCAGTTGTTGTTATGAATACTAACGCTCTGTTGGATGTCTAATTAGGCTGATCGTCCGTCGTCTCCCTAACAGCTACTGATGTGTGATTTTCCGAGGTAGCAGCATATCGAGATTGTGAAAGTATCCGCCAAACATATTTCATGTGAACAAGACACTTAATTGTACTCCTTACAGATCACATAAACAGTAACATTTATCGTACTAATGGATGACAGGAAACCTTTATATACTCTGTACCCTACCCATACCTTAATAACTATCTTACTTTAATCCTGTCAATTTCCACAGCTGCCGGATCAGAAACAATGGCTATTTATTGGAATATTGGTGGAATAATGATTTGTTCATTGACTGCGGACAATACACTGACAAAAGAGTTTGGACAGGCTGGTCACTTTGTGGTGTCAGGTGTCCAGATGAAGAAAACAAGTGTCTGCTTGAATGAACAAGTTAGCTATGTCTAGTTATTGGTCATTGTTGAAGTGAGAATTTATCCGTAAAATATAAATGCTTATGATAACTTTGTAACCAATACACTTACCTCATACATATTACAATGTACAGCTATACTGGACTATGTTTAACATTTTTGTGTAGTCTAGATAGTTTTAATCTAAAACTAAGTGTTTACAGATAATGAGAGTTGGGTTTTAAATACCACTGTAACAGTGTGTTGTTATATCTAGCTATCACGTAAACCAACTTTAGGCATTATTCTATCTCATTAGGAGTAATATCTGATTCATAGTGAGATATAGACACTGTTACGTTTGTTTGTTATCATCCACTAAACAAACAGAACGGCTTGTGTATGTCAATAATGTAAAATACCAGAAGTCAAGTAATTTTCTTATACTTGATACTTTGTGACTGTTAATGCTTATGAATGTTGGTATTTTATATGATGTATCAAACAGTACTTATGAAAAACAAACAAAAAAGGAATTGTACAGGGAATGATATATATGTTTTTATGACAGTGTTTTATGCATTATGAAACGTTTCACCAACCAAATGCATATAAATATGTAGTATATATGACTTTCAACATTGTTTTGTTTGTTTTTGTTTTTTATGCTATGTACTTTATTTAAGTTTTTAAATTTCGGCAGATTGAAACCTTCGTTTTTAACATAAAAGATATTTTATATATGTAGACAAGTTAAAGAGGCATTTAACAGTTGGCATGAAGAGATATTTAGTTCCTTTGCGTTTTGTTGCTATCAGAATAGTAAAAGTGGTCTCCCCTTGACTATAGTGTTATAATTACTCCTGTAGGTAGTTATATTCACTGTAGGTAGTTATATTCACTGCAGGTAGTTACGTTCACTGTAGGTAATTATATTCACTGTAGGTAGTTATATTCACTGTATGTAGTATTCACTGTAGTTATATTCACTGTAGGTAGTTATATTCACTGTAGGTAGTTATATTCACTGTTGGTAGTTATATTCAATGTAAGAAGTTATATTCACTTTAGGTAGTTATATTCACTGTAGGTAGTTATACTCACTGTAGGTAGTTATATTCACTGTAGATATATTCACTGTTGGTAGTTATATTCACTGTAGGAAGTTATATTCACTGTTGGTAGTTATATTCACTGTAGGTAGTTATACTCACTGTAGGTAGTTATATTCTCTGTAGGTAGTTATATTTACTGTAGGTAGTTATATTCACTGTTGGTAGTTATATTCACTGTAGGTAGTTACGTTCACTGTAGGTAGATATATTCACTGTTGGTAGTTATATTCATTGTAGGTAGTTATATTCACTGTAATTATATTCACTGTAGGTAGTTATATTCACTGTTGGTAGTTATATTCACTGTAGGTAGTTACGTTCACTGTAAGTAGTTATATTCATTGTAGGTAGTTATATTCACTGTAATTATATTCACTGTTGGTAGTTATATTCACTGTTGGTAGTTATATTCACTGTAGGTAGTTATATTCACTGTAGGTAGTTACGTTCACTGTAGGTAGTTATATTCACTGTAGGTAGATATATTCACTGTAGGTAGTTATATTCACTGTAGGTAGTTATATTAACTGTAGGTAGTTATATTCACTGTAGGTAGTTACGTTCACTGTAGGTAGTTATATTCACTGTAGGTAGATATATTCACTGTAGGTAGTTATATTCACTGTTGGTAGTTATATTCACTGTAGGTAGTTATATTCACTGTAGGTAGAGATATTCACTGTACATAGTTATACTCACTGTAGGTAGTTATATTCACTATTGGTAGTTATATTCACTGTAGGTAGAGATATTGACTGTAGTTATATTCACTGTAGGTAGTTATATTCACTGTAGGTAGTTATATTCACTGTAGGTAGTTATATTCACTGTAGGTAGAGATATTCACTGTACATAGTTATACTCACTGTAGGTAGTTATATTCACTATTGGTAGTTATATTCACTGTAGGTAGAGATATTGACTGTAGTTATATTCACTGTTGGTAGTTATATTCACTGTAGGAAGTTATATTCACTGTTGGTAGTTATATTCACTGTAGGTAGTTATACTCACTGTAGGTAGTTATATTCACTGTTATATTCACTGTAGGTAGAGATATTACTGTAGTTATATTCACTGTTACATAGTTATTCACTGGTTATATTCACTGTAGGTAGTTATATTCACTGTAGGTAGAGATATTCACTGTACATAGTTATATTCGCTGTAGGTAGATATATTCACTGTAGGTAGTTATATTCACTGTAGGTAGAGATATTCACTGTAGGTAGTTATATTCACTGTAGGTAGTTATATTCACTGTAGGTAGTTATATTCACTGTAGGTAGTTATATTCACTGTTGGTAGTTATATTCACTGTAGGTAGTTATATTCACTGTTGGTAGTTATATACATTGTAGGTAAATATTCACTGTAAGTAGATATATTCACTGTAGGTAGTTATAATCTATGTTATTATTGTTTACTGTTATTCCTAAAATGCTTTAGAGATAGAGGTACAGTGTATGTTTTGTTTTCAGATAGCGCAGTGTACACGTGAAGACTAATGTCGTATAACATGTTTTCAGGTGTGATGTGTTGTTCGTTTACATTTTATGTAATATAACAGGCTAGCACGCTTCTCTTTATCGATCTTATATGAATAGGAGACAATTTCGGATTCCAAAGTATCCAGAGCTAGGAAATGAATAAATAAAATTTAGATTTGAAAAGTGCTGTTGGGATATTATAGTGCTAACATACGACGAACGTGTTTGAGTAGTTGTGATCCTGATGTTTTAATACTTCCCACCACAACATTATTCTAGTTTGATATCATTGTTTTATAGTAGGAGTGTAAATGCTGTGATTGTTAAAACTGAATGTTGTTTTTATTAATACTCGTACATCTTCTGCTTGATTGACAAGGATGAAAAGGCAGACAAAGTGTCGTCGTGAAGAAGGGAGACAAAGTGTCGATGTCGTGAACTAAGAAGGGAGACAAAGTGTCGTGAATTGACAAGGATGAAAAGGCAGACAAAGTG
Source organism: Ylistrum balloti (assembly GCF_031769215.1). Taxonomy (NCBI): domain Eukaryota; kingdom Metazoa; phylum Mollusca; class Bivalvia; order Pectinida; family Pectinidae; genus Ylistrum; species Ylistrum balloti. The sequence goes on from NW_026782208.1 coordinate 441,677, forward strand.
TCGTGAACGAGCAAGGATGTGAAGGGAGACAAAGTGTCGTGAACGAACAAGGATGAGAAGGGAGACAAAGTGTCGTGAATTGACAAGGATGAGAAGGCAGACAAAGTGACGTCAACTTACAAGGATGAGAAGGCAGACAAAGTGTCGTGAACTAATAAGAATGTGAAGGAAGACAAAGTGTCGTGAACTTACAAGGATGAGAAAGGAGACAAAGTGTCGTGAACTAAGACAAGGAGACAAAGTGTCGTGAACGAGCAAGATGAGAAGGGAGACAAAGTGTCGTGAACTAACAAGGATGAGAAGGCAGACAAAGTGTCGTGAACTAACAAGGATGAGAAGGGAGACAAAGTGTCGTGAACTTACAAGGTTGAGAAGGGAGACAAAAAGTCGTGAACTAACAAGAATGTGAAGGGAGACAAAGTGCTTTGAACTAACAAGGATTAGAAGGGAGACAAAGTCACTAGAACTAACAAGGATGAGAAATTGATCTTAATTCATATTATCAATGATGAAGTGTGGGAGAAAGTGCCTTGAACTTACAAGAATGTGAAGGGAGACAAAGTGACGTGAACGAACAAAGGTGTAAAGGGAGACAAAGTGACGTCAACTAACAACGATAAGAAGGCAAACAAAGTGTCGTGAACGAGCAAAGATGAGAAGGCAGACAAAGTGTCGTGAACGAGCAAGGATGAGAAGGGAGACTAAGTGTCGTAAACTAACAACTATAAGAAGGCAGACAAAGTGTCGTGAACGAACAAGGATGTGAAGGGAAACAAAGTGTCGTGAACGAGCATGGATGAAAAGGGAGACAAAGTGTCGTGAACGAGCAAGGATGAGAAGGGAGACAAAGTGTCGTGAATTAACAAGGATGAGAAGGCAGACAAAGTGTCGTGAACGAACAAGGATGTGAAGGAAGACAAAGTGTCGGGAACTAACAAGGTTGAGAAGGGAGACAAAGTGTCGTGAACGAACAAGGGAAACAAAGTGTCAACTAACAAGGGAAACAAAGTGACGTCAACTAACAAGGATGAGAAGGCAGACAAAGTGTCGTGAATTAACAAGGATGAGAAGGTAGACAAAGTGTCGTGAACGAACAAGGTTGAGAAGGGAGACAAAGTGTCGTGAATTGACAAGGATGAAAAGGCAGACAAAGTGTCGTGAACGAGCATGGATGAAAAGGGAGACAAAGTGTCGTGAACGAGCAAGAATGAGAAGGGAGACAAAGTGTCGTGAATTGACAAGGATGAAAAGGCACACAAAGTGTCGTGAACGAACAAGGATGAGAAGGGAGACAAAGTGTCGTGAATTAACAAGGATGAAAAGGCACACAAAGTGTCGTGAACGAACAAGGATGAGAAGGGAGACAAAGTGTCGTGTACTTACAAGGTTGAGAAGGGAGACAAAAAGTCGTGAACTAACAAGAATGTGAAGGGAGACAAAAAGTCGTGAACTAACAAGAATGTGAAGGGAGACAAAGTGCTTTGAACTGACAAGGATTAGAAGGGAGACAAAGTCACTAGAACTAACAAGGATGAGAAATTGATCTTAGTTATTATTATCAATGATGAAGTGTGGGAGAAAGTGCCTTGAACTTACAAGAATGTGAAGGGAGACAAAGTGACGTGAACGAACAAGGGTGTAAAGGGAGACAAAGTGACGTCAACTAACAACGATAAGAAGGCAAACAAAGTGTCGTGAACGAGCAAAGATGAGAAGGCAGACAAAGTGTCGTGAACGAACAAGGATATGAAGGAAGACAAAGTGACGTCAACTAACAAGGATGAGAAGGCAGACAAAGTGTCGTCAACTTACAAGGATGAGAAGGCAGACAAAGTGTCGTGAACGAACAAGGTTGAGAAGGGAGACAAAGTGTCGTGAATTAACAAGGATGAAAAGGCAGACAAAGTGTCGTGAACGAGCAAGGATTAAAGGGAAACAAAGTGTCGTGAACGAGCAAGGATGAGAAGGGAGACAAAGTGTCGTGAATTGACAAGGATGAAAAGGCAGACAAAGTGTCGTGAACGAGCAAGGATGAGAAGGGAGACAAAGTGTCGTGAATTGACAAGGATGAGAAGGCAGACAAAGTGTCGTGAACGAACAAGGATGTGAAGGAAGACAAAGTGTCGAGAACTAACAAGGATGAAAAGGCAGACAAAGTGTCGTGAACTAACAAGGTTGAGAAGGGAGACAAAGTGTCGTGAACACTTAACAAGGATGAGACAAAGGCAAAGGGAGACAAAGGGTGTAAAGGGAGACAAAGTGTCGTGAACGAGCAAGGATGAGAAGGGAGACTAAGTGTCGTGAACTAACAACGATAAGAAGGCAGGCAAAGTGACGTCAACTAACAAGGATGAGAAGGCAGACAAAGTGTCGTGAACTAACAACGATAAGAAGGCAGACAAAGTGTCGTGAACTAACAACGATAAGAAGGCAGACAAAGTGTCGTGAACTAACAACGATAAGAAGGCAGACAAAGTGTCGTGAACTAACAAGGATGAGAAGGCAGACAAAGTGTCGTGAACTAACAAGGATGAGAAGGGAGACAAAGTCGTGAACTAACAAGGAATGTGAAGGGAGACAAAAAGTCGTGAACTAACAAGAATGTGAAGGGAGACAAAGTGCTTTGAACTAACAAGGATTAGAATGGAGACAAAGTGAAGTGAACTAACAACGATGAGAAGGGAGACAAAGTCACGTGAATTAACAAGGATCAAAAGGCACACAAAGTGTCGTGAACGAACAAGGTTGAGAAGGGAGACAAAGTGTCGTGAATTGACAGGGATGAAAAGGCAGACAAAGTGTCGTGAACGAACAAGGATGAGAAGGGAGACAAAGTGTCGTGAACTAACAAGGATGAGAAGGGAGACAAAGTGTCGTAACTAACAATGATGAAGTGTGGGAGAACGTGCCTTGAACTTACAAGAATGTGAAGGGAGACAAAGTGACGTGAACGAACAAGGATGTGAAGGCGGACAAAGTGTCGTGAACGAGCAAGGATTAAAGGGAAACAAAGTGTCGTGAATGAGCAAGGATGAGAAGGGAGACAAAGTGTCGTGTACTTACAAGGTTGAGAAGGGAGACAAAAAGTCGTGAACGAACAAGGATGTGAAGGGAAACAAAGTGACGTCAACTAACAAGGATGAGAAGGCAGACAAAGTGTCGTCAACTTACAAGGATGAGAAGGCAGACAAAGTGTCGTGAACGAACAAGGATGTGAAGGAAGACAAAGTGTCGGGAACTAACAAGGTTGAGAAGGGAGACAAAGTGTCGTGAATTAACAAGGATGAAAAGGCAGACGAAGTGTTGTGAACTAACAAGGATGAGACAGGAGACAAAGTGTCGTGAACTAACAAGGTTAAGAAGGGAGACAAAAAGTCGTGAACTAACAAGAATGTGAAGGGAGAGAAAGTGCCTTGAACAAACAAGGATTAGAATGGTGGCAAGGTGTCGTGAACTAACAAGGATTAGAATGGAGACAAAGTGAAGTGAACTAACAACGATGAGAAGGGAGACAAAGTCACGTGAACTTACAAGGATGAGAAAGGAGACAAAAAGTCGTGAACGTACGAACAAGGAGGGGAAATTGAGCTTATTTCATATTAACAATGATGAGATATTGGACACACTGACTCGCTAACAACGATGAGATGTGAGACACACTGCATTTTTAACAACGATGAGATGTGGGACACACTGCCATGTTAACAACGATGAGATGTGAGACACACTGCCTTGTTAACAACGATGAGATGTGGGACACACTACCTTGTTAACAACTATGAGATGTGAGACACACTGCCTTGTTAACAACGATGAGATGTGAGACATACTGCCTTGTTAACATCGATGAGATGTGGAACACACTGCCTTGTTAACAACGATGAGATGTGGGACACACTGCCTTGTTAACAACGATGAGATGTGGTACACACTGCCTTGTTAACAACGATGAGATGTGGGACAAATTACCGTCTTAACAACTATGAGATGTGGGACACAGTGACGTGTAAAAAACCGGAGATGTGGGACATAGTAAACAATAATGAGATTGGTGACAATTAATTCCTAAATGAAAAAAAAAATTCAAAGACATTTTTGTATACATGATTTAGCTGCTTTATTCAAAAAGGGCTGAACAACAATAAACAGTAACACAGATATCGATACAATAGGTTATTACAATAAAGGATTTATACAATAAACGATAAGTGTGAACAACACACTTGTTAAATAATAAGTTAATACAAACATAATAGTGTATATATGTATATAAATTAACTAAAACATAATTGTGCGTTATATACAGTATTTAGTAGTATTGCATTGCTTTGATATTCAGCACTTTTCCTTTCGTAATGATCGTTACCACCGGGAACCTTTCCGTCATATGTTGCAGAATTACTGACATAATCAATTAAATTTGCATAATCATTTTCATTTTATTTTTTTTATTTTATTTTTAGAATTGATTTCAAAAGTGCTATCGGATAAACATTTTTAATGATCATTCATTGTGGATTCCCATACATTGACTTCCCTCTCTTCCCTCTCCGCCATTTTAAAATGCATACTTATAAAAGATGAAACACTTCATGGCCTTAATTAATTGTGTGCGTTGTTTGGTTTCATATAAAGCTTGTTGTACATATTCATGACATACACATAAACAAAATAGTCAGCCGGATGGTCTTTGAAATGTTGAAGGTTTCATATTTCAAAAACATCGTTACATAATTTACTCATACACAATTAATCTACTGGACGGATTTTGAATAAACACACTCTCGAGTACATACGGGTGCTATCCTTATTCAATTCGTGTCAAGGAAAATGTGAAAAAAATCGTAATATAAGCTAACGACCTGTCGGAACAAATTAATAAAAAAATAGCATTAGAAGGGTTTGTAATTTTACAACAATCAGTATCGGTGATCAAAGATACCTTTTTATTGTCCCTTCATAACCAATCATGTGTTCGATTAACATTGGCAAAGGCTCTTTGTCTCTGATACTATTTATACAATATGTACCAGGGAAGCGGAAGTGGGCACTTTATCGTAAACAACAAAAGATATTTGTCAACAGAGAAACCTCATCATATTTAAATCAGAATCGAAAAAAAACCCAAAGTATTTAACAGGAGGTATTTGTAACATGTTGTTCTGTTATGTACAAAGATTTGCATTCTAACAAAAAATCATTTGCGAAACCACGCAACTTGGTAACAAAAAGAAGATCCATATCTAGTTCAGACGTGTAAGGATTTACATACAATGTGTATTATACAATCAGCCTCAGACTTGCTTTGTTGCTAAGTGTCGATGCCATCACTTTAATTAATTACACTCTCTTGTTTAATATCGCTAACAGGATGAAATAAAAAAGCCCCTACCGACAGACAGATCAAAGGCAAGTATACACATTTTTTGTGTGTAATTGTGTATAGCTTATCTATGGTGTCTGAGTGATTCACGTGGCAATTGACAATACATACAACGACTAAGCTACTACGCATATTTTCTCTACCATCACTTTAGTTGTCGGTACCATATATACCACGGCTCCTACTGCAATGAGACCACACAGCTGAAAACAATTGACCAAGTTACACACTGACCTACATGTGTGTACCCATATTTAGTTCAAGATGGAACCCTGCCAAACATTTACACGACATGCACGTTTTTTTCTTATTTTTTCCATCACTGATTTCTCTTCGCATAAATGTCAACATCGAATGCGATTGTAAAACGTAATTGATTGAAACATATATATCGTCAACGTGGTATGTCTGAAACATATATATATTGTTAGCGTGGTATGTCTGAAACAGAGATATATCGTCAGCGTGGTATGTCTGAAACATATATATTGTCAGCGTGGTATGATTGAAACATATATATTGTTAGCGTGGTATGTCTGAAACATATGTATCGTCAACGTGGTATGACTGAAACATATATATTGTCAGTGTGATTTGACTGGAGCAGACATTTTGTATTGCTTGTTTGTTTTCACTGAAACAGATATCCCCAGCATAACAGCGTAACATATTATCTAAGTTGAAAATCGCAACTTTAATAAAGCACATTTCATTGGCTGTAAATAAAAATTGAAAATGCTTTCGCAGTTTCGATAGCTACACATAACTGCTGTATGAATGTTGACACGAAACATTCGTGTGGATATAGTGCAATTTGACACCACTTTATCGTTTTTCAAATTGACCAAACTTTAAAAATCTTAACCATGAACTGAAAATGAAATGATAAAAGTCTCTTTCTATTGCTGGCAGTAGATTAAATTGTCAATACGACCATGATAACCAGACTGGTCAAAACATATTCTACTCGATCGGTTCCATTGGAACCTTAAATGACTCTTAAGCCAATGGTCGACGCCTTGGCATGTTCTTTGTCAAACATTAATTGTGTCGATCTTTCTATCATCTTAATTCCTTGTCTTAGAAGGGTTTACAACTGTTCCTCCGTATCACCATGGAATTGAACAGAAACGTTTCCTGCTGGCTCTTGTCAAAGAATTACGAAGAATCTGACTTTATGGTAAAAGCGTTCACCAGTCAATTCAGAACCAGAGAGAATCCGCTAGTTTACCTCTCAATTAGCTTGATCCTGAACGGTTTAGGTCTCAGTGTTAGACCGGGAATTCCCGTCACGTCCGGGAGTGGATCCCCCTGTGGACATACAAGCTCATATCTGGAAAGGAGGCAAGCACAATACATGAATATTTCCATTTTGGAAATAGTGGATCCCAGGCACACTCGATTACCTATCCCGAACGGTAAGTAACTGTACCTTTCTCCAGGGCATTCGTCAAGGAAGCGACCTGGAAAACACATAAAATTGTTTCAATGATAAGTATTCACAACGGTAACTTCTTACATTTAAGTAACATACAGTTTAGATTTATACTATTTCCAGTTATCATGCGTCCGATGAACTTTCCATACAAGGCACAAATATGTATAGATAGCAGGAATTTCTATCTTAAAAATAAACACCAGATTCTATTACAACTACCATTACTGCACGCAGAAAATATATCAAGACCGTTTATCTGTGCCATTTCGCTTTGATCACATTAATTTTTGTTCTACCTTTTCAGCAAAATATCAGATTTGATGCTGCATCATACAAATGGAAAGTTTCAGCTTTTCGAAAGATACTTCCAGAAAACTATCTTATAGGCCAAGTAAACTGAAATTCAGTAGACAATTGAATACCGTCAAAGACATTTAATGTACCGATGCTTACTCGATTTTGAAACACCAGTGCGATCTACCTACCTGGATTGAATGTGTACGGATCATGCCAAGCTTGCTTGTCGTGGTGTATAGCCCATATGTTCATCAATACCATAGTATCCTTAGGGACATACAACCCAGAAAGTCTGCAACGTAAATTTAGATTGATATTCAGCACAATGATTCAAGTAACATATTGCACAAATAAAAAGACACCGACTTGAGCTTCAACTACATATAGTCGGCATGAAAGGAAAAAGGTCATTTGTCTTTTTATCAAAGATTCTGCATTTCAATATCACTCTACAGTTTTGTTTTAGTTATAGATGAGGTAAAGTTAATTAATCTAGGCATATTGTTTCTCTTCAAGCCAACGGTATTATTTCTATACAAAGAATTCACTATGGATGAGTGAGTGACGCCATATATCCGCAGTAGAAGTGTTTGAATCTCTAGTATTGTGTTGTCCGAAGTCTCCTAGTTAAAGACTATCCTATGATAGACAGTGTTGCTATGTATTCACGTAGATTGTATGACATTATACATTGTTACTTACTTTGTATCCTCCATAGTCCTATGGGGGAAGCCTACAGGCAGGACGGAAGCCATACGAAGTGTTTCCTTTATGGTTGCTTCCAGAACAGGATAACGTGAGCGATCAAATGGTCTCGGCAATGTGTCCGAGTCTGTTACGCTGTGGATTTCGTCATAAATTCGTTTCTGCCACTGCAATCAAATTAATAGGTCCAGTTTAATAATAGTGTGACTTAAAATACTTTATTTTACAACAGCCGGTGAAAAAACAATGAACATTGACAGTCGTTTGACTGTACTGACCTGTAGATGAAATAATAGTAATAGTTCTAGTGTGGACAATTATTAAAAGTTTTGGATTTCGGACCGACACGACATCTTAGATCATTTGATCAATATCATCTCGAAATCATTTCAGGCAAGCCTGACAAATCTTACGAGTGGAACTTGGGAAGTTTAGAACAGTGTTGTTGAGAAAAAACCATGACTGTGGAATTATGTAACAAAATGGCTACCATGGCTGCAATGCTAAAGTGTCACGCAGGTCATGAAGTAAAAACACATTGTTGGCCTACTGTCTTAATATCCCCACGAATGTTTAATGGTGGCTTGAAAGATGGCGGCCATAGTGGCTATTTTGGATCAATATGGCCGCCATGTCTGCCATAACGAAATTTTGAGGAGATCAAAAGAACATTTTGTCGGCTTCCTTTCTTTAACATTCCAACAATGGCGCAATTGGATTTCGAGAGGAAGTTTGAAATAATGTTTCAAAATGACGACCATCTTTGATTTCCTTTTGCACTTGCTTAGTATCATTCAGGACAAGTTTCAGACCAATCTCACTTGTGAAACTTGCGATGAAGTTCAAATGTGAAAATTGTATACGCAGCTGACGGTGGATGGCGAACGGCATTTATAAAAACGAATGAAGGGCAATCAACAGTATTATGTTCAAAGTATTAAAATGCCATAGAAACGTTATCCAGCAATTACTACTTCTGGCCATAAATTGTTAACCTGATGAAGCCTACCAACACAATTTATACAAATCTCATTCAATATCGCTTTGTTACGATCTGTCAGGAACGTAATTATTTGGAATATGGATCTTTCTTGATGATATAAGTTTTTCTAAATTTCACAAAATCTCTAAAAAAAACAACAGCATCTAACATATTCGACTAGTTGATTAATCAACATTCTATTATCATCATCATCAAATCAGAGTTACAGTCATAATATGGCAGATAGAACCAATACGTTAATATCCAAAATAATTGATGTAAATCGAGCAATGTAGATTAAGGTCACCATCGCCATTTAGGAATAATGCTGTTCCTCGATATGAACATTTACATGACAAATATTCGAAGTATTTCTGGCGGTTTAACATCATATGCACCCCTGTTTCATTTTGATAATGTAATATTACACAGATTGAACTTTAATTTACGGGGAAGATGTCGTCCATATAACTAAGACGCTTAGCATTGCGGAACATTTGTTTGCATTTTCTAGTTTTATTGTTCAAAATATCGATGTCTACTCAACTTCAGTGCGTGTTAGTATAATATTTAAGTGATTGAAAAAAAATTGGCACCGACTTACCTCTGGATTTCTTATCATATAGATAATGAACCAAAGGATGGTCATAGTTGTGGATTCGATTCCACCACCGAACAATTCGTAAACAATATGGCCGATGCTGACGTCACTGAGAAGCGCCAAACGTTCCTTATCCCCTTCTTTCTTAGCTTGTTCTTGTTCCTTCAGTAATATATCCAGTAAATCACGATTGTTTTCACCGAGTGTCTCCTGTAAAAGACATATTTCAGTTATTTTTCATTTGTTCTTGCAATCGATATTGAAATTGAAAAAGTTCATTTTAATAGTATCAACAAGAATATATTATCTCATATCTAAGAAAATTTGCCATTATTTTGGTCAATCTGTAAGTTACTGCTATTTCCTCCATGAAATCACACGACGTACCCGTCCCATGCTTACCCTGTGTTCTGATATGACTTGGGTGAGCCATTCGTCTCTTCGTTTTAGACTGCCAAGAAATCGGCGCCAGCTAGGAATCGGGAATCTCTGAATACAGAAACGAGTCATATTGTGATAGCCCGTTCTTGTCAGGATGTACCTACTACTTATATAATTAGATAGATGATATTTCTCAAAACAAACACAAATATATCAATATATCAACATAATCCAAGTTAAAAATCAAATTCGATGGAAGCAGGCGAAAATATCAACAAGGGAAAGAGTTGCACTTAGACCCAAGAGAAAGGGATAGGGAGAATACGACCAGCTGTTCCAGAAGGATTAGCGTGTTCTACTTCATCGAAACCCATCCCGTACACCGTAGACAATCCTAGTTAGTAATGTCACGTTCCCAATCTGTCAAATGTCACAATTTTGCACGGAAATCGTAATATGTTGGATAAGCCCTTGAATATCGGCCCAACTGAGGCTTGTAAAGTAGATGTGTTGCTATCACAGGGATTTGGCACGAAGTTGACCAACGGAACGTATATATGTATTATAGTGACTATTTTACATATATATGGATTCATGCCTTATCCCTGTGGTTGTTTTCTTGGAGAAGAAAAATCCACAACAGAGAAATTATAATCATAACTGTTATTATGAAACTTAATTTGGGGACAGCTGTTCCTGTTGACTGCGTAGTAGGAAGAGATAGAGGTAAGACAAAACAATGATAATATATCCAAAAAACGGTGGGGTGGGAAATGAAGGATTTTTTTAGTCAATTTTCCTGAAATAGGAAATGTTTCGTTTACAGAAACGAGTACATACGAACGAAACAATGTCCTATTACTGTAAGTGCAGGATAACTCGGCACAGTTCCAAATCCATGACCCTAGCTGTATCACATACACTTTGCCCTCATTCATTATACCAGCTTTCTGGTTATTACTGTTGTATGGTGCAAGGTAAGATAAGACAAATATCAAATGATCACAGTTTTTTTTTTATGTAAATACTGTGATATGTCATGACAAGACAATAGGATATGACCTAACACAATCTAACTATATATCATTTGCCATGAGAAAATAAGCTTTCTATTTCATCAACAAATAACCAAGCAGTTAAAAATTATTGAACTTCCACCGTGAATTGATTTATTGCTAGTGTATTAGACGGTGAGCAAAACAACAAACTGAACGGTACGATATATTCGTTCACATGGTCGGTAATCTGGCGCTGGGCCAGGAACGTGATTATGTGAAGGTGATTCCAAGCAAAAACAAACCAGTAATTATCATTCTTTCTGGTCACTGTAGTCTGTGTTATATCATTACCAGCGTGTGCAAGTAGAGTAACATGATGAAATACTCTGTTAAAATGACTAGAATAAGTAGGGGACTGCTGTATGTAATCATTAGCCCGTTAGTTAACATTCTATCTTATGGTAGAGTCTGTGGGCGAGAGATATAATGATGACCTTTCTGATGTCAAAGACCGTTCATCAGAGTACACGGGAGTGCAGGGCAGTGTCACCTTATTTACTATCGTCCATACTACCCATCCTTAAAACCCATTCAATAAGGAATTTGTAACCGGAGAATTTTATTGAATGGACCTCCCAACAGACCAGAGTCACAAGTGCATTTAGCCCGTATAGTATATACGTTTCATTACACGTATGGAAAGGAAGGTTGTTTGTCTCCCGAGTCGTAATAAAGCAGCCAAGCTAGGCATTTCAGCATGCGAGGAATGTGACCTTTGGACTTCTCGCGGAGCAGCCAATCACTGCTTGTGTACTTTTACACACCCCTTATATTTGATAACAACCGAGAATGTTCTATTCAACTGGATTTCATTCTGAAGTATCTAGGTCACACACCCACATTTCGGAGGGATTTCCAAAATGCTCATCCTGGTACTTTCACTAGCGTCCTGCACATTTGACGTATTACTATTGGTCACTAAAGACGACTAACACTTATATACTGCACAGACATACAACACGATAGAAAAACTTATATAACACAAATAAAATGTTTGGAACACTGACGTTCTCTTAATACAAGTAGCACTTACACTTTAAGTATATGTATTGGTTGATAGCTTGTTTCCAATATAACACTAATGTCCTTTGACAAAACATTTGTGCCGGAAATGAGCAAATAAGTCTGATCAGAGCATTCATACAATTTTTTTTTATAATATAGTATTCTAAAACATAAACCAATCATCAATTAGTCGTTAATTATAAAGGCTTATCAACATACCTCAAGAAACGGGAATACGTCGACAATGTTGAAGCTCTCGATGTTATCTACAATGTCTTGAATAATATGAAGCTGGTTCAGAAAAGCGTCGTCGACGTCGTCAAAGCGGCGATCCAAAATGCACATGCATAACACGTTAGCCACAACTCTAGATATGTCAAGTTTGGGATCAAAAGACTGACCACCTTTACAAACAAGTGCCAGTTTGTCACTCAGACTTTCCGTTTCGAACATGATCATATCTTCCATGCGGTGCTGACCAGCTCGAGTCTGGGAAGACAGAAATGAATGAACAAGCTTTCTGTGAAACTTCAATTCGGGTCCCGCATCGCTCATTACAATGTCTTTTCCTTGACCAAGAAGAACTTGCACAGTCTTCCGTCGTTTAGGCCTGCCAGCGAAGACTCGGCCCTGGCGTACAAAACTAGTAATGGCAGAATCGATGGTGTTGACTACCAAAACGTTCTCCCCGCCCATGTTTAACCAGACGAGGGGGCCATATTTGTCTCCCAGATTTGTCAGGGCAAGATGTAGAGCCTTACCAAATATCTGCGGCATGTTTCCAATAAGAGGCCATGACATTGGTCCGGGAGGAAACCTTGGTCTCCTATACAGTTGCAGCAACCAGTAACTCGTCAGAAATGCAACCAAAGAAATCAAAACAGTTGTCATGTCAACATGATTTACAAAACTTTCAAAAATCCCCATATTGCTTGAAATGTTTGTCAACAATACTATGCAACTTCTATCGTTGAAACACAGAAACTTCTACCGTTGAAACACAGAAACAGTTCTGAAAAACCTTCTTCTTTTATTCGGATCAGGATACGGTCACATTCTCGTGTCTGCCTTACTATGGTTGTAAAGCCACGAGGGTTTGTTTATGTACCGAGAGCGTACAGACACTCCTACTCACTACGTATGGTCACATGACTTGTGTTTACAAACATTAGATATCTGCCTCTCTAGGTCACTGGGACGCAGTGTATATAAAAGTATTATCACCAGCAATGCAGAGCGACGGAGAGCACGAAACAATCGGTTGTTTCCAGGACAAGGGCAATGTTGTTAAACAGTATCAAACCTTCTTTCCTTAATCATTATCAATATCACCACAAAAATATTAATATAATGTTTATTTTTCCATATCAACATTTTGTATCTTTGCAAATTTGTCGTTTAAAAACTTACTTTGTCTTAAGTTGTGGCTAACCAGACTTTGCTTGAAGCAAACACTCAATATCAATTATAGGACTGTGGACTCAAGCATGAAATTACAAATCCAATCATAAAAAGGATTGGTATCTATTTTAAGCTACTGCTTTACACAGAGGTATTTTATCGTCCTATATATCGAGGAAAGAAAGATCCCGCTGATGTATTGTCTCGCAAACTCCTGTGTCATTACAAGACGATGGCCTAGAAAAACTAAGAGGTCGATGCTGTGGTATTCAGTTTGTACTGAAACTGATAATCACACAAAATCAATATGAAACACGGGGAATGGGTTTTGTGTATGCTGGCTGTTCAGGATGAGCTTGCAGGAAGCTAATTCCGCATTCAGTGTTTCAAGGTAGCTTCACATACAGCTGTATTTAAGAAATATTGAAATTGATTGTATCTTCAGGAAGGTGCATTTAGGTCAATGTTGGTCGAGGAAGGTCGTAAAAATGATAACGGGGAACATATAATCAAAAGAGAGAAAAAGAAAACAAGTTAGTAACAAAAATCCTAAATAAAATACGACCTTAAAGAAATACACGGGATTAGCAAAACTTAATTAAAAAAATATCTGAGGTGATTCGGTGTTCCGGAAGGTAAGCGTCTTTTCCTTCTTCGACAATGAAATATACGCCATATTCGCAAATTAATAATTTAAAAAAAAAAGAAATCAATTAAACGAGGTCAAAATAGGAGCTTTAGAAAGATATAAACGCATAAGGTCAATGGGTATTATGCTTTTTTTTTTGTAATATGCTAACAACCAACGAAACTCCTGTCCGACCAGGAAAAACCTATTACCAATAAGATCATCGTAACGACCACAAAAAAATCCCAATACTTTTCAATGTACAGCTCTTGAAACCATGTTGTAAGTCAATCTATCAGCTGCCGACTTCTTGCACGGAAGCTATGATACTAGAAACGATCCCATTGTTATGAACCAACTGCTACACGTAAACGCCATAGGTTGGGAAGTAGGAAGGTTGCTATCTAGAAATATTACATTCACAAAAGAAGAATGAGAATAATCACACTGATTATACAGCATAGCAGAAATTTAGGTCAATATAAGTGATAGAGCTTTCTAATAATGGGTACTGTGTTAACGATATCATCAGATCAACAATGATATTGACAATGCTAATCAACCGGTACACTAACAACTACTGTACATCTACTAACTTAATACCACAAAAGGAAATCATTGCCCAGTTATCATAACCACATTTTAATTTACATAGTAACGTGTATACTTCTAGTATGAAACCAAAGTGATAGTCGCTATGGACGTGAAATGAAATAATTTTTTATCTAGGCTTGAAGATTAATTATCAATTCATCATACTGCACCCCAAAGCTCTTTTCTCATAAGACGTGAGAAGAGGTAGGGAATACTTCTACAAACCCTTTGATTTTCGTTATATATTGATGGTTACTCGTATTCAGATAACAAGACACATACTGACCATGTGCAGGTGAATAAGCTGTATGATGAAATTGAGAATGAAAATGTTCGTACTCCTCAACCGAAGACGTTTTGTCCCAAATATATCATGACTTTAATGTTTGATGTTGAAGGCTGCTAAAAATGAATAAATAGATATGCACACATGCAGGATGATTGAGTTTTCGGGAAAGTTTCATAATTGATAGCGTGATTTTATTGGGATAAAATATGTAATCTGATCTAAACCATATTGTTAAACTGCGACGAGACATATAAATATTGTACATATAAGATAAAAGTATGATTTCAGTATTCGGCAAACTATAAGCGTTAAAATTAACTGATGACATTCATGCTTTATATGCTTCCAGTACATGGTATTATACCATCGTCAAAGAAGATATTCAGGAAATTTTCTATTGGACCTGTGGTAACGGACTACATATTCTATGTTTATCAACACTTCGAAATCACATACTCTGTTTTATTATTTGTGTCATCTGGATCTTTGGCACGCTGTCCACCCAATCTCATCCGATCTGATCTGATCACTTGTTTGTATAGTATTTGCTAAAGATTTCATAACAAGAACGTTCCTTCATTTCTTTAAATGTTAAGACCGGAAAAATTAAACGACCAGGATAGAATTTTTTTTTTGGATGAGCCTAATCTACTTATGATTAATTGAGTCAATGTAAAAACAAAAAATGAAAAAAAAATCGTGTTTTGATGCTTAATCGCTTAACAGTGTAGTAATAAGAACAGGATTTTATTTTGTATCGACAATAATAGATAGCATCTTACGAAAACCTTCAAGGGACATATTTTAAGAAATCAAAATTTGTAATTTCTAATGTTATGATGGACATGGAGGATTTTACCACCTGGTGTATGTGTTGTTCCATCTCTACCAGAGTTGAGGATTTTACCACCTGGTGTATGTGTTGTTCCATCTCTAGCAGAGTTTTCTATTCAGTTAAGCAAAATTTTGATTTACATTTCAATAAACATTCCGAGTCCCAGTGTTGTTTCAGAGTTGACTTGTATACCAAATTTTGCTTACCTATGATATTAACTAAATGGTTTGGTGATAAACATTGACCCTGTACATACAAAGACAATCCACAATCCATGTTTGTTTAGATGTTAGATAAGATATCCTCGTACGCCCACGTTTTACACTGATCACATGCTATCACCACAACCTGTATCATATTAAACTTGACAAACACAATGTAAATTGAAGGGAATAAAACCGCACGTTTGGTTTGTTTTCATATATAGTAAATATATGAACATATTGGCCTATATGTCATAAGTATACAAGATTATTGTGTAAAGGAATGTTTATAACATTTTTACCAGTGAAATATAGGAATTTATCAGATTGGAAAGAATTTAGATGATATAAGGATATGATTTTTCAGGTGTTGATATAAATTGCATACTTTTGACCAACCGTGCTATCTAGTCAATACATTGAAATTCGCCGAATTCCTTTTCGAAAACAAATGAAGCAAAGATTGAATAAATTGGTTTTATCAAATAATCCCAGACTACATTCTGGTTTTCTCTAGTTTGGTAAATAAAAACAGTGTTTTCCACTAGATAACAACATAAAACGGCAGAATACTCCGTAAAAAATGTAACGTAAGGCAGTTAATTCAAAATGGCGTCTCCTTGTTGTCAAGAGTAAAGTCAAACTTAATATGTATCTGACGTGAAAGAGCTCGCTGATATTTCCCGAAATATTTTAACATCGCGTTATTTTATGTTTGGATCAGCTTTCTCTTTAATTTGTTTTTCCATTCAAAATGAAATAACAAGACAATGTTACGGTTTCCCATTAAATATCATATATATTTCACTCGTATGACAGAATATATCTGTTATTTTCATTCTTGCTTCGCACTCGTGGAAAATATTCTGTCTTTCTCATGAAATAGATTTATGGAGCAGTAAACCATCAGATATTCTATATACCACAATTTATAGTGGTTTAGTCTATATAGGATTATAACTAGATGTCTCCTTGTCACTTTCGATACCAATGTACTGACAAAACTTTCGTTACTTTAGTTAGGCCTTCACAAATGCTGACAGTAACTTTACAAAACTTCAGATTTTATCAGAAAGCTAAGTATAAGCTATTTAAATGATGAATTTTAAGGAAGTCAAGTATCTTTTAAATAAATCAACTTTCAGTCCACATATCAGACCAGATATCCGTCCAAATATTTATCTATATATAAGTCCTGTTGTCTGTCCACACATCAGTCACGATGTCTGTCCACATATCAGTTCATATATATCTCTCCAGATATCATTTCAGATAACAGTCCAGATACAATCCAGATAAAAGTTCATATATATCTCCAGACATCGCTCCAGATGTCAGTCCATATCTCAGTCCAGATAACAGTCCATATCTGTCCAAATAACAGTCCATATATCTCAGTCCAGATAACAGTCCATATCTGTCCAGATATCAGTCTAGATATCTCTCCACATAACAGTCCATATCTGTCCAGATAACAGTCCATATATCAGTCTAGATATCTCTCCAGATAACAGTCCATATCTGTCCACATAACAGTCCATATCTGTCCAGATATCAGTCTAGATATCTCTCCAGATAACAGTCCATATCTGTCCACATAACAGTCCATATCTGTCCAGATATCAGTCTAGATATCTCTCCAGATAACAGTCCATATCTATCCACATAACAGTCCATATCTATCCAGATATCAGTCTAGATATCTCTCCAGATAACAGTCCATATATCAGTCCAGATATCAGTCCAGATAGCGATTGCCTTGTTTCTAATCTGAAGGAGGACGTTATGAAGATTACAATACCCAGTATTTTTTTCTGAACCTAGAAATTTTAAGATTGGCAACACAAGACTTACTTAACGTGTTTTATTCAGATAGGATAGTTTTCTATCATGCATTCGTGTGTCACTTATACCAACAAGAAACGTCGGTACACCATATACTTGCGAGGTTCAATTAACTCTATCTAATGGAATACATATGAAACTAATGCTTTAGCTGGACCCTGTCTCATTTTATCTCTGATGATGACTTGCTCTGCACAAATCTGATGCACGTGTGTAAATAGATACAGAAAGAACATGTCATCTGTCCAAACTGAACGAACTCTGCTGACGGGAAATCCTGGTCTGAAGCTGTGACGTCATATACGAAGGCATGCAACGGGTACAGCTGTACCTAAAATGGTGTATACTTGCCATGCTGATGCGTAGTTCCGTCAGAAAAGAACAACTGATACATGTAGCTGCTTTCAGAATGCATCATTGACGTCAAAGTAGAATTCGTGAAGTAATTGGATATAGAATTGACGTCAAAACAAAAGTTTTCACACCATGTTCACTGAACAAGATAAAACCCCGCAAGTTGACCTTGTATCGGCTTGGAGTTTGTGACCCATATGTACGGCAGACGAACTACTCGGTCAGTGGTCAAACCATGACCCTAATACGTCTACAGTACATTTGTGAAGAGTATTGGTCTCAGGCCGAATAAAACACTATCTAGGGTGTTATTGAACAAGAGGCTATATCCAATGTTAAACCATGAATGTCGAGGGAAAAATTTGTCCTTTGTTGACAATATGTATTTTGTACATTCTGTACACGTTTTAAATTTTATTTTCACTTTTTATTATATATAATTTTCATTTTTTGGGGGAGTTAAACTCGTCTGTATTCTATATAGATATCAAACTAGTTTTTCATACCTATATCCTAAATTAAGCTGGTCACGCATGCGTAAATGTTTTCACATTTTTGTGACTATCTTAATTAATTTTGTTACCCATAGTTCACAATACAATAACTCACTGGCCGTTTGTGTGTTTGGTGGCAGGGAAAGTGCAAACACTAGTCATTTGTAACTCAGATCCAACCAGTTAACTCTCGTCTTCCATGTATGACAACACCGTTATATTACCATGGAAGTACTCTTTCACATTGGAAGTTACACGTTAAGATCGTTCACAGATGTTTTAACTTCTGCAACAACATTTTAAAAGCTTCATGGTTCGTTGAGTTTAGTGGGAACAAAATTTCATAGATTAATATCAATAATAGTGTCTGAGGAACGAAGCGAAATCTTGATATAACCAGAGTAAGGAGTAAATTAAAAATCAGTCTGTAAACATTTACGGCCTATTTGATTGTTTGTTGCGATTGCTGGAAAGGAGGCAAACCAGGATATGTTGTTGTTGACAACACGCTATTGGTTTTTCACGCCTACGGTGTATGGTCTGTTCACACCATCCAGTAGAAAGTTTTCATCACGTAGACAAAATACATCCGGTTACTGATGAAAAGATTATGTATTTCATCATTTAAAGGCACTTTTTAAGGTTTATATTTAGACATGACTATAGAACATCATGTGTTAAACTAGCTATGATTCATTGCTCGGCATGATATGGAACCGCCAATAAAATATTGAACAATTATTGTGAAGGGTCGGTCATTTTAATGAGCTGAGAGATTTGCGTTTACATCTCTTCAAACAGGAAAGACTTTAATATACAATTAATATCGTGCGTCACGTATTTATCTGTATAGAAACATTCTGTCAATGCATGAATAACCACCCTACATCAACATGCCCGGAATGTTCCGTGTGAAACTACACTGGGCGAGAACATGCTGCATATGGTTTAAACAACTCTCTTTATTTGACACTACTATTGGAATATCGGTACGTTTTATTTCGGTTGGAAATGAAAATTTGCGTGTAATATTACCGATGAATACACTGCTAGTTTCATCAGACCGATGGGTTGGGGGTGTCGGAGTGGTTGGCTGGGGGAGAGTGAGAGTTGAGGGGGGCGGGGGGGGGGGGTGTTTACAAACAAATTTGGTCAATTCAGTCTGCACTACATGCGTCAGGCTAGTACACTTCACACTGGTCAAATATTCTACCGGTTGTGGTATAATAACTTTTATTGCATTACAACTGAATTTCAGCTTGCGATACCTATGACAATCATTGTTTTGACGTCATCATCACACTGTGCTAATGATGACATTGCTCTTCGATGGACTCGCGTACTGACGTTTTTGGGTGAAATACGTGATTTAGCATAACTACGTCACTGGAATGTATGTACGGTAATATACGGTAAAACAACGAGTTTGAGGTACAGTGCTGACACAAGCTTTACTATTGTAAAGGTCTGAGACTACAGATTTAACTCATACAGACGAGCCTTATTTTGAGAGGAAACCTTAGTACCCGGAACCCGGAAAGCACTATATAATCTGAAGCATCTGGACCATATTAAATACATATGTATCAATAGGTTATCATTCGTCAGTTAAAGTCCTTGCATGCTTCTATCCGGGTCATCAAGAACTGATAGATCTGGTTGCACAGTTGCGAAAGAAACAGACCAGGATAGACAGATTTAGTGTTGTATTTGAGATGTTATAGAACTGTTTTTGTAATTCCGTCTTGATGTATCACTTAGAACCTTTAAATACAAATATAGAGTTACATGTAGATACAGTAGAGCCAAACAATGAATACACCATACAAGTGTTTCGTCCTTCTAGGACTCGTAAATGTTGCTAACGGCCTTAGTTTTGAAGCCTAGGAGGCAAATGAGTGAGAAAAATTCAAAGTGATTAAAGAAAATACCAAAACCTAGATGAGAGGTCGCACTAGAAATATAATTTAATCAATGACGTAAGTTTCTGATATCTTAATAGATATGCCAAGTACACGTGTACATTCTGATCCATGCCACTATTCGAAAGTAGCAAGTCGAATGGCTGGTTAGGATGTCTCTATTATGCGGATATATAAGAAATATACATTTGTTCCCGTGTTTGATTCTCCATGTTGTTACATAAACAACCAAACAGACATGTTGCCGTCAAATGTAGATTAAATATAAACGATCTTCGTATTCTAACGAACATTTGAAATTAAAATTTCCTTACAAAAACGAGGGCAATCCCTTCCACACACTGACCCTATGGTCACCCGCAGTTGGTCTACTGACATACAATGGCAATGAGAACTATATCTGCTTGGTAGAGAATATTGGCACTCTTCCAAAGACAGCTTACTTCACGATTAACAAAGGTACATACACTATCGTCATGTATTTCCGAATTATACAACTATGATGCCCAGAGGCGGAAAGAACATTTCAATCATTCTCACTTTCTTTTCATAATTTAATTTTGTTTGGCAAAACAAAATGAAGCATTAAAAGATGTTCCATATTTAAGCTTCGAAGAATATGGGACTGGGGAGGATAATGCCTGTTACATTGGATTAACTTTTAATTCAAATTAAAACCATTGAATCATTATTCCGGTCATTTCTAAACGAATTTGAAGCTGAAGATCTAAAATAACAATTAAAACCAAGTCTGTAACCAATTTTATAAACATGTGACTGTCTGAAAATCTTCTAATACAAATGAGCTTGATCGTTGTCAGCAAGCAATACTATATATTATCCATACAGAAAGCACCAGGCTTACTAGATATCTAAAGTTAACGCAACCGACACATTATCCAAGCTTCCTATTGACGGAAGACTTTCTAAAAATGCTTCAGTATTACTTTAATTCGTCTTGCCAATTCATTACGAGAGATACGGTTGTTCCACGTTAATATTGAAATTGTAACTTTACACAAAGTATTTTATTGCTGTCTTGTCTATTGGATCAACCAATCCGTCATCTAAGCTTCTTACTGACATTATTAGTACAATAATTAGGTCCACACTCTTCTTGTCATAATATTAACTCGACTAATGAAATGAATGGCACGTGGAATTTTAAAGAACTCGAAAAAACTTTTGATTAATTTTGGAAAAAAAATGCATTATCTAAAATTGAATGAACGCATCGACTTTCGATACAAATGTGTGGCTCTATACTGGGGAGTACTTAATGAAAAGTTCCTACTCGGAAAGAAGTATTCTGGTTGACAATATCCTTTGAACATCGCGTTCTTCTTGTATTGGTTCTCATAAGTGACTATTTCTTTGCACGATATGAAGCTGGACGTGTTTGATGCTCGTTAAGTTTGCCTGTTTGTTTCGTTGTTGTTTACCTTTTACTCATTTGAGAACGTGACATTAAATCTTAGATTGACCAAGATTTATACTATATTGACATGTTGGGTTTCAAAGCAATCAATCTCAAGACTTCTCTATGTACTCTCGCCCTGATAGGATGTCAAAAAACGTCTAAAGCTGTCAACATAATTGGGAAAATACTCTCTATGGTAACTGATGATATATTGGTGGAGATACTGATAAGCTTATACTGTGTTTTAAATAGATTCATTCGTAATCACATATTTACTTTGTTTCTTTTTGTCAATTAACTGAGAGATATCAACATGAGAGTTTCTATTTTGTAATATAATGCTTTGATAATTTCAGGATATATATGCTGATTATCCGCTCGAACGGCAATGAAACTTTATCTTTTTAAATGATATACATGCTTCAAGGAAAGTTGAAATTCACAACTCGTTAAAGCTCGTTTCTTGTAATTTAAGAAAAAATCACAAACTCTAGTGAAAGAAAAAAGATATACAACAACCACTGATTGTGTTATATTTCTGATACGTGTATATGTAGCCCTACATTGTAAAACCCTGAATTATAATGTACACGTGGTAACCTGCCAATTAACTGAAATGTTTCGGTGGAAATGAATGGGCACCGATCGTCACATTGAGGTATAAATAGCAATACTGACTATTTCAAACACACTATATAGACAACACAGAGCTTGACGGAGCGATTTCAGACATTCCGCTTTCTTTACCCTATACAGAAAGAATCCTTGAAAGACATACTTGTACGAAAACATCTGCATACTAAACGAGTTATGACTCAGCAGATATGTTGTTTAAGGTTCGCGCGAGGCAGATTATAGATGAAAAGGGGCGTCTCATTCTAGTCGCTATTTCTACATATCACTGTATAAGATAGGCTCTCTCCGAACACTACAGCTGTGTAATTGTAGGCTTTAAACTAATGTTTAGTTATATAATTTAGAAACTTGATAAACATACATGTCCAACGCATGTAGCCATTGATTACAGTACATGCAAAATGTAGCAATTGCCGTCAATTTCTTCTGTGAATATGTGGTTTATTTCGATTTCGGCAAAGATTACACTTGTATCAGAATTACGAACACAAACACTTTGTCAACGCTAGGCATGTTACTACGTACCCCAATGAACAGAACTTTTTAACCGCGAGAGAGATAGAGAGAACAAGAGAGAGAGAGAGAGAGAGAGAGAGAGAGAGAGAGAGAGAGAGAGAGAGAGAGAGAGAGAGAGAGAGAGAGGGGTGGGGTGGGGGGGGGGGGGGTGGCACTGGTGAACATGTTTCAAAAAAGGAATTTGTTTAATGTTAAGGATGTTAAGGATATGATACATTTGCGGTACTACAAAGGAAAACTTGGTACAATGTACATGTATTTTGTCATCCCATTACAAACTAAGAAAACACGTCACATATCATTGCTTTTAAAAACTAAAGATCTAAACTAGAAAAAAATATATTTTATGCCATCTCAGAGTAAGATTGATGTCGGATATCTAATCCCACAGACCTAGCGTGTTTTCTGTAGACCTACTGTATACGTTAAACTGTAAATATTTATAATTTTTTCTACTACAGGGAATTTAGAGTTAAAGGATATATAATACGTTGTGGTTATTACATATCATATATACGTAATGAGTTGAGTTATATTACATACATATATAGATGATGAGTAATATTGCACATCAGATATATATATATATGATAAAAAAAGATAATGAGTTGACGTGTCTTATAACATATGATGTATGTTATTGGGATGTTTAAAACATAAGCAGGCACAAATAAGTATTTTTCAGAGAAGTCAAGTTAGAGCGCTAGAGTGGTCGCCCTTGTTGACGGTATAGCAGCTAGTTTAGTGTCACATTTCAAAAATACCATCATCGTAATAAAACGCATAAAGCACTCCTACTTGTTATTTCAGAGGTAAAGTGTACTCAGGTGTTCAAACATGACATGCATTTCATTATATCTGGTGATGTTGACGATATCACTCTGTGATAATACGGTTGTATTCAGTTTTCGTGACAGATAGGTCTTGTTTGTTTAACTCTCTAATCTACAGTATGAGATTACTAATTTCTGATAATATTTGTAAATATTTCACAATTGTTGACACGTCTGTTGATAAAAAGCTACTCTCATCAAATTATTGTGTATATCATTTCAAGGTAAAGACAATAAAACATTTCTAAAGTGGTGCATATCGAAATTTATTCTGATCGTGACGAGATACACGTGTAATACATTACAGTTTATTCACGGTATATGTGGCGTATTCCCATGAAAAATTGTCATGTCCCTATAAAGTTCTATTCCGTGTTTTATAAACCTGTTCATAAGAAATCAAAAAAGTTTCATTAAGTAAAACTATATTTATTCATCAGGCTATTACTGTTTGCTTTTGCAGGGATTAAATACTTTATAGACAGTGTACCTATATTTACCTACTTCTGAAGTATTGCTAGCGTCTCAATACCATATTGTCAACTTCTAAACAAGTACAATTAATATAGATCTTATTCTGATAATAATAATTTTATACCTTGAACCAGTTGAACATTTCACATATCGCTGTACATTTATACACGAAGTCCTTTAAACAGCGTCGGTTGGACGAGTTTTATATGACGTGATTTGGAAATGTATCTATCGTTGTATCCAGTATTACACATCATACATTAGACTATATAACTCCGATAATTACCGATAATTTGGTTACGTTTTATTAATTATTTCAACATCCTCCATATTGCAGTGGTTACGATCACTTTCGCTCATTGTACCCCCTGGAACATGATATATCAAAATCGAAGGTTCCGTGGGCGACACTCTGTGGACAAGACGAAAAGACTCGTTTGATACTTTGAGTTACACCTGATACTTTGAGTTACACCTGTTACTTTGATTTACACTTGATACTTTGAGTTACACCTGGTACGTTGAGTTACACCTGATACTTTGATGTACGCATGATACTTTGAGTTACACCTGATACTTTGAGTTACACCTGATACTTTGATGTACGTCTGATACTTTGAGTTACACTTGATACTTTGAGTTACATCTGATACTTTGAGTAACATCTGATACTTTGAGTTGAACCTAATACTTTGAGTTACACTTGATACTTTGAATTACACCTGATACTTTGCGTTACACCGGATACGTTGAGTTACACCTGAAACTTTGAGTTACACCTGATACGTACACCTGATACTTTTAGTTACACCTGATACTTTGAGTTACATCTGATACTTTGCGTCACACCTGATACGTTGAGTTACATCTGATACTTTGAGTAACACCTGATACGTACACCTGATACTTTGATGTACGCATGATACTTTGAGTTACATCTGATACTTTGAGTTACACCTGATACTTTGAGTTACACCTGATACTTTGATGTACGTCTGATACTTTGAGTTATACCTGATACGTTGAGTTACATCTGATACGTTGAGTTACACCTGATACTTCGAGTTACACCTGATACTTTGAGTTACATCTGATACGTTGAGTTACACCTGATACTTCGAGTTACACCTGATACCTGATACTTTGAGTTACACCTGATACTTTGATGTACACCGAAAGAATTTAGGGGTCGCACAACGTATATTGTAACGACTTTGAAGTTGGATGTCGTTTCTTTGTAAGCTTCAAACGGAGCATATCTGCCTGTGATTGGTCAGTTTTCTTCTCCTGGGACCAATCAAGCTACTTTACTTGTGCCTTCAATTTTGACATGTCATGTTTCAGGGGTACAGAGAGCGGAAGTAACGTAATCCCTGGAGTATTGGGGTTGTTATTTCAAGTATTTTCGTGACCGAAATACGCAACGCATGTTTTAATAGTATCATAATATATCTAGTATCTATCTAGTATCTAGTATGTATATATATCTAGTAAGTAATATCGATGATATGGTCCAATATTGGTACTGGATCCTAACAAACAAATGATCATTGGATGCGTATTGCTGGAATAGATATATGATCAATGAAGTAATAACGACAGTACGGACAAGTGAATTGTCAAATTGTCGAGGAAACCTGTCCCTTTATCAAGATATAAATATTACACAAATTACATCACATACACAGAACATAAAACAAATACAAAGTTATAAATCTAAATCGGGACCGGTGGTGTAGATTTAGGTGTCTCGATAATCCTTTCGGCCGATGGACGTCGAAGGCCCTTTAAACCGGACAAATACCATCCCAAGTTGTTGTATGTAAGATGGTGATTAAAATATCAAAAATGTTTTACGTAAATCTCGGTAAGTTTTGCATTGTATACACTGAGAGTTTATGTGATTGCAATTGCTCATTGATACCTTCTCGGGAGTAAAACCATTCGTGGGTTGGGAATTTGCCCCCTGTAGTCACCTCTTACAACACAGCAGGTATATTCGGAGGAAATCCTTAGACATATGAGCTATGAGATACGTACATAGGAGGTATTGGACGTGATTTATTGGTCAGTGACACAGCGGGATATTTAAGAGAGATAACAATATGGATGATAAATGTTTTGTTTTTATGAATTCTCAACAGATTATCTAATCAAATACCCCTCCTACTAATTCAAAGGAAATCGGTCAGCAATTACACATTTCCATTATATTTCCAATTTACAACAGAATTTATTCAAATTGATAAATTGCTTGATGTATAAATTGTCATATATCATTCGACAGTGAATGGTTTGCACCTACAGTGATTACGGCCACAGGAGTTGTCTCTCTTTGGTTAGTGTATTTCTGAAAACTTGCCGTCGAAACATTTCATATTCAGTATCAAGCTGTCGTGCTACTTTGCTTATAGCAAGGGTACTTCAATGTTCATTTTAATCTATACGCTTTAGGGTAGTTGGTATTTGACATAATACTATTTTTGAACGATAATCACATAAAAAACGGATCAAGACCACAACAACGAGACTGTATGACATGAAATGTTTATTGCATAGACAATTTCATTGTTTTGTGACTAAAGACAAACTACAAAAATAAAACACAACAAATGCGACTTTAGATAAAAAAAAACTATGCTCATTGTTTATAGTTATGTAGTATCCACGAAAATATTCACCCCCAAATTCGTATTCTACGGTTCAAATCACGATCGAAAATATCAGTGAACAATTCCTGTTATGCAATTTCTTGTAGATCAGGGATAAGGTAGGCTATATATGATATTTGCTTTTTCATGCTCTAATTTGTTAAAGATACTTTTATAACGAATAAAGGAAGATCAAGGATCGCATTGAAACTTACACCTGGAATCCGTTTGAATGTCTCTATAGTTTCCGGTGCTGTCGTTAACCTTAAAAATAGCCATCTGATCCTGACCATTATCGTTCCTTTTCTATTGTTAACATACATTTTGCTTCTTTGATGTTTGATAACTAATTATGGTGGATAATTGTGTTATGGAAAAGTAAGGTAGATGTCACACACCGAATTATGATATGATGAATCGCTATCGTTATCTGCTTAAGGTTTGGTGCATCATTTAGATAATGTCGTCTGGATTCAAATGATTGGTTAGTTTCTCCTGTATTTTGGTGGAAGTAAATGGTCTACATCATTACCCAATTTATTTGATTTTCTTTTGGTAGGTTTGCAGCTTTAAAGAAATGAGGTTAAGGAGCACGTGCTATTTGGCCACCTGTTACATATTGTATCGCTAACGATAGACAACAATTAACTACTAATCTCGACATATTTACGCACGTAACATATAAATAGATATGGACAAATTTCTATAATGTAACAACTAACCGCGATCTTCTTCATGTCCTATAGTACACAGGATCATGGATTTGTTACGAGTATCAATAAAATCGTATGTTAAAATAAACCAAGCAAACCAGAATATACCGACATGCTGACAGAATCAGGCTTCAAACTTCAGACACTTGTCACGAAGGCATACTCTCCGGGGATCTTTACCAAAATACACGACAGATAAAACTCTCGATCGACTTTATGGTCACGGACAAGAACTGTGTAAACACAATCAATTAGAAGACGTACGTCAAGTCATTACAAAATCGTTTGTGCATTATTGAATAAACTACAAAAATAGTAATAGTTTATTAAATGATGCATGAACGATTTTCTGATGACTTGCCATGTTTGATATCAGTGTTCTTACATACTCTTACTGTATTAGAAATCAGCAAGCTACTTCCTATACCATAGTTTATATGTATTAGGTAGAAGTCTGATGTAAACTGGCACTAAACTTGTTGGGTAATCTACCTATCTACCTTACATTTGTACCACATGGAAAATAACAATTTTCGATGATTTTTTAATATCAACATTAATTGATAGTTTTAGGAAATATTATTTCAGTCATGGACAATGCAATCGCTTGACAGTTTGTTGTTTTTGTATGTCTTGAAACGTGTTTAATAAAAAAAGAAAAGAAAACAATTCAATTTCCGTTTCTGGAGTTTCGTGCTTGATTTGCAGTTTAGAAACTACTGGAAATGTATAGTTCTAGCTAAGGCGACTTTTATAGAGTTTATCAAGCATAGTTTTATAACGCCATGGTTAAGATCTTCCTAGGAATTAAGGTATCCGGGGAAAAAATCAGGAAATTTCATCTTGGCGTCTGGATTATCTCTTATCACAGACTAACTCTGGTCTCTTTCATTTCCTGTTTCAGCCGCTGGACAGTCCTTTGTGACCTAACGAAGAGATTACCCGACTCGATAATCACAACTAGCACAAAGAACATCCATCTTAGTCACGTTAGTATTGGGAAAAACACGACGTAGAAAAAGAGCCATTTACCAGCATGTAGCTATTCTCGTATTTCCAATTATGATGGTTTGTATTCAACAGAGGCTAGAGCTCCTGTAAAGGTTCTGACACTATAGGAAAGGGCTATGGCATTAAGACGACAAAAACACTAATTATTGAGTTTATGTTGTTTCCACTGATTCTAAAAACAGGAAATGTTCTGCATGTATTCCGTCTTGGACAGCATGGGTCATGACAATTGGTTATTTATGGTTTTAACAACTGGAAGTTGAAATGCTTTTATCACTTGGATATTTTGTGTCAATACATACTATAAATCGTAATTGTTTCCTGTTTTTCAGTAGTCAGATTTTCAAATAAGTAATAAATATTAAAGTCAGTGGTTATAGATCGTGTACTCTTATTGCACCATAAAAGGTGGATCATAAACAATGAAACTTTTACATTATCAACAAAATGATTGATGTACATTTGATTTTTGATTAATAACATGTCAGAATAGTGTTAGCAAGGGAGAGAAAGCATAGCTGTACACAGTTAATCCTTTTTGTAAACAAAGAATCCTCTTCACTTGGATCAATCAGGTCATAAAACAGCTGACATTGGGTTCATTCGGAAGCAAGAGATACGAAACCGTTACGGCAGCGTTTTAGACAGAGTAAAATGGCCGCTGTTTCGCTCTCATTTATGATATCATAGATCAGAGCAAAATGTTGCAAGAGTTTTGGAAGTACAGAGACAAATTAGAAGATGTTAAAGCATGCTATCGATTAAAACCTACTACATATCGAAGGTTGACATTTAGAAAGCTTTCCACCTCTTGAAGTATAAAATTGGTTTACTGACACACACATAGTTTTCTTTATGTAGGCGGAGATGAAGCCAGAACAGATGCCCCTGAGATATGTTGTCTTTGCCCTGTTTGGTTTTGTGTTTTGCCATTAACATTGACTCCGTTGTATGATCTGTGCTAATGACACTTGGACCCTTCACTCCCGTCTTATTGACATCCTTCCACATTCGTGCCTGACATAATCCGACATCTCTATTAAGGGCATAGTGTTTGATTAGTAATGTCCAGACACGGTCCCATTTATAAGCTTGATCTTATTTAAGTTCTTATCATCGTATCCACGAATATGCTAATTTAAAACACTTCAATATTGGTGACTTGCATTTTATAATATAATAATTGTGTAATAACTCATTACGCATTGCTCTATATATTCAACATCTTGTGTGTGTGATTTTTTCTTTTTGTATGTGTGTGTTTCACAGGAATTTCAAGACGTCTGAATGGTACTTGTTGTGTGTTGTCTGCCCGACTTTTCCATTTTCAATAGCATTAACAGTATATACATTGTATACAGTTACTTTTGAATTGAAAACTAACACCAATCGAAGATAATTGGTCATTTTGCCATGTTTAAACTCATTCGAATAGTGCCACGGTACAGAATATACACATGCTGGTGTCGTTCATCAATATGAAATTATCAAATTTGAAAAAAAAAATGAGAGACCTGAACCTCCAATACACATTATGACATCTTTTTCGATCACTTTGAGAATCCTTGTCCTCTCAGTTACCACCTAGGTTTTAAATTTAGTCTCTTAGCATTACTGGTGATCCATAGAAGGATGAAACAGCTGTATGATGCATTTTAGTTCATTAATTGGCACTGTTGTATTTAACCCTAATTCGTAATAAGAGGTGCTGTCCACGTTCGTGTCTTTTGAACAATGATCAAATGGTAAAGTTCCAAACAGGAAAAATTATTCCCACCGATTTTGTTGTTTTCTTTCAGAAGTGTAATCTTTGACCTTCCGTTCGGAACACAATAGTCGTCTGCTTTATGAATGTAAATCTAGGTTTATGTATACGTTAAAGTTCCACAGATGCCTCGGGAGAGAGTAATTATAGCTGGTAGGTCGTCTACTTGGAACTTTTAATAGGAAAAAAGAAATAAAAAGTCATAAATGATCTTCCGCCGCTGTAGGCGAGAATGTCCTTCAGAGTTCATAAACACAAGGATAATACAACGTGTATATATGACAAAACCTGCTCTGTCTAGGAACACTAATGAAAATCCGAGTCTAATCTAATATAAAAGTATCACCTTTAAAGCTAGACAGTATTTCTGAAAATGCCGATATCCATTTTACTGACTGCAAATCGGTTTAGTTTTGTGTTTCACGATTTTTATTGATATTGAGTTTCTAAACAAAATGGCCGGAAAATTGATACTCAAAATGAAAACTCACATTTCTTCCCAAAGTCATCGCGTTTTTCTGGTTGAGTTCTTTTGATGTATTTTTAAAACAGCAGAATACTGCGGAGTTTCCAGTGCAACACAGAAAACCACTGAATTCATGAATACCACATTCAAAAGCAAAGAGCGAAAAAGCATTTCACCAAAAATATATGGATTTAACATTGTACTTGTTTTGCCTCATTCTTATGACGGTTTTACCTGCAACCTTAAGATGTTTTCCTGAGTAAGTGTATAGCAGTTGGTCCAGAGCTTCACCAGTGTACTGGCCCATGTTGACATTTTCTTATTTTTTTCCACAATTTTGATTTAGGGCAAGCATTGTAATACTTGAACTTAGACTATCCATAAAATTACAGCACTTTCTGGGAGAAAATGATAAAGATTATCAACTTCAAACTAATGTGTGTCTACCGCCATTCCACTGTTTTGATCGGAGAGCCAAGGTCATCACATGACCTTTTGGAACCTCGTTTTAACCTGTCGCTAATTGTTATGATCTCACAATTTTCCCACATCAAGCATGCTCAAACACATTTTTACACTCTCCGTACGATAATGATATAATTAAGTGTTTGGTTGTTACTAATCTTATTTAAAGTTTTGACGTTTTTAATAAAATGGTTATCCAAACCTATTAGATATTATAATTAACGGAAAGTGCACAACTTTTAACAGATATTTATATGTCATAATTGTTTTTTATTAGTTATGAAATGAAACACTAACCATTTAGTCCCTCTAAGTGTTATTTGCCTTGTGTGTCTCTTTCGGAGATAAAACCGAAATGTAACTTGTCCCGGGATCTCATTTCCCTCCGGAATCGTTACAACACTTCCGTAAACACTGTCATTCTAACACTTGTGGGATTGACGATGGCCAGAGGGACCGATTTTGACGATTGCTTACTGCATGATTCAAAGCCCTGCATCACTGTATTACATATCAGCGCGTGTTAATTTGGTGGTCCAATGTATCGGATGAACATTCATAAATAATTGAATGGAGTAATTTCTTTCATAAAGAAATATTAGGTAATCGCTACTTTGAATAATCGGTTCATCAGATTTCACAACACCAAACCAGATCAATACATTTCAAGCATAGAGTGTGACTAAACAAAATAGATATAAATGACTGTATTATTCCACATTTTCTTTGTCTAGTAAGCAGTCTTCTTTCTGTTCCACAAACGTTCTAATCATATCAAACATAGTTTGTTGTGCTTAAGTTTAGCTTTTTCAAGAGTTTAAAAAAAAAATCAGTTTCTTAAAAATAATGGATAATCTAATCACTTTCACGTTACTTATAATTTCTAATTTTCAACCAGTAAAGACTGCTGACAACAATCCTTGTGACCTTTTAGATTTTTATGTATAACCGAGACAGTATCTTATCATTAACCGCTGTACTCAAAGATTATAGCACAGACGCACGAACAATAAGTGGTTTTGCTCTCGGAAATAGGATAGTCTTAAATAGGGTTCCTTAGTTATCAAGAAGGTCTATATTTAGCAAACAAAAAATGCAGTAAGGTTTCCAGACTACAGTAAAGAAAAAACTAAATAGCCTGGATATCGCCATGACAACATGCCTATCATGGAGAGCACTGGATGCCTTTGGTTTTGACGAAAACATGTATTAACTTTTATTGGGTGTTTTCGACTTCAATTAATCACTTCATTTACGGACGATTGTCTTGATAGGGTTTTTAATAGCTGCGTATTAATCTAAGTTAATCGAACATCATCTCGTTTTCTCGTTGGCTGACCTATGGCTGTATTCAGCCGTCCACGGATTGCATTTTTAACATCTTTATAAACATGACATGGTCATGACTAAACAGTCCCAACAGATCATGCAATTGTTTTTGTAAATTCAACCCGAACATATCAACGTAATTCCATTTCATTGTCAACACAAGTTACTTAAAATTATCAAAATATCTCATCAATTGAAAAAGGAGCAATACTATTTGTGAACAGGTATTATTTTGATTCAAATATGTTTATAAAGCTTAGTTTTCGCTTCAACCTATTCCATTGTATTTTTAGACAATTACGTCCCCTCGTTACATACACCTAGATAATGTACACAAGTTTACTTGTCGAGTTAATATTGTTCTTTCGAATCTTCCGGGATCTATGATCATCCATGATACGTTGTATTCCGGTTAGTCTTCTATAAATTTGGCTACATGTTAATTAGCCTCTTTGTGGTATCAGTTTGTCTGCTTGGTAGTAGGTTTACGTTGTAGTGGTTTTACAGCAGTCAAAATGTACTATTTCTTTGTGTGATATATAGCTTGACGTGTTTGGTGCTCGTTATGTTGCCTGTTGGTTCCGTTGTTGTTTATATTGTTCTCATTTGAGAACGTGACGTTACTGACTTCAGCTGACTTATTTAATCAAGATGGACATGGCGGTCTATAAAGCCGGAGGCGCTTACTATTCTGGATCACCTGATCTGATTCTGCTTCCTTTTTTACCGGACTATCCGTGTAATCTTTGTTTAGTTTTCAACTTGTTTTGTTAATTTGATTTTGGATAATGATTTTGTTCACATGTTGATATTTTCTTGTCATTGATCGTCTAATTAGTAAATCATCAAACATTTAAATACACTCTAATTTTCATGTCATTGGTTTTACCTACAGGTTGCACTCCTGGTTATATATCGAACGTATCTTACATCACCAACGTAAGTAAGTGAGGCGTCAATGTGTTTATGGGATGATGAATCTTTCATACTTATACCTGTATTTGCTTCTGTGTTTACTAGTTGTGGTCCGTATTTGTTGTTGTTGTCTCCATATCATCGGATGGATCGTGTGTCGTGATTTTGTTCTTGACAATATTACTGCAATGATTCAAAAGTGATACTTAAAACTAAAAAAAAAAAAAACTGAAAACGTCTACTTTAGTCTCCTCGAATATTACAAAGCAATCCTCAAACTCACCATGATCTCATTAAGAAATACTTTATTACCTTCATGACATGACGTTATGTCGTACATTACCTTTAGTATTTCCGTGTTTTGTTGTTGTTATATACTTTGTTCCCTTTATAAAAATATAACTAATATTACTAGGATTGACCTAGATTTACATTCCGGTGGCCGTTATTTCGGCAAACGATATTGATAGTTCCATCACACTTCATTGTATTCTTGTTTTACCTTTCGAGTGTTCTTCTGCATTTTGACGTTTTTGTTTATCTTTTCCTTTATTATATCGATTTGACTTCAGTTCGTGGTGCGCACCCTCACTCCATCTTTTCCTTCTTTTAAATCGCAGATATAGGAAAAAGAGAACAACTTTTGTCTGAACATATGACAAGACCTCACTTGCTAAAGCCCTGTCAAATTAAAGCTGAATACATTACAGCGTTGGCGGTAACTAACCTTCAAAAATAAAGTAAATATAACATGGAAACAGTCAAGCCCTAAGTCTGAGTTAATTATGTGCTGTTCACCAATACCTCAATGATCGTGCGAAAACAGTATGATTCTGACTGGAATTCTTCAATATAAGCGGATTTGCGTGTGTGCGTTTTTCTGAAGCTATTTTCTTTTAGTGATATATTGTGATAGGTAAGGATATTAGAACGGTATGGTGTTCCACTTGTGTGTACGATCATGCATTGTTACATTCACATTTTTGAAGGTTAGTTGCAATTTCCTTCCTATTTTTATGTCTCAAGCTGTCGTTATTCCTCCTTTTGATACTTTTTCCCGTTGACTTTTCGAAGCAATCCTTTTTACTTTAGTAGACCAATTTTAAATCGCGATCCAAATCTACGCCGATGATTCTACAGGGGATAATAAGGCATGACAACGAACATCGCCATGGCAACGGGACGTGATTCACGGAAGGGTGCAATTCTGAGAGTATTATCGCTGTTATGGGAGCACTAGAAACATTAAGGAAAGGAGTTTTATTGAAGTAAGACGTGAAATAATTCTTGTTTGATTGGATCTGTACAATTTGATTTTCTAGGTCCTGTAAAGCAATTGATTACAGTTAGCCAAGTTGTTTGTCATAAGATTATGAGAAATTGATCACAACATAAATAAAAAAATGAGTAACAGATAAATCAAACGCAGATATCTGGAGTAATTAACCAATCAGATATACTCATAATACACGATATTTATACTACTTTTATAGAATTCTATGAAAATAAACAAACTCTACCAAACACATCACATATAACACTGTTAATCACATCATCTTACTTTTATAACAAACATTACACAAACAACCTCAAACCTCCATTATTATTATTATATGAATAATGCCATATATACATCCTTGAATCTCGCCATATTTTTCCCTGAAGCAGTATTAGACCATGGATCCGAAAAATATATGGTAATTCTAAATTGTTTCTAGAAATATTATCTAAAACAAATGTATTTATAAAAAAAGAAAAAAAAAAAAAAAAAAAAACCAACAAAAAAACAAAAGCAAAAAAGGGCTAGAGGTAAAGTCAGAATGGAACGAGGTACGAACAATGTAAATCTGTTGCTTTCTTTTAACGTTACGAAATGTAAAATAAATAAGTAAATAAATAAACAATTACAGATACAGTTGTCGTGATTGTGTTGATAAACATGAAGAAAGTCAATATATTAAGTGTAAGTGATGTTTGTCACATTTGGTATCGGTTTCATCTTCTTGTTTTTCCGACGACAATCAACTATCTGTCCTGCTGCATGGTACCTAACCTTTGTAGAATAAATACAACGAAACCGACAGAGGATAGCTTTGAATTTCACCCAAATAATAACACTGATTGTTCATTTGTCGCGCCTACAACCTGACAATGTTTTAAAAAATCATTTTATCAAAACAGCCATTTACTTGAAGTGGAAGCGAAGAAATTTTAAGAACGCCAGCGTATTATTACTTGTCCTACAGGCAATATGCATTATCTTGTAACTTTGATTTTCTGACACCATGTTGTATAATGATCTTTAACAGTTTATTAATGCTTTTTATCATTTGTTAAAACTGGTTTGATGTAGCGGAACCGTTTCAGTATTAATTGACGATGTATTAAACGCAAAGTGCCAACATTGATTTATTTACTAAGGTTGACGATTCCAGTCAATAAAGTAGAAATGATCTCGTTTTGGAAAGAAAACCGATGATAAAGTGTTTACTTACTATATCACTTTGTTGAAAAATATATTAATCATTTAATTTACAGACACTCACTGCTGATCTAGTTACCAATGACAGAGCAGAGGAGGGTTTGATGGATGATTTTATATGGCAGTAATCACGCATATTCTGTCTTCATTGTCTGTATTTCCGGCATCTGACAACTGACGTCAACATTAATGGATTATCCATAGCTCGAGGATTTGTGTCTTATATATGCAAACTTTATTCTTTTTGTTTTTCCGTTGCATGTCGTCCAAATACTCAATCATTAGATTGGTATAAGACGTACCCTTAAGGTAGTTCCGTAGTTACGACGGCCTGTTAAGCCAGCGGAAGCGCCCGTCCGCAACTTTGTAAAATCATCAGGAGCGACCCGGATATTTGGGTCAACATGTCTCCTGAGATTAAGATAAAGTAAACAACAAAGCCAATCGCTTAGTCTGATATTCTAGAAATTTGTAAAACAGGAAATTTTTCATGATGAAGATTGCAGCTGATATGTTCATGATATTTATTTTTTATGGAATTAAGTAAAACATGATATTATGGTACTATACATAAATGAAAGCACGAAAGCACTTCCTCAAAATGAACAAACGACAGCTTTAAGAAGTCATAACAACAGCATTTCATCAAACTGATTAATGTAGTGATGGCAACATCACTTCATCAAATTCTCAGATCCAAGTAGTCAATTAAATGCATTTAAGAAATTATTTAAATATGTTTAAAAATTTCACAGAAATTTATTTGGATAAAATAAAAACTAAAAATAATTCAAAGCAAACATTCTTTATATTCACATTGGCTTGGTTCATATATCATTATTTCTTTGGTGTTGGTGTTAAATACTGATATTAAATCTTTCAATATTCTTGTTGTTCATTAAAGAGCACTTACATATTTTACTGTCGCTATGAGGATTACATTGAGAAATATGAATATACATCACCCGTTTTGATATTCTCATCAGCTGTTTTGTGGTATCATGATCACTCATATAGCTGGTACTGATACAAAACATTGTTGCCTTTATTCCAGTCAGGCATATCACATAATATTATGAATAACGGGCAGGATGTGGTCCATCCACATAATATCGTGATTGAAATTGTTCCTTGACTCGACATTCACAAAACAAGTTAATTTATATCTTGATATTCTGTTGTCTATTTCCAGAAGGTGTAACAGGTATTATTCAAAATAAATGTCCATAAATAATCAAATGAATATATATCTGATATGGTACAATATACAACAAAATGTATTTTGTTATACAGAACATAAACAGTGATGGTCATGTTCAAATACGTAAAAAACAAAAGCAACACACATTAAGTTGATGAATGAGTTATTTGTGGTCTTATAATTTCCCCTTTGTGAATAATGAATGATATCGATATATCGCGAGTATAGATTTATATAAAACAATCATATGACTCCGAAAAGGCATCAATGTTTGATTTTGCTTGGGGCTGATTGTTAATTTTCCATAAGACTTGATTCCATAATGATACAACATCACATTGTTGACACGGTTTTAGTGTTTTCATTTCAACACCTTCATTTAGTTTGTTCGGCTCTTGTAGGCATATTAATTTAACCTGTTGCACTGTATGTTTTTCCCGTAAATATTCAAGAAAATCACTTCAATTGACTAGAAGATAGTTCAAGAAGAATTTATAAAAAATCATTTTTCTTTTTCCTCCAGATTTCAAGGTATATTAAGACTATGTAATGATAGGACGTGAAGTAAAATAGGAAGTTGATAACCCAGATATCACATCAGTGTTGGGATTAATGTAGAAATTAGCTTATAATCATTTCCATTCATATAACGTCATAATCATAATTTGAAATAAGGATCTACTTTCTTGGTTTTCATTCTTAAAAAATGTAAGATTTCATTTATG
Organism: Ylistrum balloti; assembly: GCF_031769215.1. Taxonomy (NCBI): domain Eukaryota; kingdom Metazoa; phylum Mollusca; class Bivalvia; order Pectinida; family Pectinidae; genus Ylistrum; species Ylistrum balloti. The sequence goes on from NW_026782208.1 coordinate 479,694, forward strand.
ATTAACAGAGATAAATGAATTTATGTAATCGTCATATTGCACACTTCATGTATATGTTCTAGTCGAAACGGGAATCGATTACGAAATTGTGTTTCTTGTTTCAACATTCTTTTAATGAAAAGAGTCGTAAAATTTATTTTTCTTTCCTGTGTACAAAGTAACAATGTATAACTAAAATCATCATATCGTGGATTTCCTTTAATATCAGACTCATCGTGACCTTGACTTTGTTAATGTCATTCAATGTCATCTTAGTGCCAAGCAGTGACAAGAGTAATGTTGAAATGGTTTTTTTTTTTCTATATCCCACGTTACAGTGATTCACATTCGATGTTAAAATAAAGATTCATCCCAAACTTCACACTGGTTTGATGTAAATGTTTGGTTGTCACGAATACCACATCAATTCTAATAATATCCTCCTACATGTGAAAGGAAATAAATGTATCATTATAGACATGAGTTTCAGGAGAAGCTGTCACTTTTAATTACCTGCCGTGGTGAGCTCCTGTGAAAGGGCCTTACGTGTATTCTAGTATTGTATTAAACCTGTTTCTACGAATATATATCGATATGCTATATTTCGTTCTTCAAAACCCATTTCAATTCATTATACAATCAAAAACAATTATTAAATATTAATTCTATACAGTTGGCGCATTATTTCCTATTCCTTGAAACATTTCTAAACTGACCTGACAATATATAAGCAGCATAAATTGGTATGAGTTATAGTCAAAATATAATGAAATTGCTGTAAAGCAATTTTGGAAGAAGATGGTGAAGGTATTTCTTCCATACAATGTTTACCTAAATGATAGCTGTAATGATTGAGATATCAGATTGATACCAAACACTGAAGCGGGTTTATGCAGGAATCTTTGTAACTGAGGACCTAACCTGTTATTGAATCAAGGTCTTTGTAGTGAAATGAAAAGGTCAACAGGATGTTTTGATAATACTCCTTGTATACATTAAACCAAACATGATCTTCATGGAACATGAGACAATGCATCAATAATATTTGTCTACATAGTATTATCGACCAGCGTCATTGAAGACGATAGTCTGGTCATCATACTCTTTGTTCTGCTATTTGATCAACATATCTTGATGAGTAGACAGGATGTCTTTATCCAGCTAAAACGCACTCCATACGTTGTATGTTAGTAAATTTATATAATATGTAACAGATGTAACGTGTGTTATATGCTAAGTCGAATTCTCATAATCAATCATATATTACAACAGTAATCCAATCAATTCTGTGCGAACAAATGTCTGTTATGTTCAGAGACATGTTAGCATATTATTGCAGCTTCAAATAACACCGAAAAAACTTCTGAAAACAAGAGGTACCATGAAAAAAACAAGAAGAATAAGACTATTTGTACGTGTCTTCTTCTTTATGGACGATATACACCATGTTGATCTTGGTAATAATGTCATTCAAAGATTTCGTTGGAAAGAAAGCTCTCATAACAAGATAACGATAATGTGTTCCTTCACCATGGAGTAGGGTATGGCACTGTACAGAGTAGAAAATACGGTTTCCTAATGTTTTAAATTAGGGCGTTTCACGATTGGGTAAATCTGTAGTTCTTTAAAATTCACTTACCATAAAATCTACTTCTTAAGGAAACCGTATACCAATAAGACTGTAACCCCGATTTGATGCTACAAAAAAGGTAGTAAATACATTGATAACTACTTGGTTATGCAACTAGAAGAGTCAGCAATAAAATGCTGTTTATGTAGATTCTTGTAAAACTCCACATCCGTACAAACAATTGTGAATTAGAATGATTGCAATACTGAAGCGTGATTAGGCAGTATTTCTTCTTTGGAAAGATAAGATAATGTATAGGTAGGATTTCCGTTCTTATCGAGCAAACCTTGTTCTTTTTTGTACGCAGAAAAGGTAACAATATTTGCAAACAAGTTAGTAGATACCTTCTCTGTAAGCACAATAACATGCATATTGCATTAATCCTGAGTTGGTGATTCAAGCAAAGGATCAAGGAACACAGACTAGTTTCTTGTTTTCATTTAAGCTTTCAAGTTGCATTCTTTTTAAAGACCGGTAGACCGAATGGAGTTTGTGCATTTGAAAAATGAATCCAACGTGACATGTTCTCTTTGAGCCAAGGGTCATAGCTTTCTACGGAATCCATAAATATTGGGAAATTCACATTAAGGGGTCTCAAGATATTTCGGACCCTTCTTATGATATGTCGTTTCTTAACGGTTTTGACGATACTTAAGTCGCCTGTTACTAGGTGCCCGCATGGACCATAGTTATAGCGATAGAACGTGGGATATGAAGATGTCGAAAAACGTTCCACTGTAGCTACCAACCATATAAAATTGTGCTTGTCGCTCTATCGTTTAATTACAGGAAAATTCTAACAAACCGAGACTAGTAAGACATTGTGTTTCCTTAAAATTTACAGAATCAACGTATATTACACTACACATAGCGCATGCAATACCGTGTGCAACGTTTGAAGTTTTAAAAGACTGAATCTAATGTCTCTGTTAGATTTACCTTTATAGTGCAAGAACTGTTGTACTTCTTTAATACAGAATTTGGATAAGATGATACGTCTATCTGCAGTTTTTAAATTGAGATGTTGCTTTAAACACTAGGTTTAGAAATTTTCCTGTTTCATGCATATATGTAAATATATATATATATATATATAGATACAGATGTAGAGTGAAGTTTCCTGACATGTGTTGCACTGTAAGTCTGTTAAATGTTTTGATAGAATCTAAATAAATTTCTTTATTTTTGTAGACAATAATTTTCTTTCAGGATGTAGATTGATATCCTGCACCAAACTGACGAAATAAGAATTATTGTCTGTTGTGTAGGAGTTGACCTGAAGAATGTACGTAGAGCACGTAACAGCAAATTCAATAGTCCAGCATCGCCGTTCATATATCCATTTATATGGCAAGCAGGCAACCAGTAAACATGCTATGAAAGCACTCTCTTTAGCTCTCGACGAATGCGGAAACCTTTAATTCAACCGATGTGATTTTCAGCTTGGTGCGATATTAGAGTTTTGTCAACAACATATAGCTAAACTTTATCCATTAATCAGGCACCATAATCAATTTGCCAGATTAATTCGAGAACTGTCGCAACACACGATAACGTATTTTTGTCATGAATGCCTTGCAACGCCTGAGAAGATGATAATGCAGTTGTCATCTGAAAGCTTATTCCTGAGGATGATCTTCGTGTCATGAATTACTCCAGAAGTTAATTCTAATTTTAATACGTAAATGACAAAAAAGTGGATGCGAGCGCTCTGCGACCTGACAAATGTCCTCGTGCTCTTAAGCATTACCATCATATCAATAAGTTCGCTACCTTGTTTAAATACGTATTTTTCGGTTGAAGTTAATTAAATATAATAGATAAACTAGCTGGTGATATGAGTGAATGTAACTCAATATGAAACTGACATATATGCAACTTTAGTCACTATAATCAAACTTTGATCACCTCTTAATTACGACCTCTTCATTTCTGTATGCCTTTGTATTATACATGTATGCTCCCCTCTTGATTATTTGATATGATAATTAGTACCGTGTTGTAAAATAAAACCACCGAGTTACAAAGCTATCAAGTATGTGTTCCTCAGTGTGGATCTATCGGCTATTTAGTGCTATCCACTACTAAGGCCAGTTTCATCATATCCAAAGATGGTTGGTTTCACTTTATATACCATCTAAGGACATAAAGAAAAGGATTACAGACACAGCAAACCAGCTTCCTACCTACCAGACACTAAGCGCCATTATCGACCTAATATTGGTATTTTAAAGCAAATGCCATATGTTCAACATGGCATTTAAAAGCATTTAAATGATTTTTAAAGGTGGTTTTATGGAAACGCAACAAGTATCTCATTTTGTTTGTGTTTTGTCCGCTTCGTATAACGATATACCATTGTACATTTAAATGTCAGGATGCAGATGAGGTGAAGTCAAGAAAAATGTTCATGCTCACACTTCATGCTGTAAGGAAATGCCAATATTTCAATAAGTATATATCACAAGCTAGATTAATCTGAACTTGTATATGCCATGGACATCATTCTGGTAAGAAGATGTCCGTTTCACATCCAAGTTAAATATTAACCTCTGCTTGCGTTTATGCTGGAAGGATACAGTTAAAACATCAATCATTATCCTTTCATTTTACATTGTCGTTTGTACATGTTACCATTTCTTTAAGATTAGTTTAACTACTAGCAACGAAGTATTGAGTGATTAACGTTCTATCGATAAAAATATTAACTAAAGTCTCAATGGTATTGCTACAACCTCTTCAAGAAGAGTAAGACCCACAGGTAATAAATTTAGAAACACAACTCCAAGTGGAATGGTTTCAAACTAATTCCTTTGTGTTACAAATTGAGTTCAATGTAAAGAGAATGTTATAACTATAATAAATTGTTTTATCAATCCAGCCGTGCTATTCTAGTTGTGTCCTACGAACGATTGATGGCTTATTGAAGCTATCTTCTCGAGCAGCACTAAGTTCCAAGATTTAAAACAACTAGACGTGACGAGAAGTCGGGGTGAGTTATTTCTCGAAAGAAATTAACCCGAGCTTAATAGGTTAGGATTGATGGAACCATTAGTAATGCTGGTGAAATACCAATAAATGACCCTTTGTCCATTCATTATTGTAACCATATTTCAAGTTAAGCCGCATTTGTCTATTTTAGCGCCCCGTTTATACTCTCATGAAGACATTAATATATATTTCTATCGTGAAAACTCTGACATTTCCATGATTGAAACGAGGGCAAATTACGAACAAATATTGTACATATATTCATGAAAACTCATGATATAGTCATTGTATGTTTCATCGACCACACCCATAGTGGGTATAAAACCAAGTATCGATACCTCTATCTTTATTCCTCACAACGGAACCACCAGTCATACTGACAGGTATTGACACCTCTAACTTCATGCTACACAATGGAACCACCAGTCATACTAAAAGGTATATTACTAAGTAGAAATATAAATAGAAAAATCATCACAAGGACATCAAGATATATTTTTGTCATACAATGTAGTGGTAAATGCCGATTTGTTAACATCACTCAAATAAATATTCATCATTTAATCGAGCTGAAACACAATAGAAAATTGTTATTTGTTCCAAAGAAATTCCTTTATCTATTATGGGCTGTCATGTGATCTTAGTTACGCAAATGTGAGAGCACCTAGTCCAATCCATGCCAAGCGTCGCCGGTTTCTTTCGCATAAATCTTTAATGCCTCTGGAGCTATCTAGAAATGGGAAATTCACATAAGGGAAATTGAAATCATCACGCTCAGCATAAAACTGTCCATGTTGGTATCATTGTTGTTAAAGATCGAGGTAAGCGGCTGATGTAGAAGAGTCAGGGTCAGGGTCAGCTAACAGGGGGGCACTGCTAGTTGCTACAGTTACGCCAATAGCCTGCTGACATACCTATATACCCATAATATTCATAAATACATTCATTCATGTCTTTATTCCTCCAAAAATGAAGAGCTACAAATGAAGATACATGTAATTACATATTATGACACGAAGTATTCAGAAATATTAATGAACAAGAGAAAGATACAGAGAAACAATAATGAAGTGATAATTACAAAGATATAACATTTAGTGATGATTAAAGGCTAGTTAAATGTAAGTAAAGAGGCATTTTCGTCAAAAATACATCTGTCTTTTGCAAATGACGCTAGAAGACAATCAGCGTCCTAAAATAAGTCTGCTATGACAGCTGGTGGATTTCCAAGAATAGTGGCAATTTGCACCTCTCTACACGAGTTAACTAGTGTTACATAGACATTCACTAGGTAATCATGGACTATTTTGGTGAAAAAGATGTCACGTAGATTTAATACAGTGGTACTACTGCAGTCTAAAATACAGTGGGTAACCGCATCGTCGACCAGTAGCTTGCACTGAGCACAAGATAGCTCGCAATTTGGAGGAACGCTCCAAAGCATTGCTACATTTTTATAAGTTTGGTAAAGATACGGAGAACATTTCGCATGGTACCACAGTGGAGAGGGAGTAACATCCCGCTGCAAATGTTTAAATCTGCAAAAATCATCACAGTTATTTAGAAGTTCACTCCAATCAAAGGAGTACGTGCTGTTCAGAATGTCCTTTGTAAGGTGTTTCCAGTGGCATTTAAGACACCAGTTCGCAAAAATTGTAAATCATACCTGTGAAACAAATTCCACATATCTAGAATGATATCAACTTTCTTGCCACGAAAGCCGAAATATATACGAAAAAGACTCTGTAACAACCTGTTAACTGCTAAACGAGTATCTATATTGTATAAAGCAGAGAAAAAACGAAGCTTTGATGATAGCTCAATACAAAGGCGAACATATGTAAGCTCTAGCATACTAAGGGCAATGTCGGATCAGCTTTGCACATAAGTGATGAACTGATTCAATGCGATTCTATTCAGTTTCAAATAGAGAATGCCATATTTCACAGACAAAGAGACTGCTTGGCATCACAACAGATTTATAGAACTTGGCATCTGTTAAGGGATTCATTACAATGAAGCAGAGCAAAGCACTGTCCATGTAGTTTATGCACATTCACATCGACATCTGGATTGCTAGGCATGAACTTGTTAATAAAAATACCAACATGTTTACAATTCAAGAACGGCTTCGCAACCGAGATTCCAATTACGATTAGCCTTTGAAAACACACTTTTACTTTCATTAAATACAAAAACTGTTGATTTTGAAGCACTATAAAAAAAATTTCCACTTACAACTATAGTTATAGCAGATGTCCATAAGATTGTCTAAGTCACGTTTACATAGACACAGCAGCGTTATATCGTCTGCTTAATTTGGGCATGTAACATTTACACCATATAAAGCTAAGAGAATATTTTGAAGCACATGATTCCTCAAGTAAATCATTAATGAAAACTGTATAGAGCCAGGGTGAAATAATGCTCCCTTGACGCGTACCTTAGCATATCTTAAACCAGTTTGAGATGAAACCGTAGTATAAAACTGCACTATACATATTGGAATATATCGAACCAATCACGTTAAGGTACTTTGAATTGAGACCTAAATTGTGCAGTTTGTAAATAAGACCGTTATGCCAAACACAGTCAAATGCCTTGGCAGCGCCAAGAAAATAGGTAAAAAGTTTGATGTTACGGTCGCAAGCATAAGAGGCTGATTCGTGAACTAAAATGAAGTCATTGTGCTACTAACATTTCTTTGAAACCCGTTTTGAAACGGATTAGGTACAAATAAATTTTGAGCTTCAAGCCTAATAAGTAACAGTTTTTCATACGCTTTCAAAATTACTGGCAGTAGAGAGATACCAATGATATTCATAAATACATTGTATCTGCTATTTTTGTATTATATTACAAACTAACCTGCATGCCACGTTTTATTTCATTCAAATAATGTTACGGTTCAAAATAAACACGTTCTGGTCGTTCGTTTAAATTAAACGTTATCAGATATAAGAAAATAACAAAATTCATTGAAATATTGGATAAGTGCACCTATCCATCCAGTAAATCTTTGTTTTTTTTAACATATAACAACATTGGATTTCAGTTTGGATTAGGCTTATGTTGATGTGCTGGTTTTCTTTGTCGGTTTTGCAACAAGGAAACATGTTCTTATGGCCATGATGATTATGTTTTATTTGTTTCATAATCTTGAAATATTACTTCTTTTACCTGTTTATATATAAGTGACACTTTTCTAAAATTCATAAAGGAAAATACTAACATGGCAACATAATCATAATTTAAACTTAAGTTCATTAAACTCAAGCGGAATATGAACAGAAGAAAGATTTACATGGAAACTCATGAAAAAAGTACAAGGAAAATAACACCAAATTTTTCGGAAGAGTAAGCGTCTTTTGCTTCATCGACGACCCTCGTATGTAATTCTTGTTCAATCCAAGTAAGTTATGTTACTTTCTCTATGAGAACAAGGTATACAGTAACGGAATCAACAGGAAAACTAACGAGCATCACATATGTCCAGCTGCAAGTCATACAAAGAAAAATAATATTTCTCAAGGAGATGACAATGGTGACCATAAACCTTCCTCATAATTTTCAACAACTTGCATCCTTTGAACCCTGGTGTTACGAGTTTGACAGTTAGTTGACAACCTCTTGCACGAAGTTCGTGATAATGGGAGCAGGCCCTTCAATATCGAATCAACTGTGACATGTAAATATCATAGGTTGGAGATGCAAGGATATTGATATCCAGAAAAGGAAAATTTACAATAGGGAAATTGAAATCATCAGCTTTATCAAGATCGAGATAAGCAACTGATGTAGAAGAGTCTGTCGTATCATTGATTTCCAGTTATGGTGGATTTCTTGTCATGTAAAGACAAGACGCTATCAATATATCTGAAGGTGAAACTAAACGACTTTGCAAGGTCTTTGTGATCTGTGACGTCACATGATAAGTAATATTAACAAATGGCATCGATTTATTGCATAAAATGATTAAGTATATCTTTGAAATTAAAGTGATGGTGTAGATTAAATAAGTCATTTTAGTTACAAATTAATACTAGGTTGTCAGTTATTAATTGTTTTACAGAAAAGTGTCGTTGAGTACATACCACTAATGTTATCAAACGTTGGTATTTCCTTTTCTTTTTTTCTTTTCTTATAAGGAAATGGAAATTGATTTCTTCGTGACTACAGATAATTCTTACGATTGATTCAGTCTCTCATTCGGAGTACATAAGAAAATAACACCATACTTAATTTTAATCAATTAAATCGGCGACGCCAGTGTTCAAATAGAATTATGGTTGAAAGCAATTATAGAATGAACTCAATTATTTTGAAACTGTGGCAGCAGTAATAGGATAAGACAAATGTGGTTGATGTCATGTCTGTAATCGTACTTGCGTATTCTGGTTTTAATGATTTCGTATGGCAGATTTGTAGCTGGATAGAAATACTTAATAAATGACTAATATGCTGGTTTGGGATGTATTTAATATTTTCCCATTTAGATATTGTCATTTCTTTACATCAATATGGACTTTTCTCACTCGCCTCTTTACTTTCAACAATTTAGGCCCTTTGCATCACTGACAGTCTAAAAAGATTGTACAAAAGATTCACTAGTGAATCGCACAATCTAATAAAATTTTGATAAGATATAGTAGAGCCAAACAATGAATTGAACTTCATCACACAGCTGTTTTGTCCTTCTTGGGCTCCGTTCTGAGTCTAATTGTTAAACCTAGGAGGCGGCACAGCTGCATAGTGCAGTATTATTCATTATTTTAATGCATCTCTCGTCTTATTACACATTCACCACCAATACAAATTCTTCGTGAAAACAAGTAATAAAATAGACTATTTGTGAGACAGACACAGGAACTTTAAGAAATTATTTTCTTTTAGTTATAGCTATTATTAGATACTATTGTAACCATACCAAGCCCTTATTAATTAAGATAGTTCGTTGTGGTTCACACATCTTCGGTTATTCGGGTACGGACAAAAACTCATCACTTTGTACATATGTGTATTTTCTAATATGTACCTTATTTTTTGTTACATTTATAATTGTCAAGTTTCCCAAAATAGAAATAATATTGTAATGTCGGTTGTATTTTACTCTTATGTTTTCACTTCGAGAATAAGACAGCGACATGACACTCGAGAGGACTGACCATATGTCTCATTAGGATGTTCCTGATGTTTACTTATGGTTCACGCTTTTATCCTATATTCATTCCAAATGCTTGGTGAACACAGTGTAAATCATGCAAAGACCGATATAGCTAATTTCTAGGCCAGATACAAATCGCCAAATGTTTTATGTGAACATGACAATCAAAGTACCATGAAATTCAGATTTAAACCTTAAGTTCCCCTAGTTCGAGTATTATCACGTTGCAAGATAGTTTTCAGCGGGTACGTAATGTTCCTTTCATAGTAAGAAACCTTCATGATATCTACCTCATGCCATTTTAACGGATTAGATAACAAAATGCATAAACAGCATGGATATCTCGATATAACACCTAAGGTCACCTAAGGGTCAGGTCAAAAGCTTCACAGATCCACAATAACACACTTGTTGTAGGGTAAAAGCTTCACAAATACATAATAACACCCCCGTGGTAGGGTAAAAGCTTAAGAAATCACAATAACACCTCCGTAGCAGGGTAAAAGCTTCAAAAATACAAAATAACACCCCCGCAGTTACATGCTCTTACGTCTGACGTGAACATCTGAACAATTAAACATGACATAAGATACTATATTTTAATCAATTCAAATCAATTTGTTAAATTACAGGTTCAGGATCCTTTCATACTCCACGTTCATTTTTATCACTATTTAAGGCTCATTTTATAACTTAATTAATCTCGTAGGATCTCATAGACATTTTATGACAATGCTGAAAATTTGATTTGTTTATACTTGAACGCAAGTGGAGAATCATTTTTCGGTTATGTAAACAAAATTTCTAGCTCCAGCCCACACTTAACAACAATTTTGCACGCAGTTAGCATTTAAATGTCATTAGTAATATAATCGATATGATGGGAGGGTTACGTCATTTAATTACAAGATTAAATCAATACTTATGATATTATTTGAAGACTGGTTCCAAGGGATACAATTGATGGAGAGAAATGATCGTTTCTTAATGGTTTCCAAAATTATTCATTACTTCACCCGGACAAATCTGAATACATTATTGTATTACTATACAGACTATGCAAAGTTGGTAACGTGTACAAGGTTTCATAATTGATTACAAACGAATTTTAGTACATTGGATTCACCTGTCATTGTTTTGTTTTAAACGATAGGTATTGCGTGTATTAAGCCAGTTGTATGTAGTATCAATCAATATTCATTTTTTGGAAAAAGTAATGTAAACACGTCTAACCCATATCTTTTATTTTGGTATCTAGATGATATAGTTACGAACTGTGAAAATTTAGTATTATTACAATACTTCAATTAGATATTATATTTAGAATTAAAACACTTCATTGATTTAATTAAAAGAGAAACCAACGGAGCAAAAACTTTGAAACACTATCGCGTCTCAAATTGTTCATGAAGTAATTTGTAATTCATGTTCAGTTGTAATAACAATGTAATCTTTGACGAATGCGAGGAAATATGAAGTAACATTCGTCTTCCAACCTAATAAAATGGAGGTATGAAAGTTAGTACTAATTACCTTTGTTATTTCACCGAGCTAAGTTGTTCAATAGTTTATATGAAAATCCATTAAATAAGAGGTTTCACAATTGAATGTGCTCAGATACTTTAACTAATTTTCTCGATTTGTTCTAATCTTGTTCTTGTTTCAGTTTCATTAATTTATTTAGGCCAGGCCAACTCTTCTCATACAAATACTTTCGGTTGAAATTCTAAAAAAAGACAAATAAACAAAAAAAAAAAAAAAAATGAAACAACTGCTATGTTGGACAAGTTCCATACGCTCAAAAATATTCATCCCCCGCATTCACAGCAACGGATAAAGCAAACAAAAATCTGAATAAAAATGTTATTTTTGTGTGTAGGTGTACAATTTGAGAGGCGTCAGGCTGAATATTGCTTTGATTAATAAAGTTTGTGTGAAGACGAGAAGTCCCCATCAAGCAAATAAGAGTTCATTTCGTAAATATCAACATTTGAACTTTGGTTTACATTCAGCGTATATGATACTCATTCATTCCACAAACCAAGGCTTGGGACAGAATCATTTTACACTAATGAGAATCTCAGGCAGTCGTTGATGAAGTAATGATTCAACATGTATTCTGTGCCCCAGGAGAATGGTCTGAGTACAAGACACCCCAGTTGGTGCGGGAAATGCTTTCCTTGCTTGTGTTCAATTCAGATAGTTATTAAATAGTTTGATACTTCCTAACACTAGAGCTTAGTCAAAAGGAGACTGATTTGTCCAAATTAGAATGTCTGCCATCCCTTTAAATCTTGTTTATATTTTTTCAAGTATTTCTTCAAGTTTTGTTTCCATTGTGATTAAATCCTCGTCAAATGTTAGCATTTTTCAGGTGTAGCTTAAGTGCATTCGGGTTTGATATGCTAGGCGGATCATTGACTGTTTGTAGTCTCTTTGTCGAAAAAACCTTCCTTGATTATATAGCCATACTTCAAGTCTAATTACTTTGATTCATCAAGGAATAGGAATTCCAGTCAAAGGCAAACTCATCAGTTTGAGTAGTATTATATTCTAGTTTATGTGGTGTAATGACTTGACGATGATTGAACTTTAATATAAAGTCTTCCCTTGTGTAACAATTTGGCCCAGAAAGACTAGAAAATACTATCAAAAGATGAACAATCGTTTTATTCTTTGTTTATAACTTCAATCCATGATCTTGGTTTACTTAATTTTGGTAGTGGCATCAGGAAAATAACATACTACTTTTCAAGGCTGCCGAGTTATCAATGCAGTCCATCACTTACATCTTTTACATTCATCAGTTGACCTGAAACAGGCTTATTCAATCCTTTGTCTTCTATATTTCAGCTTCTGTTGATAAGGATATGTCACGATATTATTATGAAATATTAAACGGTAATTGCCGTGGTATTCATCGTTGGAACGCGTACGCCGAGATCAACAGTAAATAGTATACGTCATATACTCTGATTTTGGTATGACGTGAAGAAGAGGTCTATAAATATATGCCAAAATAATTAAAAGTTTGACATGGGAATTAATCTTTTTATACTGTTATCTTATATATGGATCTGGTGTTTTTGGTTAATTGATGCTTTTCATCCTATTAGCAGTCAAAGTCATGTCAGGACTTGACAACTTTTGTTTGTGGAGCAAAGCCGGTGTTCCCGGAAGACAACCCACATACCTGAGGCCAATTCCATGTCTCGGATCCTCGACTCAGAGCTGGTTAGCCATGTAGACAATCAGACGCCTTTACCAATCGGCCTCTGCGCCCTTCTTCCCCGCCTTCGTTTAAACGTCTTTGTTTTTAAAACAGTTACGTGGTGTATCATTAACATACATTGTTGAACTGTACCTCAGTTCATCAATGTTGATAAATAGTACCTTTCCCCGAGGCACTTAGATTCAATACTAACATCACTTGGACATATATGACATTTCTTAGGTTCATAGCTCTTCTGTGTTTGGAAAACAGAAGAAATATTCAGCAAAGTATTTTGTAAGGATGCATGTCAGTCTTATAGCACAGTATATGACTAAAAACTATGTATGATAAGAATAACTAACAGCAAATCTGTCTTCAGAGAAAACATTATCTTATCATTCCATTAATCGTGCTGGAACTATGATGCTGTGAATGACACTAAGCTATAATTTTGCTCAGAATGTATATCACATTTTGTCATGCTATCGAAGTACATCTGGATTGATCGTGTCGGTACATGCTATCTTCACCTAAAAGTGTCTATCTCTCACTTCCTAGTGGCACATCTCGAGGACAAATCACCCAATAAAGAGGCGAAGGGTGCATGGTTTACGATTTTTTCACACGAACCGAGGCGATCGAAGAGGAATTATAGATCATAGGCAAGCAATACAAGGACGAACAAGTGTGTATAGCACCTACAATAACCATTGGTACGTATAAGCAATATCAGCTAAATTAGTGGAAGTTATTTGTATAGAGAGGAAGTTGTGTTCAGCGTACAATTAATCAAACAAAACAAAATTATAATAGTTTTTTGATCATTTGAAAAAATATAACAAACTTCATGTCTGCGTTGTTTATGAACCTTTTTATAATAAAAACTATACCAGGTTAGGACAATATACTAACCTACTTGATAGATCCAAATGAAGTACACACCAGGCAGAACATTATATATTCTGATTCTGAACTACCAGCAGACAAATTAAACTCTTGTGCCGGAGATATCTAGCCTCTTACCTAGACGATTTATACCTCTATCTTTTCTGACGTATGCAATCATTGCAAGTTAGAAAGGCATTTTCGAATACAAAGAATAATTAAGATTATGAAAAATATGTTGAAATCCTCGTTGAAAGAAAATCGGCAGCCAGTTTCTGTCATGTTATATCTTTTGATATCTAACTTTGTCCCCTCCTTTGCAAAAAAAAGTTAAGATAGACATTTCTATAACGGGGGTATAAGAATAATTAGCGTTGAATATTGTTTTACATCACTGAAACTAGAATTTTGGAACATATTAAGTTCAGGTTTCCCTATCATTAAAAAGTGACGAAGCATGAATTATTTTCAGGAGAAAAAAACAGAAATAAAAAAAGACCACTCATTATTTCTGACAATGTTTGCTATATGTTATTATCAGATATCTGTCTCAACCCCATCGGACATATATCCACTCTTCATCCACAAAACATAAACACGTGCTAAGCTGGATATTGTATATTTGAAACGTGAGAGACGTGACTGATAGATATTAACAGTTTAAGATAAGTATAATATCATTGACTTTTTCCCGTATTTGTCAGCATATATTTGTTTCATTATTCATACATGTCTAACATGTTTTAGATAAGGGATATAAAAAAGATAACTCCCCAGTTTATTTATGGGACAGAGAAATCTTTACCCGCCGAGTAGATTCCCGACAGTGTAACCCTCGGCAAAGCCTCTGGTAAGACAGTCGCGAATAACATCCATTTCTCTGAATATTGTATCGGGAAACACTAAACCTGATATATCATTTCCATAGAAAGTATGCGGTGTATCCAACTTAAATCGGTATCCTTCTTCGTTCCACCTGAAGCCAATATCAGCGCTAATGATACCCTATCATGGCCAACCTTCTGTGCCATGAAAGCGAAAACATTGTCTCCTCTTAGGAAATATTTTGTATCTTTCTTTGTTGTTCATTACGTCTTTTGCAATAGCTTAGGTGGTTTGATGTTAAGGGCCAGTTATGAACAGGCACTTGCATAGTGCCACTTCACTTAAATACATAGCTACAGTAGCCTTAACATCTGGTCACATTGTACAGATAACGGAGATCACAGTCCTTATAGCCATCACATTTAAACAGATAGTCCTGTATATCAGGTCTACATATTTATCAAGAAACAGAACAACTCACCTCTCTAACTCGGACAGACGCAAAACAGAAAGGCTGAAACATGAGTTGTTGCCCAGGGAGGAGTAATAAAAAAATGGTAGCTATATATAAAGATAGATAATGTTAATCATAAATCTACATTTTCTTGTTGACCGAATTTATGTCACCAAACTGATGCCATCAAAACCATTCCCCACTTCAGTTCATGGATTCATATATCGCCCTAGAGTTGGTAACAGCAAATGTGTGCTGTGGTCAGTTTATGGCATGCAGACCTATGCAGTATACTTTCGAATAATATTATAGATTCTAAATTGACAGCACGGACTCTCCAGACATTAAAAGGAAAATCGGGTTGTCCTTTATATTCATTATAAAGTACATTTTGTAGAATTAAAGATCCTGACCTACACTTAAACGCGTCCCGCTTTTTTCATCGAATGTCAGAACTACTATTCATAGCCAGTCGATCTTGTTTAACATGCACAAAGAAACATTATTCTGAACAGGGTTTTATGAAATCTTTGCTGGATCAATTCCAGTAAGACAGGTAAGTCCATGGATATTGTTTTTCTTGACGTTAGATAAACACACAGACAAGGGTGATACAGGGGTCAATATAAGACCGTACATATAATGGTAATGAAGCCTTACATTGAACATGTGATTGACTGCAATGCTACTGAATGCCGGTAGAAGTTAATTCGGAAGCATCTCTACACAACCTGTATGAGCCTATTGCACTTCTGATCACAGCGTCCCCAAATGGTGCCTTCTGAAAATGGTGACAAACATAGCTGTGTAACAACTTTGATTGTAATTACATTAAGAGTTGCGACTGCTACCTACGCTCAGCGGGATTAAACAACCTCCGGTTCGATTAGTAGTAGTTTTAAAGACGGACAAGATCTGGACTCTTTATACGATTTGTAAGAGAAAATATATATGCTTGAGAATTTAACACATTTCTTGGTAGCCTGTAATGGCAGCGTTTGTTATGCCATCGGAACCAATGTTAGCTATAACATCTGCATTTTAATATATACAGATTTAAACGGTTTTGTAAGAGGGCTATAATACCTGAAATTTACATATATCGTTGAGAAATATTCCAGCATCGACGAATATTTTGTAAACATTATGATTCAGAAATTTAATTGTATCTTTCCGGCAGAAAGTAACAAGGTACTATTATTTTGTGTATAATTGTTGTTCCCTAAAATAAAGTCATTCGTTAGAAAACTTAATTGCAGAGATTTATGGACCACCCACACATAATTAGTAACACAAGCTTGTGGGATGGATTTTGTGTGCATTGAGATTGCAAATATTTCTGAATTTCTTCGGTTAATGGTACCATAGGGCACATGAAAAAACTTTCTGTAGACATTTTCCGTAACAGGGCATCATTTCATGGTGTCTGATGGTATCAATTATGTTAGCAATCTGACGCCAGATGTGTCAGGCTATCAGGCCATTGGGGGCAAAATTGAGCGGGCTCCTTCCCGTTTAGCAATCTTGTGATAGCTTTTATGGTCCCTTATATGTAAACTTTGATATCTGAACTTTAATCTTAATATCCAGACAGCTTTTGTAGCAGAGTAAATGGAATTTCAATTTGTGTAAAACCCGAACCAAATCATGAATCTAGAACACGATGAACTCTACAGCTACTCCTTACCCAGATAATTCCAAGTAACGAAACAGCGATTGGTTTCCACTAAGTTGTATTCTAATGCGATTTCCTTATTCTAATTGCCATTTCTAGTTAGTAACATTCCAGCTTCTTAACGTAGGATCAATTTGATTCAGTATTCAAGGATTCCCTGTAGCAGGATTTCATCGGAAAACTACAAACTTCCTATAGTGGTATGATTTGATTTAAGTATGCCTGATAGTTGCGACAATGTCTACTATGTACTCGTTCGGGAAAATGAAAATTCTTACTCGTCTAAAATCTCGGATTTACATGACGGGTGTTCTTGATTGAAAAAAAAAATCGAACCGGAAGTAACAATATGAAACCGGAAGTAGGTTACCAAAAGCTTTCGAAAACATTGAAATTCATCTAGTTATTCCTACCACATAACATAGCAATAATTTCAATTTTCAATAAACCATTGTTTATCCACATTAGATCTAAATTATTAATAGAAACTAAATTTTCCAATTATTTAAAGGTCCATTGTTCCGTCACTTACCTCACCCCTTCCCCCTCCTTTTAATAACTTCTTTGATTTTGTATTGAAGCAATGTATCAAACTCTTTTATTTATCAATAAGTGAATTAAGAAATTGTCTACTTAGATCATTATTAGTCAATATCTTCTTTTGCTTTGGTTTTTTCTGAATGTTAAAACAATATCAAATATTTATCTAAGATGCTGTATCATACAGTAATACATAATGTTTTTACGCTCTTAGACAACATATTTCTTTGTCCATTACACAGTGTTCTGTGCTATTTCCTTGTAAATCATGAGTTGTAGATGGAACGGAATAGATGTAACTTTAAACGATACCAGCTGTGTCTTCTCCTGTTTTTCAGATGAAACAATATTCAACACCATGGTAAAAACAACAACTTGATAGCAGCATGTTACATTTTACCCTCGTGTCAGCAAGTTGGATTTGATTAAGGTGCTATGTTCTTGGTATTTTCTTGTTTTGTATTCACCTATTAATTTAATTTGTTTTCTTTGTTTGTCTTTGGTTTTGTTTCGTTTTTTTTTTATTTTGTTGTTCTTTTTTTGATTTTGTTGTTTTTTCAAAACAAATTTTTAAACGCTGTTAGTTGACTATATATATATTGTTATTGAATATGCGTTTATCACCATGGCGTTAAGTGAAACATTTTGTTGCCTAAGTGTGGAAGTAACCAATATTGCCAGATCGATAATACATGTGCATTCGTGTTTATTGGTTCATTAAAACTCCTCGTAGACCGTCTAATGAGCATTACATCACATGCGAAAATAGCATTCTCTCAAGTCCTTCCCTTCTACTTACCATAATATAAGGTGCATGTGGTAAAGATGCGCATTAATCACACTTACTGAGGGCTTAAGACAAATTACCTAATTACCGGAAGCTTGCTATGTTTTAAAAGCGTTCATCCCAGAAACATCCGGTATGATCTCGTCAGCATAGCATCAACGGCACCTGACACATTATGATCGACTTTTGTATTATATCCTGTGTTAATCAGTTATCCGAAGGAAATAGTGTGTTTTAGGATTCCGATTGACAGTGACTGATTCCCTCTCTTTAATCTGTTATTAATGATCTCACTGTAAAATAATGAATGCCATGTGTGGCGATTGATAAAGGAATTGTACAAAAGACACATAAGTAAATAGCACCCTTTCATACAAATTTAGAGTTAGATCCGATGAATCAAACTGTACCATACAACTGTTTTGTCCTTCTACGACTCGTCAATTATGCTATGGGTCTAAATTGTGAAGCCTTTGAAACGAATGAGTAGAATCCAAAGCGATCGAAAGAAAAATCAAGATCTAGACGGGGAGGTACACTGGCCCTATAGTTAAGTAATTTCGTAATTTAAGAACAACAGCACGAACATACGTAATTTTGAACCATGTCACAATTCGAATGAATTAAAACGTGACGTGCAGGTTACGGTAAGCCATAAGGACTTGTCAAAATAATGATAAGTAGTACAAACCATACAATGCTATAGACGCATTTCTGAAATAATTCTCAACAATTTTCTATGTCGCATGTGTCGTTATGTATGCATAGCTTGTTGTTAGAACTCGAACGTGACAGCATAATAGAATACTTACTGAACCACACATCGTTGTATTCAGCACTTCACACTGTACAACTGCTTAATCAACCGGATAATTTCTAAAAGGTTTAACAGCTAGCTTAGAAGATATTTCTGGCAGGAAATGTGTGGTTCTCTGCATGCGTGTTTCATTCTTTGGATGTAAAATTTGATTTCTGCCAAAATTTGTCTCCGTGAAGTCATAAAACGTATTTGGAAATCTTTTATGATCCAAGGAACGTGACTCAAGTTAACAACATAACTTTCAGCTGAAAATGGCGTCACAATCACGTACATGTAGAAACATAAGGACCATACTGACCTATTTACAAAATAATAATTCAAGTCGATCATGAAACGGGTGCAGATATAACCAAATGTAAATTCACGATAGGAACTTTTCAAAATGTAAAAGGAAAATTAGACCATATGGTTTAGAAGGATTGATAGACTAAACCATGCACACGAGGGTAGAATATCCATAACTTTACATACCTACAAACGGTTGATCATCTTCCTCCAATCTACGGCCACCGTATGTGGTAGACACAATGTTGTGCTGAATATAAGCAATTCTATATGACATATAACCTAAAGCCATTTTTGAAAATATCAAGAAAAAACATGGGAATATCTCAAATCTAAAAAAAGAAAAACGATATAAACACACACACTCACACACACACACCACCACCACCACCACCACAACAACAACAACCACACACACACACGGAAAAAAGGATAACATTGTAATTCCTTTATCCTTGCATAGGATTTGTTTTTGTTCTCGAGATGGAGTCTGAAGTCGTAAAAGCAAAGGTCACTCAGTGTACTTGTGTGGTATCATATTATCTCACATGGATGTTTAGAACTGGAAGAAAGTACTCCTCATCTTCAATAATGAATAATCTGAAAAGAAATGAAAATAATTTAGAAGTATATAAAGTCCTGTTCTTAAACGGAAACAAGATAAGTAACAAGCAGCAAGAATACAAACAAACACCGGGAACTTACTATAACGTTGTTAAAAAGATACTCTTCATAAGATAGCTGCCTGGTTTGCACCTTTTAAAAACTTTTTGTAATGACCTTGAAACTATTCACAGCATCAAAATATTTTTTCAATGTCAGTTTGAAATTAGAGGGTCGAAGTATAACAGAATGGGGAATCCGAAACTCGGACACTGACAGGATAGTAAATGTTATGTATACTATCGGATAAAAAACAGAAAAAATGCTTATATGATGAATTGAAACGTTTCTATATCAAAATTAGTACCTTTTGTTTGCTAATTTCTTAAATAACAAAACAACATAATATGAAATATATATGCCGTTGATGAGCAGGAGACATTTGCATTGCGGTACATCTTGTCATATTTTTCATAGTTTCCTCGACTTTAAGTTTGAATGAAGGTTTCGTTGACGTGTTGGTAATTTCTAACAACAGAAGAAGATTGTCGAAGCTAATATCACACAGCGCTTCTAACATACAGATGCCGCTGTCATTTCTGACAGCTACAGAGAGCATGTGATAACTGGAAATCTACGCATTATTTAGAATGTACACTCGTAGTTACGAAAGTTTTCATGACGTGTAAAGATATTGCAAAACTCACGGCTTACCATTAATTAAATTGTCAGTGACTTCAAAGATACTAAAAATATCTGTAGAAAACTATGCCAATAGTCCTGTTGAAATGAGACACGTTGCATTTGTTTCGTAACAAAATATACACCTTCAAAACTATTATGCATTTCTCAAAACCATTATTAACGAATTTCACACAAATATTCCTGTTGTTAATGCGCCAAATATTACTAAACTTAATCCGTGTATGTAAACACCCCCCCCCCCCCTAAAAAAAAGCTACCGCAGCATGATGCAATCTTTCCAAAAACTAAATTTAAGTTAGTCATTCGTTGGTCAGTAACATTTTCATATACACATAGAGCCTTACCATGGCCTTCTGTACTAACATGTGATTTTTTTTTTCGAAGCTAAGTTATAAAAAAGTAGCATAGATTTCGCAAAATATTTTGCCAAATCTTCTAAATTCACTTATAAAAACACTGGCGATAGCTTATCTTTAAGTGTCAAGAAAGATAATCACCGTGTCCATCGCACACAGTATACCCATCTAAATTGGACATTAGGAACACGACATATTCTTCTACATTAACATTGCCGTATGATAAATGTGGTTATTTATGATTTTCATTTGAATAGCATCCCTACTTCTACAACATATGGTGCGTACATGTGTGAACTTAGTTCGATATTTTAAGATATCAGAATCACTCTTTCTGTGACAGAAATTCTTACTTGATTGGTAAAATTATAGTACCCCAACAAATGTTCGTTAGTGTGCTTAGTCGCTTTGTTGTTATAACCCTGGCTCTATTATGAAAAATAACGTTTACCAATATTTACCGAGTGGGTATCGTCGACGAAGCATAAGACGGTGACCTTATCTGGGAGGCAGATTGATATTTTCCAAATCTCTCTCATGGATTGGGAGCATGAATTCAAATTCGTTAACATGCCCTTATCTTTACTTCGTGCCAAGATGTGTGATGTAGTTCTACATATCTGTACCTAATTGGACCAGTCATGAAAGTCCTCTTACGTTTTGTATTGTACGGCGCTTGTCAAGAAAAGACAATGATTTGATGAAGGGGGCAAATAATAGAAAAGAATTTTGAAAAGAATAAATAAAGAATAATAATGAACTTTTGACTATTCCTAAAGTCAAGGAATTAAGAAATAGTGTGTAAAATGAATTCATTTAGCTACTAAATTGTATTATTTTTCAAGATTTGTATCACACGCCAATGTCGAGATCTGTCTTACAAGACCTAAATTAGAAATGTTTGAAGAAAGTTAAAAAAAATATTGTTTTTATCATGAGAGATGCGCTTATTGTAACAACGCCACTAATGAAGGCAGTTATGTTTGTCTCCGCTTTAATGAGATCGTTATAAAGTCTACAACGAATGGGTAAGGCTGAGCTGCCTCATTACCAAGATGGATATTACTTTCATAAACTATTAAAAATTAATAAAAAACCAACAAAATTTTATATATGAAAATAGGATTAGTGACATGTATATTAACGACCTTTGACGAAAGATCTATTCAGTCCTGTTTAAGCAAGAGTGTTTTTTCAAAGGCCGTTAATGTACATGTCATTTATCCAAGTTTTATATTCGACATTTGGGAAGTGCATGATATTAGATAGTGTACATTTGATGGATTCACATTAAATTTACTGAATATCTATACGGAAGAAAATTAATGGGATATATTGCCTATTAAAAACGACTTCAATTTATATACATGTGAACAGAATCATAATACAAACATAAAATTGATTAAATGGGTGCAGCGCTGGACAAAGAAAAAGCAATATGTTAAATTCAGAAGGAGAAAAAGATATCTTATTGCTTTTAAACTAAAAATACCATTCTCACTGAAAAAAACTGGAATTTTGCTCGCATAATCTTTCTTGAAGCATTGTATTGACACCAAACTTGACGATTTCTTTCGTCATTCTGAATATATATGTATTATACAATAAAAATTCTAGTACCACATTGGTATATTCTTCGTTATTTCAGATTTTATTACAGAATTGCAAAGAAAGAAATAACGAACTGAATGGGATTGGAATAGAAGCAGAAAGCATGTAATTAAATCGGTTCATGTATAGAATCAGGCTTTACTTAGGATTAACTCAAAATGTGTTAAGACTGCAAAATGCGTACTTATCAAAATATCAGCATCTAACAGCTTTACATTAGCTATAGGTTAAACAGCTTTGTAAGCAAATGTATAATGGAAGTTGAGAAATTGGAAAAGTGATTAGCACCTCTAAATAAAAATTAAAACTAGATACGGTGTTGCAAAATGTGCATTAAAATGGACCATACAGATGTTTCGGTGAGGATATGAGCGTAAATCGTAAAGCCATGGTGGTGACTGGAAATTAAAGATTGTTGGAAAGCAACATTTGAAAAAAGAGAGATTATATTATTTATATAAAAATTCAGAATAATATTTGGAATTGAATCATAGATACTAAGGACTTAAATCGTGAAACCTAGAAGGAAAAAAGGAAAAATATGAAAATATAGGCAAGGAACAATAGCAAATAATACTTCATGTTAAAAGAACAAGATCAATATTGTGTGAGTTTTTTCAGTATGTTTTGAACACTAAAACGATGAATGTATCTAGATGAAGGTTTCAAGATAATTTTATCTGTTTTTGCTTGTGATATTCAAAACATCGGTTTCTCAATTTAATGTTTCGATCGCTACTGCATATACAATGTCATGCCAGCGACTAAGCCAAGAATCTGACGAAGGCGATCGATATTCTTGACGGGGAAGATAAACAAAATTGACATGTTCACAGTTGCATTTGATTGTTTAAAATGGTATAGGTTTAAACTATATGATTTGGTTACTGATGTCACTTGCGCTTCGTTTTCAACAAAAACAAAACTATTTCCATTCGAAGGAATGTTAACACTAGTAATTCCTCCCTTAGAATGAGGATGGCAGCCACACATTTGATTCCTTATTCTCTCACCCTTATTCATTAGTTTCCCTGTTGGTTCGAGTGTTGTATACCTTGTTCTCATTTGAGAACATGACATTGCTTACTTGGACAGACCAAGGATGAAACAGAAAATGTTTTATTTTTCAGAACACCTAGTCTTAATCTTGTATTTTTAAAATGTATTTCGAGTCTTCGTGTAAATCTTTCTCTTGGCTGACTTGTCTTTATTTTCATAAGAAGCTGAATTTATTGAAGAGCTTACCAAAACAGAGACCTTGCAAAGTCTCACCTTAACCTATATCGATGACGTCTTGTCTTTAAATAACAGGAAATTAATGACTACGTCCATGGAAGTCAAATACACGGCAAACACTTCTACATCAGCGGCTTATCTCGATCTTTGACCTGCAACGAAACCAACATGGACAGCATCAAGTTGTATGACAAACGGGATGATTTCGATTTCACTCTCCAATTTTCCATTTCTTGATAGCAACACAACGCATCTCCCACCTATGGTATTTCAATGTCATATTGATTCGGTATTCATTGGCCTGATCTCAGTATCACGATATCCATGCAAAAAGTCGTTAACTGACTGAAAAACTTAACATAAGGGTTCAAAAGATGCAAGTTTATGAAAATTATGGGGAAGTCTCATGGTCGCCATAGTGATCTCATTGAGAAATGTTCTATTTCTTTGTGCAACATGAAGGTGAACGTGTTTGATGCTCGTTAGTTTGCGTGATGATTCCGTTGTTGTATACTCATTTTTCAGGAGTCTCTGTGAGATCTTTCTTTTTTCATATTTTGCCGTAGTTTTATGGAATTTGACTTAGAAGTATGATATTATATTGCCATCTTGGTATTTCCTTGATGTGTTTTTATATTCATATTTCGTCCTTGTTGTTGAATCCGAGATGAATCTGAGTTTGGATTATGAATATGTTCACATGTTGGCATTTTCTTGTTGTTTTCAGAGATGTATCAAAATTGAATATCATATGCGTATGATAAAAAAATAATGCGGATGTAGCCTCTTGCATTCACGTTATTACCCAATTATCTCACTTCAGAACAAACGAAAACCCTAGAGGCTATTATGTGGTGACAACATTGACAAAGAGCTATATTTCGTGGAACATGACGGATATTCCGTTTAATCTATTTATCACTTAACTCTAACTTGATCAATCCTCAAAGATCATACAAAAGCAAAAAGGCGTATGGCCCTTTTTATACAAAAGCAGAATACGGAAGAGTCAGGTATATAAATAAACTGTATCGTACAGCTGTTTCGTCCTTGTAGGACTCATCAGTGATGCTACGGACATAACCTTTAGGAGGCGACTGAGAACAACAAATACATAATTGTAAAAATGTCAAAACGTAGATGGGGAGGTGCAATCCTCAAAGGTGGACCGAATCTGCAACAAAGAACTCATACACTAAGTCCATGTGGCATTCTTCTGTTGTTAAAAAGAACAATTTCTAGTTTCCACTTACCTCTGTCTCCAATTCTTAAAAATAATTTGATTTCAAAAGATTTAATGGGAATTGGGCAATAGGTAATGCCTATACAAATCCTCTCCACTGGAAAACATACATTTTAAACAATAACATAGTTGTGATATAGTATTAAAAGTATACGCACTGGCTAAGAGCATATAAAAGTACATTTAAAGAAAAATCAAACTTTTCATAAACAAATACTTGAAACACACACTGATATACCTGTATGTATAATACGAATGCTAGGTAAATAAATGAACTGTCATTGTGCATGCCTGTATGTACTCATGATTATAAAATATGTTGATATTTGGCAGTTATATAGTATATATATAATATCATTTAAGTTACCTGATAAAAGAGAAAATTGAAAGTACCATCAGTATTAGTTGAATGCTTTTATTATACTAATTAGCCACTCATCACCAGTTCCTCTCCAGATATAAATCATAACCAGGCAGCACTAAAACGTCCTTATCACCACCACTGTTTTCTTACCTAGGCATTGAAGATCCAGAGCAGGGGCCATGTTCAGTGGCTATCTCAAACGCATCAAGTCGAAACCGCAATCGGGAACATTATTTTTAACCTAAATGACATTTACCTCCTTTGAGCGTGACATTGATCGGATCGGCTGCTGATGAGTTCTTTGCCACTTTAAGTATTCCCGGAAATTTTTTTCTCTAGTTGAATGTGCAAGTTCTGGCAGCGACTATGGTAAATATGAAACCTACAGATGATCATGTAAAGCGAGAGTCGTGTGTAAGTGCTATTACGTCGAATCTCTATACGGATAGATGTCAGTATCATACACCTTCTGAAACGTCTGTAATTGCATTGCATTTTTGTTTGTTTTAATTGTATTTCGAAGTACAAGAGACTATAACAAACATTTCTACAGGCATATGGATCGGATTGCACTTATTCAGTCTGTAGTGAACATGCAATATTTTCCAAGATACGTTCGCCAAGTAGCAACGTCATTATGTTAAAGTGTGAGTTAATGAGTGCTCACAGTAATCATTAGATACCTCAGACGTTTCAACAATGACGACTATGTTACTGTGTGAATATATTTTTTCTTTCAGAATATTTTATTGTCATGGTGGTATTGACAGTAGGAATTGGGCAACAGGCAGAATATATTGCGTAATTACACTTATGTAATGGAGTACAGAAAGATTAAAGGCAAGCGCTATTATCTTGAACTCAATGTCATGGAGTGAATTTGAGAACACATTTAGTAATAGCCGTTTGATACTATATAGGCATTAGAATAGTATCATTTTGTCGATGTTTTCAATGCTGAATAGGCATTACATAAGAACGTAGTTGTTGGTACTTTAATGTCAACGTAACTTGGGTATCGTATCTTGAAACTCCCAAATGTTAAAGTTTATAATGGATTAAAAAAAAACATGAAAAAAGGAAATATAATAAACTACGTAATTTGTCCTTATAACATCACTTCGTTAAAGTGGCATACTGTTTGCAAATGTTACTTCACTATTCGGTTATTTGTGGAAATTTGCTTGTAATGTCATCCTAAATTTTCGAGTACATTTTTGTACCATGTTGTTGGTGACAACAGAAATGGCGCTCATAATGCCAGAGAAATCAGGTTACGTTCGAGAAAACAGTCTGGTTTAAAACCCGAACAACGAAGGAATAAAAACAAACTAATTGAGGATAAAACAAAAGCGGTATTGTTTGTGATCTACGTGATTTGAACATATCATTACAATTCAATATATATAGACAATGGATCAGTTAAAACAACAGGGAAATGCTTCCTCCAAAATGTCTTCCGTGTGATTTATGTGTACTTTATAGTTTGAATTCGTCATGTAAAAAAGTTGATTATCTCCAGTGGAATCTTAATGTGTAAGTTGGAAGAACAACATATATCATTGAAGGTTATATGTGAATTTGATTAGGCGATGAACTAATTTTGGATGACAAAATGTCATTTCTTTAACGTTAAATCATCATGGGTTGGTTTATCCACAGACATTGTGTCATGGCCTTAGCATGATAGCGGAGATTAGTGTTGTATTTGCACATGTCATCATTCCATATTATGTCTTATTTACGTACTTGCGTCAAAGTATGGAGGAAAGGTCTTATTAATGACATTAAATACAATTATTTCGTCACCAAGAACAACAAATGATTATGTAAATTATCTCCCTTGGATTGGATGTCAGCATACCACTTATCAATCAAACTGTTATTTTCATATCTAAGGACAAAGAACTTGACCAAAATCTAGATAGTCGCTATTCTGTCATTATCCCTCATTTGATCCGACTTCTACAATACATAGTTATTAGTCGGTAGAATGAAGGAAATTTTTGTCCTATGATTTATCAACATTTGATCAGACTACTACATTTCAAAGTGATTAGTCGGTAGAATGAAGGAAATTTTTGTCCTATGATTTATCAACATTTGATCAGACTACTACATTTCAAAGTGATTAGTCGGTAAAATGAAGGAAATTTTTGCTCTATAATTTATGTCTAATTTTGATCAGACTTTTACCTTACATAGTGATTAGTCGGTAGAATGTGGAAGTTTTGGCCCTTTGATGTAGCTCTTATTTTGATCACAATGTTGCTAGCGATTTCTGATTCTGATTTCTTACTGATGACTATATTAGTGTGACCCATGCAGAGTTTAGATGTTATAAAGTAGACTAAATTGCATCCCAAAGCTCGCATCACAATCTGTTTTCTGGTCTTATCCTGGATAGATAGGAACTTAAATCACCAAACTAATCACAAGGTCGTCTTATGAGACAAATGCTGTTTGTTTTACGATGTAAGTACGACCTATACTCAAGCTATAACATTGCTCTGATGAACTGTGAGTAGAATAGCCCGTTTTAATCACACAAGAATACCCTCACGTGGACGTCATTTATCTAATATTTGACCTGTTGTCGTCAGAGTGGATATTTGGTGGTTCATAAACATGTCTAGCTAGCGGGATAACGATCTGCTGGTCACTTCAATTGGCCGGATAGACTGTGTTTTGGCCATCTTGCGCTCAGAGCTCTATTTAAGATGACACTTAAGTGTAGACTAGACAACCCAATTCATCCAGTGATCCATTGGAAAACAGGTTAAATTCCTAGTCTTAGTAACTCTTTTTGTTGTCCTGTTTCCACATGTCCACAACCTATGCAATATTCTGTGTGAAACAAAATTAAAGTTGACGTACCCGATTAAGTGAAAAAGTACATGTATAGACCAGGCTTTATATTGTACATACGCTTGAACGTGATAGGAAAATTGTAACAGACACCAGACCGGAATTCAGTTCCGGGACCTTCTAAAGCTGTAATGAATTGAGTTATCTAGAATCATGAATCGATTTCATCATTGCTATATCCTTTCCTCACTCAACAGAATCCTCGATTTCGAACATATTCTAACCATCTTCAATGACTGTTTTGGTCTTGATATTAGTGAAAAGATAATATAACAGGAAGTAGATTCAAAGTGGCAAGACTTTAACTACCCACATTAAAATCAAGTACGTATTATTTTCAGATATTCAGTCATACGTAATGTGTCTAGGAAATGATAAAATAAAACATTTTAACACGCAGTTAAATTTTTGTATGCAAAGATATTTCATTCAAATATGTCTCTGATGTCTGTTCCCTGCAACCGTAAAAATGACTATTTATCAAATTTCAAGACAAACGTGACTGATAAAGCAATATTCAATGTCAAGAAATGACGGGTTATCATTGAAAATGAGCAAAACAAGTACTAAAAATAGATCTAATTTTTCCTTTTGGCAATAATAGTCGGCTCTCTTTGATTGGGTTAATTCTAGACAAACATCATTCATCTGGTCCTTTTTTTAAACCATTAATTAAGCGAAATCTTGGATGATCAGATCGCTGTAGCCTACAATTTTGTGGGCTTACAATTAATGGATCAAAGTATTATACTCCTCAATTTCGTTCGATTATTTTCTTAGATTTGATTTTCTATGTTGGTTCAAAGAAAACCCTGTCAAAGACAAGATTAAAGCGAAATGCTAATTCCAGAGATATATTTGCATGGCTAATGAGCGTGATTCTACCGCCCATCTATACCCCCATGTTGCAGTGTATACTGATGTAAGCATTCAGGGTCGCGTACTCGTTTGTTCGACATACCATAGTGTACAAGTCCTATATATACATGGTATTTTCCTGGAGTCTCTTTCTAAGCATTGGTGTTAAAAGTGTATTTTTTTAAAAAAAAAATCAACATCCATATATGTTTTCACCTTTAAGCGATCTCCCATCATTCGAGAGCGGTCAGTGCGCATTCATAGTAATTACAGCCATGAGAGATCATTGAAATTGAGCATGTAATACGGTACACTTCGGAGATAATGTTCTCTATTGGATATTCCTCATTGACGATAACTCTTCATTTAACACAAACGTTCTATACTAGATGGTTGTATTAGTGACATAAGAGATGGTAGTATCTTTCAATACAAATATATTATTGCAGTAGAAGGTAATGATAGATTAAACTAGCTGATAATTTAAACTACGACTTGGTGATATATAAACATTACCATTATGTATATATTTAAATTTATGGTATTCTGAGGTAGTAGTAATACTGAAGTGGTATGCAATTTTAATTCTATACCACGAGTCTCAAGTATCTGATTTGTAATATTTTTCACGTAGCTGTATATGTATGCATTTGTTCTTGAGTTCCTAGCTTCTTAACACTTTCTGTTCTAAGATTCACGTCAAAGACAAATAGAGCAAATCTATTATGTATTATTTGGTATATGATTTATCAATTTTGAAACTTAATTTATGTAATGAACTTAACTATTTACTACTGAGTCGTATCTACAACATTTCGACATTTCTTGTCTCCTAGGTTTGCCGTAACCATGTTGGTTCCTGTGTTGTATTCTTTATTCTCATTGAGAACGTAACATTACTTACTTTACATTGCGGTTGTCGTCGATGAAGCAGAAGACGATTTCTATTCCGGAACACCAGATCTTTTGTCCTCGGGCTTTTTCATGAGTCTCAGTGTAAATCTTTATTTTGTTCCTAGTTTGCCCCAGTTTTATGGAATTCGAGTTTGAATTATGATTATGTTAACATGTTGGCATTTTCTTTGCTAACGTTAAGATATTGTATTTACATTGAACTCAGCCGAAGATTTATTGTTTAATCTTTTTTTTTTCTTTCTGTTTGTTTATACTTTAGTGTCATCGATCGACCCTTCACAAGGCCCAACACAAACCAATAAACTACCGATGCGTAATTAAACCAGAACGGATTTGGCATTCTGATTGTGAATCACATACCAAGCCTATCCTTGCTGTCCCAATTGTCCCGTTATTGTAATTCCGGGATATCTCATTGTCAACTGTACTAATCCACGTTAGGATTGAAGGTCTCTACATATTTGTGTAACGCTTTCTCTTTGTACTGCCATCGATAACTTAACCTTTTCGAATTCAATCAATATTTCTGATGATTGACCTTGGATATCTAACATTAACATCATACTTCTTGCATGTCATCTTTAGTAATATGATCTGGTTATGGATATTGTATCAAGTTTCGTATTGAACAATCATAAATGTTATTTACTTGCCATGTTTAATTTGATGTATAGAGGATACTTAGCAGTGTCTTCAGTATCAACAAATGCATTTCACTTGTGTGCCTAATATCTAAATGGTATATATTGCGAGTACACTGCATGCGTGACGATACAGTTATAAGATTGTGATATATATTTGATATTTCTGATAACATTACTAAAATATTTTGTTTGTAGCATGTTTGATATCTATCTATTTCTTTTTATTACATGTTTATCATTTTCTCCTCCATATCAGCGTTTTCGATTGGTCAATTTTATAAGATGAAATGGGTTCACTGTTTTTTATGACGCACGAGGTTTATAAAATAGGAAACAATAAATTTTATCATTTGGATATATATGTTTTCATCGGCAGAAATTGATCGAAACTTCATTTCATTTCTGGTTTATAAAAACAAAAACAATGAACAAATAAATCAACCTAGAAATAACTAAATTGTTAGGTTATACATTTTACATATTCTGTATTTGTTATTTTGATATTGTGAGTGCAGTCAAATCTGATTTTTCCATTATGATGCATAATTGTGATTAGATTAAGGTTTGTATTGAACTAAGAGTGTAACAGTAATGCTGATATTCTATACACTGATGTTATTGTCGTTGTGGTACTGAGTGAAAACAAGATCTGATCACATGCTGACGTTTTAACAATACTGATGATAAAATAAATGTAGTTTCAGGCTAACCAACGTTGACATATATATATATATATATATATATATATATATATATATTGAAAATGTGGTGAATTCTCCGTATCCAGTAAATAAAGAAAAAAGTTAAAACACAGGAAAACACATGATGTAAAACATAAACGCTTTCAATTCTTCTTCAGGTGTTTTACTTATTTACATAGATACCTATATGTAAAACATCTGAAGAAGAAATGAAAGTGTTTTAACTTTTTGTTTCCTATCACATATGGTTGAAACCTGTCGTTGTGTCTAGATTCGAGCGTTACCTGGATGTGATCAGAATTCAGAAGTCGATTATTACGTAATGGTATTGATGTCGTTTTGGGGTTTATTCGGAAGCACTTCTGCAAGCATGTCAATCAAAGTGTTTGTTAGTCTTCATCTTAAAGGTGAAAATCGAAACAACGTGGGAATTCTCTTCGACAGGAACACGTGGAGTATTTAATGATGAAATGGCTTCACCGTCGATTGCCAGCAATCTGCTTCGCAATGATCTCTCTCACGAACCAGGAATTGCAAAAGCGTAACGTGTTAAATATATGCGATATTAAACAGACGACAAACTCGAGTGACATTAATAAGACAAAATAACATTTAACTCTGCATGTGACATAGCTATTGTTTTAAACATGAATATATTCTGAAACTAAGACGAATGTCTTGAAACTGCCAGTTAAAATTCATATATCGAACGAAATATAAAGCATCTAATGTAATCTAAACAGAAAACCATCTGAAATTAGAACAACTTCCTCCATGATTTAATGGTGTTAACACGATGACACGATATGCTACAACGCAAAAATTACGTTACATGTGTAAAGTCACCGTGCAACGACGGAATGCCATACAGCTTTCACTGGTTGTCAACACGACACCTTTGGACATGATAGTTTTTAGAAAAGGGTGATGCGGCAATGGCAGTTCGTCTTCCAGATATTACACACACATTTCGAGTCTGAACAGCATCTGGCGAATCGGAATTTGGAGTTTTGGATACATTTCATTCCAACCGGCATACAAACGTTGTAGCCATGACGTCTGAAAGTAAACACAAAAATCACATTAAAAACTCAATATACATATATGAGATAGTAATGGGTTACTATCATATGTATCTTACGAGCTTTCCCCTGTGAAAACGGTTGATATGTTGTCAAAAAAAGTCATCCTATACCTTAACATAAAACAAATCTATGCTAGGAATCGTTGTCAAACCATCAGAAGACAGCAGCGAACAAAGATTTGTAGAAATTATAATAAAGCATCACTTTATTTGCCATCGAAAAGAAAATTTCGATTTATTTTATTGATATGAACAGAAATATTACTCTTATTGGTCAAAACGGAAAAACATTGCATCACTACTGTAAAATAAACAACATTAGCAATGATTATATACAGTTTCATATGATGCTGATATTATTGTTTTATCGAATTGATATTTCACGGGCAAAATGTAATACCCCCTCCCTTTAAATAACTCATATCTCAAATACAAAGACAGTAGCAACCATCGACAACCTCCAGTTACATAGCCGGTATTTTCTCTATATATTGTTATAAAGAGAATGTTAAATGACACAGTTAAATACAAATACCAAATAAAAAAGATATTTCGCTGAGTTCTGAATGTTCCCTGTAAATGAAATGAGGAAGGCAAGTACACAGGACGACGAACATTCTGAAATCAATACCATACATTTATAAAGTGAGGCCTATGAAGCATGGAAAGAATGACACCAGGACTTCCCAATTGTGACAACATAACCCCTTAATTATATGGCATCCTGATTCAATATCAGGTATGGATTATGTGGACAATCATGTTGTCTTTCACAGGCAAGATAAATATGAAGCAAGATCATTATTTGCCATGTAACTGTATCTCAATATATAAAGAAAACTAATCCTTCAATTAAATTTTCTTAAAATCTAACCATCGAAATTCCACAAAGGTCGTTTACGAAGACATAAGTATCAAATTCACACAACTTAGAACATACTATATAACTGTTAATATTCGAGAAGTATTTAAATGTTTGCTACTTTTGCGATCATTAAAATAATTGCCGATCGAGGATTTTTACATTGAATTGAAATCTGGGTAGGTTAAAGGTTTGTATTAATGGGCAAAATGTAATCTCTGTCAAAAATAGAAGCAAAAAAGGTCCGCCAAGGAATACTAAACAACAAAACAGTATGACACAGGATGATTGGGGACTGCTGTCTTCGAAAAAGTAGCTCTGCACTGTTTAACAAATAACTATGTCAGTCCATATATTAAATATGGAATTTCATTAAAAAGCGGTAGATAATGATTGGTAAGCACGACGTTTATGGAACTCCGTAGATGAGTGATAACGATAAATGATCAATTTTACTGCATGCAGTCAGTGTACTTCTTCCTTCAGAATCTACACGCAGAAGGTTGACATGTCCATTCAATCAGTCACACAACGCTCTATTTGGTGCTGTTTGAGAGTTCGTACATGTTTGTTCTATGTAAGGAAACCTTGATGGGATCTGTTATCTACATCTATCACGGACGCCACGTGTCTTCTGAGTTATACTTATGCTGTAGACATAGAAATCCTTTATTCTAATTAGTTTTACATGTAGGTTTTCTATCACAAGCATCAGTTGAAATTACGACTTTTTTTAATTGATTGCTTGAGGGAATGTCTCTAATTGTTGTTTAAATTTGTAGTGCTTAAAACAATTTAAAAAAAAAACATTTATCAGTGTAATTAAGGAATGTATCATATTTTTTTTTTTACATTTTAACAGAAACTTGATAACCGATATAACACTTTCTCTTGCAGTCATTTCACCTCTCATTACAGCGTTCATCAAAAATATTGATTGAATTTCGGATTTAGCATGGTGACATTTTCCAATGACTAAACTATGATCTTATTTACAAATTGAAGTATTGTTGTTGATCTATCATGCAGCGTCAATTCTAGAAAATGTCCTTGCCTTTGCTCAAATAGACGCATAGATTTCTCAATAATGTAGATTTGCTATACATGTCATACATGTAGGTGTAAATTTGCTATATATGTCATACATGTAGGTGTGGATTTGCTATACATGCCATACATGTAGGGTGTCGATTTGCTATACATGCCATGCATGTAGGTGTAGATTTGCTATACATGCCATACATGTAGTTGTGGATTTGCTATACATGTATGGAAGATTTGCTATACATGCCATACATGGAGGTGTGGATTTGCTATACATGTAGGTGTTGTTTTGCTATACATGTAGGTGTGGATTTGCTGTACATGAAGGTGAGGATTTGCTGTACATGTAGGTGTGGATTTGCTGTACATGAAGGTGAGGATTAGCTATACATGTCATGCATGTAGGTGTTGATTTGCTATACATATAGGTGTGGATTTGCTATACATGTACGTGTGGATTTGCTATATATGTCATACATGTAGGTGTTGATTTGCTATACATGTAGGTGTGGATTTGCTATACATGTAGGTGTGGATTTGCTGTACATGAAGGTGAGGATTTGCTGTACATGTAGGTGTGGATTTGCTGTACATGAAGGTGAGGATTAGCTATACATGTCATACATGTAGGTGTTGATTTGCTATACATATAGGTGTGGATTTGCTATATGTGTCATACATGTAGGTGTTGATTTGCTATACATGTAGGTGTGGATTTGCTATCCATGTAGGTGTGGATTTGCTATACATGCCATACATGTAGGTGAGAGCTTGCTATACATGTCATACATGTAGGTGTGGATTTGCTATACATGCCGTACATGTAGTTGAGAGCTTGCTATACATGTCATACGTGTAGGTGTGGATTTGCTATACATGCCGTACATGTAGGTGAGAGCTTGCTATACATGTCATACATGTAGGTGTGGATTTGCTATACATGCCGTACATGTAGGTGAGAGCTTGCTATACATGTCATACATGTAGGTGTGGATTTGCTATACATGCCGTACATGTAGGTGAGAGCTTGCTATACATGTCATACATGTAGGTGTGGATTTGCTATACATGCCGTACATGTAGGTGAGAGCTTGCTATACGTGTCATACATGTAGGTGTGGATTTGCTATACATGCCGTACATGTAGGTGAGAGCTTGCTATACATGTCATACATGTAGGTGTGGATTTGCTATACATGCCGTACATGTAGGTGAGAGCTTGCTATACATGTCATACATGTAGGTGTGGATTTGCTATACATGTAGGTGTTGATTTGCTATACATGTAGGTGTGGATTTGCTATACATGACATACATGTAGGTGAGAACTTGCTATACATGTCATACATGTAGGTGTGGATTTGCTATACATGCCGTACATGTAGGTGAGAACTTGCTATACATGTCATACATGTAGGTGTGGATTTGCTATACATGTAGGTGTGGATTTGCTATACATGTACGTGTGGATTTGCTATATATGTCATACATGTAGGTGTTGATTTGCTATACATGTAGGTGTTGATTTGCTATATATGTAGGTGTGGATTTGCTGTACATGAAAGTGAGGATTTGCTGTACATGTAGGTGTGGATTTGCTGTACATGAAGGTGAGGATTAGCTATACATGTCATACATGTAGGTGTTGATTTGCTATACATATAGGTGTGGATTTGCTATACATGTACGTGTGGATTTGCTATATGTGTCATACATGTAGGTGTTGATTTGCTATACATGTAGGTGTGGATTTGCTATACATGTCATACATGTAGGTGAGAGCTTGCTATACATGTCATACATGTAGATGTGGATTTGCTATACATGCCGTACATGTAGGTGAGAGCTTGCTATACATGTCATACGTGTAGGTGTGGATTTGCTATACATGCCGTACATGTAGGTGACAGCTTGCTATACATGTCATACATGTAGGTGTGGATTTGCTATACATGCCGTACATGTAGGTGAGAGCTTGCTATACATGTCATACATGTAGGTGTGGATTTGCTATACATGCCGTACATGTAGGTGAGAGCTTGCTATACATGTCATACATGTAGGTGTGGATTTGCTATACATGCCGTACATGTAGGTGAGAGCTTGCTATACATGTCATACATGTAGGTGTGGATTTGCTATACATGTAGGTGTTGATTTGCTATACATGTAGGTGTGGATTTGCTATACATGACATACATGTAGGTGAGAACTTGCTATACATGTCATACATGTAGGTGTGGATTTGCTATACATGCCGTACATGTAGGTGAGAACTTGCTATACATGTCATACATGTAGGTGTGGATTTGCTGTACATGTAGGTGTGGATTTGCTATACATGCCATACATGTAGGGTGTGGATTTGCTATACATGTAGGTGTTGATTTGCTATACATGCCACACATGTAGGTGTTGATTTGAATAGTTGATTTGCTATACATGTAGGTGTTGATTTGCTATACATATAGGTGTGGATTTGCTATACATGCCATACATGTAGGTGAGAGCTTGCTATACATGTCATACATGTAGGTGTGGATTTGCTATACATGCCGTACATGTAGGTGAGAGCTTGCTATACATGTCATACATGTAGGTGTGGATTTGCTATACATGCCGTACATGTAGGTGAGAGCTTGCTATACATGTCATACATGTAGGTGTGGATTTGCTATACATGCCGTACATGTAGGTGAGAGCTTGCTATACATGTCATACATGTAGGTGTGGATTTGCTATACATGCCGTACATGTAGGTGAGAGCTTGCTATACATGTCATACATGTAGGTGTGGATTTGCTATACATGCCGTACATGTAGGTGAGAGCTTGCTATACATGTCATACATGTAGGTGTGGATTTGCTATACATGCCGTACATGTAGGTGAGAGCTTGCTATACATGTCATACATGTAGGTGTGGATTTGCTATACATGCCGTACATGTAGGTGAGAGCTTGCTATACATGTCATACATGTAGGTGTGGATTTGCTATACATGTAGGTGTTGATTGCTATACATGTAGGTGTGGATTTGCTATACATGCCATACATGTAGGTGAGAACTTGCTATGCATGTCATACATGTAGGTGTGGATTTGCTATACATTCCGTACATGTAGGTGAGAACTTGCTATATATGTCATACATGTAGGTGTGGATTTGCTATACATGTAGGTGTGGATTTGCTATACATGCCATACATGTAGGGTGTGGATTTGCTATACATGTAGGTGTTGATTTGCTATACATGCCATACATGTAGGTGTTGATTTGAATAGTTGATTTGCTATACATGTAGGTGTTGATTTGCTATACATATAGGTGTGGATTTGCTGTACATGAAGGTGAGGATTTGCTATACATGTAGGTGTTGATTTGCTGTACATATAGGTGTGGATTTGCTGTACATGAAGGTGAGGATTTGCTATACATGTAGGTGTTGATTTGCTATACATGTAGGTGTTGATTTGCTATACATATAGGTGTGGATTTGCTGTACATGAAGGTGAGGATTTGCTATACATATAGGTGTGGATTTGCTGTACATGAAGGTGAGGATTTGCTATACATGTAGGTGTTGATTTGCTATACATGTAGGTGTGGATTTGCTATACATGTAGGTGTGGATTTGCTGTACATGAAGGTGAGGATTTGCTATACATATAGGTGTGGATTTGCTATACATGTAGGTGTGGATTTGCTGTACATGAAGGTGAGGATTTGTATACATGTAGGTGTGGATTTATTGTACATGTCAAACATGTAGGTTTTATGAACGTTTCTATGTTGTAGGGTCTATATTGTTTTACTACCTGGTTGAATTTCTTTCCATATATCAATGAAAAACCGTGAGAAATAGTGAAATGTAGAGGATATCGAAATATTCAAACACAGAACCTTATTTACATGTTATCCTTGAGTTTGATTAACACCTAATAGCTGTACCAACATTGGGTATATTTTCGTAAATCATGCTGGCTTTAATTAGAAAACAAATATGACATTCTAAAGGGATGTTAAAACCTCTCTTCGTAATGTGAATAATGTTACAGAATATTTATCAGTAAATGCACATATCCGTGTCCATGAGCTTGATCAGTGATTTGAAGTTCAAAATCTTCAACAATTTGGAAATTGTGTTGCAGCGACGAAAGGCAATCTTGTATCTTAAGCTGGATCATCTAACTATAGTTAATGCGATTTGGGTTTAAATACTTCAGAACTAATAGATCCAACCGGAGATCGTGCGATTTATGTACTGACGTAGTGTGAACATTTCCAGCAAATTGTCTTTTTGGGGGATTTTCAGATATACTTGGTTTTATCACGTGCTATAAAATGTCTACTTTCTGTGGCATGTTATACCGGATTTATCAAAAGCAGCGCACAAAATTGACATGATGAAGAAGATTATATAAAAAGTTCCACAAGTGAATGGCACTTTTCATTATAAATTTACAACTAGAAACCGCAGTGTCGTATGATTAATTAAATTGCATCATATAAATGTTTTGTCCTTTTTTTGATACACCGGTGATGCTAAGGGCATAACTTTTGAAACCTAGGAGGCAACTAAGGTAATTTCATTTAATTTACAAATAGAAACCGCAGTGTCGTATGATGAATTAAACTGCATCATACAATGTTTTGTCCTTTTTGATACATCGGTGATGCTAAGGGCATAACTTTTGAAACCTAGGAGAGGCAACTAAGGTAATTGAAAATTGATCGAAAGAAATATCAAAATCTAGATGATGAGACGCAAATGAATTTTAAGAATATCAACTTGCCTGAAAACAACCGTTAAACCTAATGCATTGTTTTGTACTTCGTTTATTTTATCAATGAAATGACACGTTAAACAAGACATTGTTGAATAAACAGTCAAATTCGTGCGTGATTTGGTTTATGAAGTCGCCTTGCACCTTGTCAAAGAAATCTATTAATTAAGACTAATCACATGAAGAAATAAAATATCAAATCATGATGTTACGCTAGACACAAACAACTCCGTATTTTCTTGATACTCTGTAGGCCTTTTGCCATCTTCTCTGACATAACGCTATCCATTTATGCAAATTGCATCTTATCACTGACCTAAAATTTTGTCTTTGCGACTAACTTTCTAATTGCATGAATATTTTATGGTTTTAAACTACCTCCTGCTGACAAAGCACGATACAAGCGTCATCGGTTTGCTCTTGTCTATTGACGTTTTTCTATTTAGCAAATGTCCCTGAAGCATAATGAAAATAGTTTTTATCCACCGAATTTCTGCCGTCTACCTGGGTAATTGGTACTCCGATGTACTATTCAGTGTACTGTAACACAGAATGACGTGCTAATGTGTGACGTGTTATGTCAAACCATCTATATGTTCTTTCAGATTTGAAAACTCCAATTCAGGAACACAAAATGAATATATAAAATGGATGGTAATATGTGAGCGTCATTGTGACTTTGTGAAAAAAAATCAGCGTAATCGTATTGTTATTGTGGTCTTCATTTCAAAATCTATCAGGATCAATACAACATGTTCTTGCATCTACTTCTGATATAACGACAATCCGCTGTCTCAAGTGAGCCTAAACCGACATCTACGCTGATGCCTAACACTGGACTCTAGAGAAAGTCTTCGGGGTAATCCACTTCAGTAAAGATCAAGAGGTGCTCCTTCATGATTAATTAAGAACCTATTTTAATTTACACGAAAAAGCAAATAATTGTATTTCAGGTTGAGTATACTACACGATACGATGAAGGGTATTTTTCTTTGTGTAAAATTTGCGTCTCTGGAAAGTGCTGCTACGAGATGCATAATGAAACCTTATCACTTTTATCTACAGAAATAAGGTTAAAACAATTAGATTAGTGCGTGACGTAACGAGGGTCAATATAAAGAAACATTACACTCGTAAAACCTTTTACGTATATTTTTCTTTCAAAAGTCTACAATTGTGGATTCATGTGGCCGATTCCTTTGCCATATTATTCCTTGTAGTATCCAGTACGCATAAAATATTTTAGTTACTTCATAGTCGTTTTCTTGTTTGATTGAATAATCCGTGAATATCGACAATCTATAAACTTTTTCCCTGTTCATATCAAAGCGTTCCAGTCCAAACTTATTGACATTAACCTTAAGGTTTCATTCATTGTTCTTTTTCAGATCTCAATTCCGTCTACAGGTGAGCCCCTGTTGTTTCCTATAGATTGATCATCATGATAGACAAAGGACGTAGAAATCTACGCACATTCTTTACGAGCGCTGACCGAATCACCACAATGTTTGAAATTGTTGCATGAATTTCAGTTACAACCATACAAAAACATCAAGAATGGATTTATTCATAACTGCATATACATCATACAACCATCAAGAACACATTAAAGGAATACGATCGCACATGCCAGAAAGAAAATTGTTTTTGTCTTGATAACAAGAGGACAATGGAAAAGAAATGAAAGCAATCCTCAACCGGATGACCACAGGTACAGACAGAGCTATTAACTAAATGGAAATTAACTAACAAAATTTCTCAATTAATATATATTTTCTTGTCTCATTTAACTTTAAAAATAAAAGTGGCCTTGTATTGAGCGTATGCAACTGGTTGAGGGTTTGCCAGAGGAACACCAAAAACTTTATTACAATGCAGGGGATATCGGTCAGTATCATTATTAAAGTAAAGTTGAATTGAATCAAAAGTATGAGTGGGACACCTATTGTTAAAAATCTGCAACAAGAAATATTTTGTTGAAGATGGTGTTCAACAAGTTGAAGTAAACCAGATTCGCTGTATATTTCATTATATTATATCATGGACCCTAGGATATTCCTCTCTGTATATGATTACGAACATTCTATAACAAAACAACGGTGTAAAATCTCAGTTATCAATCCGGTTGTTTTTAAAAAGAAGGCATTCAGTCTCAGATCATCATTCAGAGTATTAGCGGTTCACTGCCTATTTCCCGCAATCTGACTATATAGAAACGTATCGTCGGCAATTAATTTCACACTGGAGACTAACCCATCACCAATATCATTAATCTATAATATAACCACGTGAGAACCTAGATCTGATCCTTAGGTTACCCATGACAGAATATTTTCCTGTTAGATTTGAATCCATCTGTGGCCACTCGCTGCCACCAATCAGTTAGACAAGATGAAAACCACCAAAACGTATTGTTACAAATGCCATTTTTCCAATAACGGTTGACGTTACTATTTTAAGACTTGCCTTGTGCTAGAAATATCCTAATTGTTAAATGAAGATAGGAATGATTAGCTTCGGACTAGTAACAGAAAAAAAAATACCACACACAACTGAACACAGAGGCACCACTTAACACCATTTCTACAAACGACTATTTGAGTGAACAAAGGAAACGCAGATTAGCAAACCATCACACATTGTCACGAGACAGTACTCCTTGGTTTGTTGTATTTGATGGTGAATCCTATGGCAGGAGACAGTACCTCTTGGTTTGTTGTATTTGATGGTGAACCCTATGACAGGAGACAGTACCTCTTGGTTTGTTTTATTTGATGGTGAACTCTATGACAGGAGAGAGAACCTCTTGATTTGTTGTATTTGATGGTGAACTCTATGACAGGAGAAAATACCTCTTGGTTTGTTGTATTTGGTGTGGTTCGAATGACACGAGCCAGTACATCTTGGCTTGTTTTGTTGGTTGGTGAACCCAGTGACATGAGACAGTACCTGTTGGTTCTTTGTATATGTTAGTGAAAACAACGATATAAACTAGAGTTTAGGTTCACTGTATTTGATGACAAAACACGATTACGAAACAGTTGATTCCAGTTTTTATTCTCACATGTTAAAATATTTATTGTTATTGACCTCGCCAGTTCTATAACAAAATGCATTTATATCCCGATAAGTTTTAACTAGCTAGACTTTCATAGATTATTGCTGACGTTGCTGTTTCAGCTGAAATTTTAGACTTACTCTATTGTTATCATTTATTGCCTTCCATACACCATTCCATTAGCGTTCTGTTACATAACACCTGGTGTCGGGCTAAACTGTATTGCATAACTACACTCAAAGAAACAGAATAAGCCATACTCTATTAAAGCTCAATAAATGTCATATAAAATATACATCAAATTCACTGCATCAGACGGCAGTGTTTAGAAATATCCAATATGACATTTTTGTTGTTCAGGCTTATAATGGGCAATGTCTTGTCATTTAAAATGTTCAATAGCTTTGTGCGTTACACGGTATTAATGACAGCTTAAATGTTGCATACAAAATGGGAAAAAAATGCTGAATGAAGTTCATATTGACGTTAAAACCATTTCACTCCTGTTTTATTACAGAGTGTAACATCATCATCTTAAGACGTCATTGTAACATAGCTGCAATTCACGGATATACACTTTACATTGACTTGTGACAATGATTTATGGTAAAAAGAACATAATTTCCTTTGAAGAAGAAATATTAATTGCCATGGGAATTATATCTGTGGGAAAAATCACTGTGGGTATTATTATGTGGGAAAAATCACTGTGGGTATTATTATGTGGGAATAATCACTGTGGGTATTATTATGTGGGAATAATCACTGTGGGTATTATTATGTGGGAATAATCACTGTGGGTATTATTATGTGGGAATAATCACTGTGGGTATTATTACTGTGGGACTTATTACTTCGGCAATTATTACTGTGGGAAAAATCACTGTGGGTATTATTACTGTGTGACTTAATACTTCGGCAATTATTACTGTGGGAAAAGTTACTTTAGCAGTAATTACGATGGGAAGTAATAACTGTGAGAGTAATTACTGTGGGAATAATAACTGGGAATTATCACTGTGAAGATAATTACTGTGGGAATAATAACTGGGAATTATCACTGTGAAGATAATTACTGTGGGAATAATTATGGTGGGAATTATAACTGACATAGACAGTTTTGTGTCTATATTATAGTATTTACATTTTACATCATGATATATCTTATAATTTACATGAATATGACTTAATTTCTGATGAGAAGTTAAAAAATGATCACATTATTTTATTTTGCTTCTATTAAATAACATTTTCCGGTTGGCATTAGGCTTCTCCGTCTTTAACTGAACGGTTTTGTGCTAAATTTGTTTCACTAGATGTTAATTGCCTAGCTCTACCGACAAACGGTAGTCATGACTGCGCATATCAATAGTTAAAACATTTTACACGTTTTTCCTTAATAACATGATGATTTCCATATGAAGCTTAATTTTCACGTTTTTTGTGTCCATTCAGAATCAACAAATATTCTCTCGCCAATCTCATTCACAAA
This sequence comes from Ylistrum balloti, assembly GCF_031769215.1. Classification (NCBI taxonomy): domain Eukaryota; kingdom Metazoa; phylum Mollusca; class Bivalvia; order Pectinida; family Pectinidae; genus Ylistrum; species Ylistrum balloti. The sequence continues at coordinate 523,373 of NW_026782208.1, forward strand.
GGTAATCTTTAAACTATCAACTCTTTTCTGCACATTCCTTGCCCGACGTTTGTGAGTTGTAGTGAACATGTTTGTATTTTTCTATGATGGTGCGTGTTTTTTATCACATGGGAACTGATAATCTAAAAGTTGATCTATTGATTATATTAAGCACGACATTCTAATGAAAACGACACGTTAAAGAGTGACAAAGAAGACTGCATCGTCACCAGAGAATAGAAACTTAGATTTTTAATCCAACAGACACCAGTAAACATACAAACAGAGAGAAGACTTTGGTTAAAGGGAATGTCAGCATTTCCGTTATGTCTAACATGACTTGATGAAGGCGAATTCTGATTATGTTAACGGCAAGTGTTAGATGACACAAGATAACCTTAAATCTGTGTATATTAATTGTATGCATTTGTCACCTTTGTGAGACACCGATGTGAAATAAAGCCTGACTTTTAGCGCAGTGCTCATTTGACAAAACCTGGTATCTTATTTCTCATCAAATACAGTCAGCAAAATTATGACTTGGATCTACTTTTAGACTGTAATGAGGATGTAAACATCAATACCCTGTCCCTAATCTAATAACACAGAGGTCGAATGAACAGCCATTTCAGAGTATAACAATCGATATCCTATTTGTTGTAAATTATTCTAGAAAATCTATCAGGTAGATGCACGCAACATGATACTTTGTCAAACCTACCGTTGCTTTGTTAAATCATTTTCAGCAGTACGGCATAGTTAATTGGTGTATTATCATGCAGTTCGAAGGTGTTTAGTGTACATTTAGGTCATATTCGGTGGCAGTAGGTTGTTGTATATCACACCTTGTCTATTACTGTCTATTTAGTCAAAGTCAATGATATATAATACTTGATCGCTGTCATTTGTATATCCTGCTAAATCACTGTCGGTTGTAAATCTCAAATAGTCACTGTTAGTTAGACTTTGTCACTGTCAGTTGTATACTACACTTTGGTACTGTTATTTGCATATCTTACTTAATCGCTGTCAGTAGTAAACAATACGTAGTATTCCTCAATGCCATTCTTATTCGTTGTCACATGTATGACGTACGTAGTGGAGGGAAACATAAAACATGATATAATCTAATAAGTACCTTTATTCATATCTGAGAAAATACATTTTCTGAGTTCCGAATCATCATTGAATCTATTACCCATTGATGCATATAAGACACATTCTTCATTCAGTTGTCTTTGATGGTAGACATTCAAATACCAGCAGCTGTAATGCTGACTCCAGGCAATGTGGATCCCAGTATGGTTATCAGCATTACATATTCGAAGATATTTTTTTTGTAAGCCAACGATCTCCCAGCTCTGTTTTTTTATAAACGTATGTACATGTACGAACCATCCTAGACGCCCACATGCAGTAAACTTTAATCCAGTACATATGGAAAACAGATAAAATTGTGAAAAAATAAGTTAAAATTTAAAAAGTAACCAATGATTATTCATTGCGAATGAAATACGCATGTTGTACAAAACAGCCATGAAAAAACCACATGCACTTATAGAAGGGGAAAGAAAATGTTCGCCATGGTATCTGTGTCTTGTCAGCATAAACTACATGATCGATTTGTTTACCCAGATATTTAACTAACAAACATTGATGTGATACAAGCAGACGTCCGTATTCATTATAGGTCATATCAGGTTTATTTTATACCTGTCAACTGTGACGAGTCTTAAATCAGCGGCCCCCATTTACCAAATTAAGATAGAAATATTTCTTTTGACGTTTCTTTTCGTGCCATTATACGTGCATATTGGTTTTTGATAAGGTTAAGCATGCGCTCCATATTCCCTTTTAATAACAAGGTCTTTCGTCTGTTGTCAGAACGTTTGAGAGGATCAGGTTTCTGAAATTGGTAAGTAGGATATCACTATACAAAAAAAAATTCCTTCTTATTACTTGCCAGACTGATTGATTCTTATTAAAGCTCAGAAAGTAGGCAAAGCAAAACAACAAGAATATACCAGCATGTCAAGATAATCATAATCCTAACTCAAATTCAAAATCGGCCAAATATGAACAAAGATTTACACGCAAAATCATGAAAAAGTATAGGGATAGGACCAAGTGATTCGGAATAGTAAGCAATGACACCCGCAAGGTAAACCTTGGTAAATTCAAATAAGTAACATTACGTTCTGAAATGAGAACAAGGCATTCAACAACAGAACCAACAGGCAAACTAACGAGCATCAAACGCGTCACGTTTCATATCGTGCAAAGGAATACAATGCTTATCAATGAGATCACTATGACGACCATAAAACTTCCCCGTTATTTCATCAAACTGCATCCTTTGAAATCCTGTACTACGAGTTTGTCAGTTGAGGACTTCTTGCTCTTTTGGTGATTTTTTATTTTTCACTAGGGTTTCATACAACCATCTGTCTATTTGTCTTGACTCATGTTGGTATTCAATGATATACAAGCATATGTAATCTATTTCAGTAAGGTAATTTACTTTGTGTTGCAGTAGTAAACGTGTAATAAGTATGCTATTCTAATTAATTTGATTATTTTGTTTTACTTGTTGTTTCCCCTATTTGTATTTGTGTATTTAAACATGTTATCATTAATTTTCACTGTGCTAGGAAATGATTGATATGGTAATTGCGTCTTAGTCAAGAAAGTGCTTGTAATTCACTATTTGGTTAAAAATATGAACGTGTAAGACTAAACATGTGTGTGTAGGTGTGTTTATATGTATTTCATATCAATACTAATAACACGAGTAGTGTAAATGATGTGTGTAAGTGTGAGAGCCCTTCTTTTGTGAGGACATATTTGTAATGTTTGTTATGTCTTCCCTTAATTCCCTCAATAAAATGTTAACAGTAAAAAAAGATAAAAAAAACAATGTAAATTCCTGGTCTGGTAGGACGAATGTCACATTTCACAGGTGTGCTCCCATGTTTGTGACGTTAAGGATAATTTTGTCTTTATCTACCTATCAAGCAACACGTGATTATGGCATAGGAGAAGCAATAACAATAATAATAATTCTTAGATAAAAAACGTCAGTACCAACGTACTGTGTAGATATTGATTGACAATGCTACTTTGGTTGAACAAGTTAGTATGTCTCTTTTACGTGTACTGTAAACCGTATTACAATAATGTCTTTTTTTTTAGTTCACCCCCGATTCTGTTCATTAATAGGTACATACAGGTGACACTCTTATAGTAAAACAGCAGTTATTGGTCATATCCATATACTATCCTCTGTATTCGTAGTATCATTGATTTTAACAACATTTACGGTGCATACTTTTTGACATTAGTTTGGGCAGGTACATGAAAATCATTATTCTCTTCATGCTCATTTCCTTTTTTATATTTTGTCAATTAAGTTTCGAGTATGTTTCTGTTGACAAGTTGGTATTTTCTTTTTTTTGTTATACGTATACAATCTATGTGGCTTTCCACATTGCGTGTTAATAAGGTCTCAAAATGTATGATGAAAGTGCTTTATAATGGATGTTTAAAATCAAGATTGAATGACTTACCACACACATCTCATGATGATCCTAGGCGGCTGTCACTGTACCGAATACACACATGAACACAACATAGGGCATAGTAAATGTAAACTCATCATCCCCCTCCACCCCCTCCAGTATTAATTCACCTTCTCCCTTGCAGCAACCAGAAGACAATCTCTGTAAGGCTTAGTTACACAAACTAAAGGTAAGCCTATCAAAGCCCCCTAAGGATTTATAAAGTTAAACACATTAACTCGTCCCCCTCCAGTCCCTTGGAGACAATAACTGTAAAGCAGAGTTACACAGACTAAGATGTTGTAAATATAAACACATTAACTCGTCCCCGTCCAGTCCCCATGAGACAATATCTGTAAAGCAGAGTTACACAGACTAAGGTGTTGTAAATATAAACACATTAACTCGTCCCCGTCCAGTCCCCAGGAGACAATATCTGTAAAGCAGAGTTACACAAACTAAGGTGTTGTAAATATAAACACATTAACTTACCTTTTCCATCCATGAGCTCCTGGCAGAAAATTTCAGTAACACATACCAAGAGTAATTGATACCCGGAAAAAGTAAACCCATTAACCAAACTAATATCCATCCAGACCCCCTCTGGAGACAACCACCCATCAAAATACTCAGTATCAAAACAGAAAGAGGAGTTTTGGGTAAACCAACGCAACCTTCGTTTTTTATCCTGGATGCCCAGTTAAACAACCTGAGGCAGGAAAGGTGAAACTCATTAACCTTACTGACAAATGGCATACCGTAATGACAAAATGAGACTGGGTATGGACAAATCTTTCAATCCATCTCTTTTGATCATGTAACCAGGAAACGGCCAAATACAGAACATTACACAGACTAGGATAGAACAAGGAAAGCTTTTATTTCATTTAATGCAGCTAAGAAAATAATTTTTATTGGTAGTCCTGATTAAACATCGACAGAATGCCTGGACAGATGTGAACGTATTCGTTATTAATTTTACATGTTTACTCGCACCGTCCTATTCCAGGTGTTCTTAGTACACATAAATCCTCATGAGACGATATCGGGATGAAATGCCACGGCCACGGCAATAGAATTATCGTAAGTCTGATCTTAATAATGATCAAAGTATGCATGATCCACGGTATATCAGGATATTGTCCATAGCTTAGATATTGCACAGTTAGCTTTGTGAATCAGGATACCAATCACTGTGATCTAGGGAATATTGTATTTCTTTACTTTTCAATTCATATAATTCTTGAATGCATTAAGTTGGTTGGTTGACAGGTTTTTCGTCTCCTCTGCTCCTTCCGTGTCCGGGTATCGTCTCTCCGACGAACGTTAGTGTTCTATCGACGTGAAAGGGCGACCTGCATCCCTCTCAATGGGAAGGAACAGTCTGAAGCGGCGATCGTTTGATTATACTAGTTTCAGAAGACGACTCCAGGGCCTAATAGTGCCCTATCCTAACTCAAGCAGTGGAAACATGTCCAGAAGCTGAAAGGAAGTGTTGGGGGCCTGTCTAGGTTTGGATTGTGTTAGAGTATTTTTGAAGTCCGTCTCTTAGAAATAATTATATAGTCTGACACTATTCCTAGACCGACATTATAACGCCTCCTAATATGATATTCCTTAATGGTAAGGATCGTTTATATAACATTCTAGCAACTTATTGGGTATAGTTACGTAAGTAACAATGGAACTTAATCATCTAAAATGCTCTTGTATACAACAGAAAATCTATGTTAAGACAAAAATGTTTTTTAACACTTGCTTGATCTTGTCTCGTTCACCGATATACCGGAGAAGTGATATTTCATCAGTTTTCTGGTGATTATCGAGAGGAAAGTTGGTTTGGTAACAACACTGAAACAGACATACTGATAGGAATCAGAAACATCCAATTTTAAATCACACAGACATTCTTTTCCCAATTCGATCATGATGATTATAATCCGTCTTCTTAATGTCGTTTGTTATTTACCATCTCTATCCACGATTTATGTGTTAAGTTTTAAATGGTTTAATCGTAGATATATGTGTGTAAAAAACCCACTAACTGCATCAGCTTTTGTCTTTTATCGTGAATTAAATCAGTAGAATCAAATCTAAGTAAATCTGCAATAAAAGTTGGCTTTTTCAGTCTATCGATTTAGCTTAAGAACATATAATGATGACATATAAGCCTGGCTTGTATAATGTCAATAACAAAGAATTATTCTGAAACTCTGAAATCTCGCAATGACGTCAACACGAACAACTATTTATCTCAATTAATATAATGCCTTATGTGTCCGTGGATACGACATTGGAGATGTTCATTACTCTATCTAGGCTTTGTAGTATGTAAGTTACAATTTACATTTCAGTGAAATGACACAATCATTTTCCATTGATCTCATTGTGAATCGCCAATGCTGTATTGAGTTAGACTTCATTGATGTGGCTAGGTTGAACACTTTTAATACAGTAGTCATTGCCACGTGCCTTTTCTAAAGTTTTATTCTTTCATGAGAACAGCAATGATTTTATGTAAATATGCAGGATTATCATTACCAGCATTACACCACTGAGTAGTCTCAAATACTTTGATGCAATTGAATCACATCTCTGGTTGTTATGTGGGAAGCTTTAGGGAACATACACAATCTGTCCCTCAGATCTCTTGTTTTATGGTAATCAATTTAATATATGACTCGCTAGTGGATACTTATTCATTTTACAAAGACGTTCCTGTACAAGTAACAAGACATGAAGTCTTTCCATAACAATAGCTATTAACATGTAAACAAATATCTAACATATACCGAACACTGATCGATATTCCAGACGAAACTCGAGTCATGAAACCATACGTTATCAAGAAATAAAAAATAAAATAGATAAAGGTATGATCGGTTGGTATGTGATATTACTACAACTATCCTGGGTCTAAAATCGAGAACGCAGAAATTGATATCCCTGGTAAACGGAAGGAGTTTTTTGTCGTGTTTCATGGTAATGGTAGATATATGTAGGTTACAGACATTTATCGTTGAGGTAAAATCACGGAGCAAAAGGGTTTTCATGTAGAGTCCATTGTTCTTTCATCTATAGCATTGCATTTCGAATGAACTAATGATTTTTTTTTGTTGAAAAATATCGTTTTAATAGCGTCTTCATAAGTACTCATGTATAAGATATATACATCATTAATTTGCTATTCATGATAAAAATGGTAACAGCCATACAGGATATAATTTGTGTAAAATTGTTCTAAACGACACAGAGAGTTATTCCTGAATGATTTCCCATGGAAGGTAGCTGTCTTTACCTATAGTTGGGACAAAGAGACCACCACTACATTTACACAAATACAGCGATTTACTATTTCTTAATATTTTGAAATGTTTCCTACAATGTTGCAATTATTTTGAAAGGCCAAATTGCACAGTTTGGCTTGTCTGTTTAAATTTTCATGCAATGTCAAACTAATGGAATTGATTGTTTGACTCCAATATTAAAGATGTGCTACTTTGCACTCCGGTTCATTACAAGACATTTAGAAAATATTCCTCACAATCATCACCATTCATCAATGTCTATATATTGAAAAAAACAAGATTTTAATCCTTCCATGACTATGTATTTTGTTGCTGTTAACAAAAGGTTATCAAAAGGTGAAGAATAGGCTTAAACCTGGTAAAATCAAGTGATATATAGACAAATATACAATATATCTGGATCATGTTGATCTTTCGGCACTGCTTCACTCAGACGTATGTGAATAGTTGATAATATACACAGATAAAATCAACGCCCATGTGCCACATAGTCTGCGTGGTAGTCTGTTAATGGAGACTTTTATAAATCTGAGCGGTGCTGTCATAATATTCATCTGAAGGTTTATGTGAGTTTTTCGGACATGCAAAAGATAAAATGGAGATAAGACATTTATTTGGTTGGAATATATTGAACGACATCAAGGGTCACATAAAGAAAAAACATCTGCCATGTTGATTGAAATGTCACGTGATCTCGGTGGTTAATTTGTCCTACTATTGGCTCTCGCGAGACAAAAGAATCACCGCTTTCACGAGACACTCTTCAAAGTGCCCCTTTATTAATAGTTTTTGACACCTGTGTAGGAATATTTCATGGATATTGAAAAATAATATCACAATTCACAACAAAATGAAAGCCTAAGATATTACTGTGAAGTGATGGACGTACAACTATAAGCAACCATCATGCTACAATAGCAACATATTATAAACGAAATGCCGTAATAAAACATAGCGAAACTAAAGAGAAATGTAATTGAAATATAGGAATTTTTTACACACATTGAAAAGATTTTTGTATGCGTTTAAAACTGCAACAGAACACTACATCTACCACAAAAAAATCACAGACGACACACCAAACAAGACGGAAAACAAGGAATTTTGAATTTGCATGGCTTTCTATGCATACCATATCGTTTACCTAAAACTGAATGTTTTCAATGAAAAAAGTCACAAAAAAAAAAAAAAAAAATGAGTTTTTCCGAAACACTGGCGATACATTCATAAAAATGCTGAAAAACATACTGTGTAAGCCTGGTATCAAATACATTGAGTTAAAACATCAAGAAAAGGAAAACACGTTTGAAACACAATTTACAAGCAATGTTCATACGACAAAGTCTTCAATTACAGAAGCATATATACAAATATCAAATACAGAAAAAAAATTAATATAGCTACTTAAAAAGCAAAAAACTTAGTATTTTAATAAATTCAACTATTCAAGCACTCATCAGTGTGAAGTATGAGAATACTTAATGTTTCTAGCATAAAGGTCTCACAGCTGTAATCATAATCATGATTTTGCAACAGTACGGACATTTTAGCTGATCTAAGATTTTATGGTTGGACAAAAACAAGTTGAAAATACCAACAGGTCAACATGATCATACTTTAAAACCTGCACGCCCGGTTTCTGTCAAGTGATCAATTTGCCAACATGCTATAACACTTAAACATGCGGGGTTCTTATTTAACTACCCCTATCGAACTGAGTGTGGGAAGTTTTTTGCTTAAATGTCATTTGCTCTCTTTTAATCAAATATTCGTTTAAAGCAAAAAATAACACTTAAAACTGTGGGTATCTAATGTGACATATTTAATTACTTATTTTCAATGGTTATTTATAGAAACAGTTGCCATGGTTGTAATACTAATTAAAAGATTGCAAGATAGTTATACTAGCTCAGGAGTGCCGAGTATATGTTTCAGTCAGTAATAGTTCCGCTTTTAGGTGAGTGACAATAGTCCATGAAACCCCATTTGTCGAGTCAATAAAACAATACTTAGCATGGTCAGACACATCCACATAACATTGTTCCTCTAAGGAAGTGGAAGAAATTACCAGACATCCGATTTCAGGTGACCAGTCATAGCTGCGAAAACATGGTCTAGTGACATTCTCAGATTTTGTTAATGTTGTTTTGGCGTTTACACAGAGTCATGTGTCATCTAAGGACGGAAGTCTAGGGAAACACTGACATAAACAATAGCTGAAACGTATTCTGAACAGGTTCCACATAAGTCGCCTCTTAGGAGACGTTTGCAATTATTTTTGTCTCATACTGATTTAGGATTAAGCCAAAATATTCCACCGAAATGAATGAATGTACATAAATGTTAATTAGGTTTAATTCCATGTTGTGGTCATACGTTTTTGTTTTTCGTATGCTTTATCTTAAACAGAGGTGTCGGAATAGATGTACTACTAATGACAGTCATATAATACAGGACTCCAGCGAGTAACTTCCGGAAGCTATAAGTAGGTCTATATCATGGAGAATGTAATGACCAAGTATACAACAGGATGTGGATATTAAAACATACTATAGCAGGCACTATTATAACCACCGACGAAAGGTGGCGACGGGACTCACATGTACATTGACACTAAACTGATTTTGTGTATGGCACTTTCCATAAAATACTAGAGAAGGATACAATAATGGGAATTTTCCATGCATCACATCGTAGCTAAAAGTAAACATTTAGGAATTTGGGAACATTTAATCAGATAGACACATAAATACTGAATGATATTCCCCTATACATGATAGTGTGAGATTCCAGTCGGGCGTCTCCTAGGAGTCAACATTAAAGAATCCTTCAGTCTCGCTGACAAGTCTCAGAATGTATATGGTACAGTGGTATTCATTTTTGGCTCTACAGTTTCTATTTATACAATTGCAGAGAAATTTGCTATTCCCTTGAGTGTATCTTGTACCATCCTAAAAATAGTGAAAGCACAATGATATCAGAGCCGAGTATATTTAATTATTTCATTTATGTAACGCCACTTTAGTGAAAGTGACTGTTACGTTTCAAAAATTCGAATACATTCATACACGTATACGTAGGAAGTCAAATTCGCTCGGAATATTCTTTCTGACTTTTTAACGAGTCAGTAATCATTCACAAATATAATGTGTTCTCAACCGTTTGGTGTTGATCTTTTTGAACTATTGGCCATGGAGTGGGTACATTTCATTGAATGATAAGTTATCGAACACGTGTACAATCAAAAGACAGTGTCCCGAAATGACCAGAAGCAGATATGTAAGTATTGATCTGAAAATCCAACCTATCATTCGATAAACTTAACATAAAAACATCGTACACAGTAGAATTCTCAAATAATAAAACAAGAGGCCGATATGGCTCGTATACACTTAACTCACCGGCTTTGTTTGGCTGAAATTGCTTATTTAAATTGAGGAAAAGGAATATGTCAAAGGTTTTTGTCTATTTCAACCGTTTATCCTAACTTCTCTGCTCCTAGGAAGTCTTCTAAACTTTGTATACAAAATGCCTCTTTCTTCCAAGAATAATTCAAACAAAATTTGGACAAAACCCTGACATTGCAAAAATAAGGAGATTTTAAAGAATTTTGTTGATTTCATTTTTGTTTGGCTCCTGAGCTAGTAGCTACATTTAACAAAAACAACTTGACATATTACAATTGGTCCGCTCAAAGTCACCCAATATATTTAATCGCATACGAACAACCTTTAAATTGACTTAATCTAAAATAGTTTACAAACAAGGAACACAAAATCGTGGCTAGAAAATGAATATTACGGAATTATTTAATTATGGGGTTGCTACATCTACTCGTCCAGAGTTTAACTTTACTTTCGGTCTCTTTGGATTGTCCACAGTCTCCTCCTAGAATTCAAAATTAATGCCCTTAGCATCACTGACGAGTCCCAGAAGGACGAAGCAGATGTATGATATAGCATCACTAGGGGTCCTAGAAGGACGAAGTACTTGCACAATGCAGTCTAATTCAATGTTTGGAGTTACTGTATCTAACACGGAATTATTAAAGGTGATATTCACTTGTGTGTCTTTTGTACATTCTTGATATAGCTGTGCGTTTTAATGTGATCAGTCCAGGCAAGCTTTGACCGGGAATATTTCCAATCAACTGCGCTGGTTTTCGATTTATAGGCCGGAATAGGTTCCAAGGAATGAATGTTCTATCTCTGATTATTACTTTTAAACAACTTTTAACCATAAACACCTATAAAATCTCACCTATACCAAATGGTAAACTAAGACACAGTCTGATTTGTACACAAAACATACTGATGAAATTAATTGATCTATGCCAGTCTTTGAGAGCTGATTTGGAGAACAGACGGTCGGATCATGATACTTTCGGAATATGTTTCACTATGGATAACATGCTTGACTGGGGTTAACTGACAAATCGGTCATTACATTTTTTTTTTTTTTTTTTTTGAAAATTTTTCTTTTTTGATTTAATTCTATTTTCGTTTAAGCCTAACTATCTTTATTAGATTATTCATTCATTCATTCCGTAAGATTTATAAGTTAGCACTCGCATCCTATAAAGGTATAAACACAGTCTTAATGGTGTGCCCCATCCTCATTTCATACGTCACTCCAGCCTGTGCGTAGTTGCCGCTTGCCACATCAATACATGGTTTACAGACGGATCAACTTATTTTAAGCTAGTACTATCATTTAGGTCTTCCAGCTTCCAAACCATTTGAACGAGCTGAATGACGTTGTTTAGGATGTTGTGTCGTGTGATCAAATGTCTTTGAGTATACGGGTGGGGCTGGGTCACGATGATCCATAATTACTGACAAGGACTGGTTTCCTGATTTAGCGGTATTCAATTTTACCAAATACCACCTCGTCAATTTTACGAGCAAGCAAATTACCAACTTTCACTTTCTGATATATTCTATCATCTATACTTGACATAAAGGTTCCCCTTCCTACCCACACTCTTGACGTCACTAAAAATAACAAAATCAATTCATGCGGATTCTTTCTTTTCGAATAATGTTGAATTTACAACACATTGGTTAACCAAACGTAGATTTTCATAATATAGGAGACATTTAAGTGATGCTCCTTATAAAACCAAGTAATTAAGCGTGGCATGGCGTCATTGCCTCCAGTTAAATATTAATAATACTGACTTCGTACGGGTCAAAAACAATAGTTATTTAAGGCGAGAACTAACGTAGTTGAATCCCCCATGATTTTATCTTAATATGTCGGCGTCTGATAACCCTTGCATACGTGACGCACCCCCGGTTCTTTGTGGGTTGATATAATATGTATACAAATACATATATAGAATAAAACAAGTCCTTTTGTGAACTTATGTTTTAGGCAAGCATTATTTATTGATGTGATAATATCACATAAAGCATAACTATCAATAACAGCACGGAAAAATGGACATAATTGAATCACTATAAAAACGACATGCTGGAATTTAGAAAAAAAAATAGTGCTTAATTGCAACACCATATGCGTTTTACGGATTTTTCATGTAGTATCATGGATACGTAAATTAGACATAACGATGTACGATTTGTTAGCATACATAATCCTATAAAGCTAGTATCTCGATCTCGTTGTTGAAATGGAGTCTGTATTATAGGTAATTACAGGTAGTAAGTATAGCATTTGCGATCCTTCCAAAGTAGATTGCTACTTCCTTAACACCTGAATACAACTCTGAAGTTACGCAATGACTGCCGTAATATAGATCTGTATCTATACATCCAACATGATTTACAGAATCCATGACCCATTCCATTAGGTTCAAGATTCAGTTACATTTACACACTTAGTAATAATTAACGCCTCATACATATATTTATAGATACACTTATGAAAACGGAATATTTTGTTGTAAAACAATTTCTAAAAATCTAGGGTTATGATTTTATGTTCCGAAGCTATTTTTGAAACACCTGTACGGTGCAGGTCAGCTCATTTTTTTTACGTAACTGTATCTAATTTATTTAATGATCTTATTCAATTGTGTTGTTTAAGTTCACTTGCTATTTAACGACGATGTTATTAGCATTTTCTACAATCGTCAATTACTCTTCGACTTTGTGTAAATATGAATGGCCGTTTCTTAGTCTCTGTGAACATCACATAGTCATCATTAGTGTGAAATGCATAGATCAGCCTGAAAGAGTTGATGATAAAAAAATAATAGATAAAGACGTGCATTTCTAATTTTACTCTTAAGCCATCTGTAGATATTGTTGTTATTTTTGCTATTTTGATGGTATAATTCGTAAGTCGTCCGTCTATCGGGCCAACCAATTCGTAGGTAATATTTATACTGAACTATGTTGCATTCCATCACAACATTCAAAAGGGAAATTTTCGTATCAAACACAATAAGGGGGGATTTCATCTTTCTATTGTCTGTTTCGTTTCCTGATACATATACTAACTTACATTGCATCAAAGAAAAAAGTATATTATTGAATTCTAATGAACTTTAATTTGAAATTCATAAAAATTCCTTCGGTTTTGAAATGCAAACCCCATTTCGACTATAGGATAGATTTAAAATCGCTCTTGTTTAATAGTTCTTGCTTTTCTTGGATTATAACGCCGACAATGCCAAATGTATAACGGGAATCTACATATTGTAAAAAACTAGCAAGAAACTTCCTCGGTTCAATTGATCACAGCAATGAAGCTCCTTTTGGGCCCTTTGTGTTAACATCATGGAACTTAAGTTAATATTACGTGTGAGTATTTGACATATATATTGATATTCGAGAGAAAATTAATCAAATTCATATATCAACTAGTCCCGGTTGTGAGTTGGAGAAGATTTTTGTTTACGTAATGAAATGGATTATTCTCCAAACAAGTTTGTAAAACGCATTAATGCAATTTCATTACATAAAACTGATTTGTTACGTTATTGTTTTCCGCGTTACATCAGGGATGAGCAATTTTAATTATTCTTGCTCTTTACGATTTCATTCAATACAAAATGAAAACAACATGGGATTATTAATCTTCTTATGGTATAAAAACGGATGCTGCTGCACAAAATGGGTTTGTTTTTATCATAAAATGAGGGAAATAACCGGACTACTGTTGACAATTAAGTGAGTGACATTTTTATCAGGCTAAAGTGGGATAATGTGCAACTCTTTTACCTTAATGATGGAAATGCAGTACTGTCAAGGGCGAATCGATGAAAACGTCACCGTTGTATGTTGGTATTAACCATTATCATATTGAATGGAAAGAGGTTTGACGAAGTTGTCACTTCATTAAGTAAAGTATATTCTTTCAGTAGACATGACTTCCATTTAGACGATCCATCTCAGGCATACGGCGTGCTGAATGCTTCGACGATAAATTGACCACTTAACCTATGATGGCGCTAAGTGTATTACCGTGATAACGTCTCCGTTCGAGCGGGAGTTCAATCACAAACAATTGAAAACCTATGATCAGTTTTCTCGACTATGACGTTAATATAATATTTAGATAAATTCAATGCAAGGGATTAAGCAAATTATATCATTCGATTAAAACTAAATTAGATAATTTACATCTCATCGCCCAGAATCAGAATTGAACCAGAATTGGACACAGTCGTAAAGGACCGTACAAAGTTCACCTTATGCTTTGTAAATGCTACATATTAGCATGTCTATATTGTGTTTTTGCCATTTCTCTTCATGTTAGTCTTTCTTAGATTTATAGAATTTGGATTATGAATCTGTTGACAAGTTGTTATTTATCCGATGTCCTGTTTACAATTTTGAAATATCTTGTACATAACCTGTGTTATATTTTTATGTTTTAAGTATACGATTTTCTGTATGGAAATACGTTTAATCACCTATCAAAAATGGTAAATAAAGAAAATTTATAGTTGGTAAGAGAGTTTATCGTTTGGGCGTTGCTGATATTAGTCATGTAGAAAGCCCATCCAGATGATTCGAAAATTTGGAAATCGACCAAATGACATTTGCCTAAGAGTAACATGTCGGAATACTGAACTGAAATCTTATTTTTCATTAATCAAATACACACTAATTCAAATATTGTCCCATTTTCACACAATTTGGCACTATTTGATGCTGCTTGATTTACTCATATTCGTGATAGTGTAAAAATACGTTATGTAACAGCATAAATCGACTAAAGAAAGTTGCTCTAAAATTAAAATAAAATCTGGAAAAATCTATCGAAATGAAGATTGCAATTACTCACCTCTTTACAGTGCTTAATGTTTCTAGAGCGGAGTCTTCGTCATAAAGGTTGGCTGGATCATTGTCTGCAAGAAAAAATTAATGGATGATAAGGGAACATGACTTCAGCAATATGTTCTATATGATAGACATCGTGAGGTATATATATAAAGTGAAAGCCATCAAGAAAATACCACTCGTCAAACTAATTTTAATTGCAATGTAAAATATCACGTTCCCTAACAAAAAACAATGTCAATAACAACGGGTCTTTCGGGCATACAGTGATACGAAGAAGAATAAAACTTAATATGGCACAAGACAATATATTCATTTCCAAATGATATCGTCAGGAAGATCAAATAAACTTCATCAAACTACGTCTCGCGAAACTCTGTGTTGTGAGTTAATCTGCCAGTTGTCGACATCTTCCACGAAATTCATGATATTGAAAAAACGCCCCTGAATATCTAACCAATTACAACATATAAACTCAACAGATATGGTAAGCAGAGTGCTGCAGGAAAATGGCGTTTCGTGATTGGATGCTGATTTCATCCTAAGAAGAGATCATGTTCGGATTGGTTAAACATCTGCTGGTTAATATCATGGACATAAAGCAATAATAAATACATCATTGATATGTCTGAAACGATTTTGTGCTTTGTGTTGATGTACTCTCCGATATATTCAGCTTTTTGTAAAACAAAAGCCTGATAAGAGAAGGACACATTTTGTTGGTATACTGATAATTTCGGGGAGTATGTTTACATCACATTCCATGAAGATGATGCCAACGAAAATTCTATCATTTTCAGGATTCATTCTTCTTAAGATTCCTTTGTGCTTGTTGATATAATTTCGTGGAAAGAATTACACAGCAATATAATCTACAATCGTGCGGTTGCCGGCCGTCACCATCCGTTTAAAAAAAACAGAACTACTACAGAAAGATGATAATCAAGCTTGGAAGTAAATATGTTAAAGAATAGAAGAATGAAATATTTTCATTTCTCAAATGAAAAGAGTAGCAATAAAACTTCAGTCTTGTTGATATGTTACTAGGAAAGATGTGAGGTGTAAAATGAGGATTTGTTGGTAGTGTTTCCTTTGTTATCGAACAAGTCCATTTACTTTCCATGCAAGAAAAACAATAATATCTAAACAGCCAGCATCAAATTGTTATTTTTCTGTCCTCAAGACATTCGTGACAATTATGTGCATTTATAATCAGACCTGTGGTCCTTGACGCGTTCATAGTGAGATGTTATGGCCTCTGATATATTACACTTCATTTTAAACGATGGCATATAGGATGGCTAAAGTCTAAAGTCAATCCAGATTTTCTAAAACGTATGAACAATAACGCACCTTTTCAACTAGAAACAATAACGCACCTTTTCAACTAGACTGCATCAAATTCTTAAGTCAATTATCGATTTCAATATTGTAGCATTTCCTGGTGTGGAAAAGGTGTTTTAAGACCTGATGCCCTTGGTAATATGATTCACTGTGACACATTCGTACGATGTCACCAATATCTGTACGATTTTATTGTACCTTTGACAAACAATAGGTGTTATGGACACCTCAGTAAACCTGTAAATTATTCTTGATGTCGCTTGAGTATGATGTGATTAATTTTGTTTTCAAAAACGGTAGAATGATAGAGGTGCTTATTTGATTCATTGAATGCCAAATATGCGTCCACAGCCACACTAGAGAAACATCGTATATTGTCACCGTTAAATTTATTAGTAGACATATGAAAGAATACAATATAACACATGGACGGTTTAAAAGCACACAGAAAAAGATACGAGCTTTTAGATGTAAGCTTCATGATTTTATGCAATGAATACACTATAATGGTAATGATTCTTCATACAGCAGAAAAAAAAGAAACATGAATGTTGGGAAGAACCAGCACAGAACTGTCAAATGGCATATACTTGAGAAAAAGTCCGTTTAACATTACTTTCACTGTGAAATGTATCCTAGTATCTATGGTTTTATTTGTAAATATATTTCACGACACAAGATGGTGTAAAAGTCACACAAGTAAATAGCACATTTTAATACAAATTTAGAATTAGATACATTAATAAATAACTGCAACATGCAGCTGTTTCGTCCAAAATGACTCGTCAGTGATGCTTAATGCTTATGTTTTAAAATTTCGGAGGCGAATAGATATTGATAACCATTTCCAAATTAAGGATGTCTATTGAACTTTTCAATATGTACTTTCCGTTCATAGTTAGAACTTGTAAGAGACACAGATGAAGAGATTATTGCTCAATGCAGTACGTTAAAGTCTGAGGTTTAGGAAGATTATTGATAACATGTTGTAAATCAAACATTGACAGGATGTTGAAAAGAGATAACAACAAATTCCCGGCGATTGAACAAAACAGTATCTAAAGATTGATATTGCATTGCATTTACTAAATATTTACCACGACTGACAGCTGAAAGACTACACGATCGTGACGAATATCTTGTGTTTTAATATTTTCAGTTATGTCCCAGTGATGTCACGTTTCTAATGGGAATCGAGTGAGTGACATTAGTTAAACATACGGCGGTGTTGAAAAGTCAATTACTCAGAAATTGTAGACACTTTTATAATGAACACGCCCAACACTTTGGCGTTTTGTTTTAGAAATGTAAAATAATAATTCAAAAGTGTTTTAAATAAACCGTGAGTTTGCATTACCTAAGTGTACATTTAAGAGTAAAAGTTGTATTTACAGGATCTTCTGTCAGTCTGGTGAGGCAGACATGATATTCAACGTGATTCCGTTAATTATCTAAGTAAGATATATGGGTTTTATTTTGAAAAAGAAAGTAATTCGTTTGTCACAGACAAATTTTATTAGGTCTGGTACATTTCCATTAAAATTTAAACTTCCAATGGCAGTTGAATGCTTAGATCAGATAATACAGACAAGCTCTCTGACTTTTTAGAAACCAGGACAAATAGTGTAACAAACCCAATAAATCAGTAACATCATATGAAAAAATACTTCTACTCAATATCTTGATATTTAAAATTACTCATCTATAGTTCTATATCATTGTTATTACTGATGGCGGTCTTAGAAAAGAGACGTTCAAAAAATTAAGATATTATGAGTTAAAGTTGAAGGCCAGCGAGTCTTAACTAATGTGTCGGCCAGAATTTAAAATGTAAGTTAACAATGAGTAAAGAATACCTTAGAACTTCATATTTCAAAGAAACGTTTAGTTTATTGTGTTTGTTATGAAGATCGTTTCTTTGTGTATGCTTAATTCGGCAAGAGCTCAATTTATGGTAACGAAAAAATAAAAAAAGATGCGCGGTACACGTTCCCAATCTATAATAAAACCAATTGCTAACGACAAAGCGGTGGACTCGTACAAAACCGTGACGATGGAAATACCATCAGCAGAGACTAAAGCTGGGCCAATTCGCTCACGCGTTCTCCCTAGAGTGTCTTTGTCTGAATTCATTCTCTTGCTTCGCTTCCATAAACACGTGTTGCTTTGGACGCATTACGTAGAGATCTGGTCCTCCGAGACACTTTCATTGGTATATTGATTTCGCAGATTTGTTGGAGAGTTTGGAAATATGGTAGGATTCTAGAATTGGATGTAGATTATGCCAGTAGTAGTCTGTAAGCATTTGAAGCTCCAGAATTAATGGAGACGGTAGTATAAAATTTGATTGTCATACATTGGATGATGACAGTAATCCAGCTGCAAGGGAAACTGGCTGTGTATAGATTGTATTTGTAGATTCTATTATTCGTAGGGTATGAAGCTATTCTGCGTAACTATGTTATGTCGAAACGTTTTATACACCCTATTTGGTTGATTAAGTTCGGTTTCAATTAGTCAGAGGCCAGGGTATCTGTCCCAATCAAACACTAACATGAGTGATGCTGTCATCATGACGGACGACACATTTGTTTCACACCATACCACGAACTATTGACAAGTAGGCCAAATGAAGTCAAAATAATAGGCAGATTCCAGGAGCAAGAGAAACATTATCAGAAAATAACTGATCAAGATAACCTTCATGGCAATAAAGAGCATCAAATAGATGAACTGAACGATGTGAGTGAGTGGATGGACATGTCTTATTCTACAGGAAACTAAATTACCATTGTTGAGATGCTTGCGAACCATTCGATGATGTGAAAGGAACTGTTTAAAGAGCCAAGATATTAATGCTATGGTTACGTACGCAGCCACAAATGTCCCAATAGCATTGTAAGGACAACTTATCTTAGAAAATGAAACAAATGTACCAAAAGGATTTGACAAAAGGAGTTCACATTCAGTTAATAATGGACACCTTAGAACAACGAGTAATTGAATGCTTTTAATGACTCATTTGGATAAATTAATTCAAACTAGTAATTTCAATATTTTTTTTCGTCAGTGTGTGTGAAGTACACAGGATTAAAATTCGAAATCATTAAGTATTACTATATTACAAAGAGGCATATGGACCAAATCAAGTCCTAAATTTACATATCCATATTTACCGGTTATTTGATTCTTGTGTTTAGTTTATTGTTTGACTCTATTGTATTTCATTCAAATTTGTAAAAAATAATAACGTTATTCATTCTAGTTTCTTTTGTACATCGTTGTATATACTTATTAATGTATTCTTCTCTTAAAGTTTAGCATTCCTATAAATTGATGTATGGTTATCATACAACGAATATAAATATTTTCTCAGCAATGTACAAAAAACATTAAAGCCTTTCGACAAATATTATCCCTGAATTAAATCATCACAAATTGCCATATTTTTGTTTTTAAATGCTTGCATCATATTCCTAGATCAGTATGTTCCGAGTTCTTTATTTATAGAAACGTGGAGTGCTTAGGTTTGGTTGTTCTAAAATTAGAAAATGAAAGGTCACATGTTATATATAGATCATATAAATAACGAAATTATGCTTTAATTCTGTCACAAATTGTTTCCCAGTAATAAGTTCCGACTGGTCACAGAGAAGTATTATAAAGGAATTCCGACCAATATCACTGCAGCACATTCGAGAAATCATTCTGAATTTTATTTTATGACAAATATTTAAAAAAATATTCTGAAACCGTCCCCTGTTCCTAGTATCACAAGCGCGCTCTAAAAGGGCTACACAACTGTTGATTAATCAAATACTTTGTATTAGACTGCGATATATAATTTGAAAATGCTATTTTCTCGTGTGTCTTTTCTAAATCATTAAAGAGTGCCGACGATAGTTTTTACTTGATGTAAGTCAATTGAGTTTGTCGTAAAAATAGTGGACGGTTCAAAATATTGACATCGTCGTGACGTTCTTTAAAACAATCACATGTTACAAAATTAAGAAACTTGTCTCGTAGGTTTCCAGACTACAACCTATTAACGTCACAAAAAAGTCACAAAGGACATGACAATTGTATGACACAGTTTGATTCACTGTTTGGTTATTTTATATTTAATTCTGAATGTGCTATTTTACTTGTTCACCTTTTTGTACAATCCTTACCATAACGATCATCAAAAATATGGCATGACTTTATAGAAGGTCAAAATGTTTCAGATTGCTAGGAGATAGAAAGATTATTACTTCATTTTGATAAGGGAAATAATTACGATAGATTAAACATTCAATAAAAGACAAAAACTCTACAATTCAACTATAGAACTAGAGGCTGTATAACAAGTCAATATATCTCCACCGTGAAACGTCATGAAAGATCAGGTGGCCTGTTCAAGGTTTTTGTTTAGTAATTTCATGCATCACAAAGTGTTATCTCCTTTAATATACCAAGAACAGTTTATAAGAATATAAATTTGTAGAAGATTTAGATATGATGTTAACCTTTTGTTAAAACCGTTTGTTAAATGATAAATGTATATTTCGTAAGTATAAATTTATATACATATATAAGTTGCTAACTGTCTACAGACACCAATGAAGACATAATGTGAAAACAATACTATACGTAAGCTATACATGAGCTATTATTCAACGAAGATATATTCCTACTATATCTGCTAGAGACCCATGGATATCGAAATAATTCTAAATCTATGACGTGTGCAATTATGCGTTTATTCAATTAGTCCACTGCCCTTTCCATACTTTATAATCTGGTGCAGTATTTTGATGAAATAAATGTATGCTTCTTTTTTTCCCTTACATTTCATATACCTATTGAAGAAACAAACAAAACTGAAATAGTAGAGCATTTTCTATTCAAAGTGAAAATAGCAATGTAAATACGTTCATGTGAAAGAGTGAAGTGGGTGGGCATGCACTTACAAACCTCATAAAATGTTTACTGCATTATTTTCTTGGGGGATGTTTGTGTAATTAGTATGAATGCGTTTACTGTTGGTCGTTTTTCGATCCACCTCAACCTTAAATGTTTGCCAATATGTATAGGAACGAAAATTCGATTAACCACACGTTTTGTGTGAAACACGCTTTGTCTTCTTGAAAGAAAATTCGGTTACATTCAAGTTGCAATATTTTCTTGTACTAATTTTTTTCTGTTTTTGTACATGCAGCTTGTCTATTACATCTGCTAAATAGGTCATCAAACGTGAAGAATTCAAGAGATCGTTCAATGTTCATTTTCTTAAAAATTTATCATCTAAAGTAAATTAATGTTCTATGTCTATCTCGTTTATGCCTTTATCCATGTAACCTATCAAATAGAATTCAAACGACAAACAAAGTCGTTAATATTGTTTCCAGTAACATATTAAGATAGAAGCTGAATGTATTGGTTAACTAGTGTTCTTTAAACGCATGCGATTAGTGTTTAGATCTGTCGTTATGTAATAGGCAAGCAGATTCCAGCCATACCCTGCTCCCCTCAAACAGAATGAACCTTCATTTAGAGTGAAAGATTAAAGATGCGGGCATCAATCTAATTCTAAAACATTGTTCCTAAAAAGGATTTATGAAAACTGGTTTAAAATTATAGCTATACACATATCATTGTCACCTGAGTGTAACACATCATGGCCGGTATGCTGTGTCACAATGACGGTGTTAAACATTAACACATCCGTTATGCTGGCCATAATTGTTGGTTTCCTAACCAATTAGTATTAACGCGATATTTCTTTTTCAGACTTAATTACATCGCATTATTAAAATGGTTTCAATCAGTATCATTTGTGATTCCAAATTTGTATTACACAGAACGGCTATGGCTATGAGTTATGATGGCATCGGCATCAGGTGATGAAAGGAAGTATTCCGAAAGTTTATATAAAGACACCTGTATATATAAAGATACATCTACACATAAAGACACTTGTATATATCAGCAATTGATATATTCCATGCCTGTTAGAAACAATAATTGAGATATGTGGCTCCTTTAAAAGAAATCGTTTCTGCTTAGTTGGGCTAAATTTTCAAATGCTTAGATACTCATCACAGTATAAGGATGCCACACAGGATACCAAAATTCATTTTAAACTAAAGTTTCAAAGCAAGGATGTACGATAAATCTGTTAATGTCAAAAGAACATTTGTTAATGTATAAGATGTAATTAAGAATACTTATAAAATTCGACTAATGCCTCTCATATTTCCTGGGGGATTGCTGCTTTTGAGTATACTTAACATGTCCATTGCGTTGTTAGTGATCTATTTGTGCATGGCCCTGTAACCGACAGCTCTGCATCTCCCTGTATGGAAGTGTCATGTTCTCCATTTATGGGATAGTATCACTGAATGATCCTGCCCTAGTATAGTAGTCAATGATCCTAGACACCATCAACCCTTCCGAGATTTAGCTCGTAATCGACAGAAAAAGTGGAATATGGATATCTACTTAACGTTAGTGAATTAAAAAACAAAACAGAAAACATCCCGCGGACGAGTTGTTAGGGGAATTAATCGAGTATTGCTGCAACCTTGGTAAAACAAGGGCTAGCCATTTCTGCCGTCGTTACCTGTTCTATTTATAAGGAGCTCTGTATTCCCGAGACGTTTCACCTCGGTCAGCAAAGAATCGTCTTTGTACACTGATATAACGCCACATTCATTTCGCATGGAATGCAAGAGAGAAGTGTTTTTCATACTAAAAAGGTATAGTGTATGTAAATATTTAGTGTACCTAACATTATCGAATTCACACATTTAACCATTGACATATGATTTGCTGTCCATTCGCTAAATTGCTGCACAGAAAATGGCACTGTTCTTGATAATGAAAACGACCGGTATAGAATAAGTTTGATTAATAATTAAATAGTAATTTACCTGGATATCGACATGATGTTTTTGTGCAAAGTGTTTCTGAAATAAATGTTTTTTGTGATCGTTTATCGTCCCACTTTGAATTAAAACTTTCCTGAAAATATTGATATTAATGATATGTTAAACTAATGTTGATGTTTACTGTCGCTTTTTATACGTGTGGTCAGGAATAACAAAAATAATTTAATTATGGGGATATTAATCTCACCTCTGCAATTATATTTTGAATTTTGAACTTTTTATTTGTGGTCCCCTACTTTTGCAGGCCCCTAGAATCAGTGAGGAGTAATGAAAGAATTAAACAGTTGTGCAATGCAGTGTTTAGCAATGCTGTCTTGAATCCTAAAGTATTGAAGATGTTATTCGCTGGTGTGTTTTATATAATGTTCTTCCGACAGAACCGACTTCAAATGAATCGCAATGTTTCTGCTTTTGAGAACTGTCAGTGTAAATATTACGAAATTGGAACAGTCTATAACAGTTCGTTTGGTGTTATTTGTTTCAAATCGCAACAAAGAAAAGATAACTCAAATGAAATAGAAATTGCAGGTTCGAACTAGGTACATAAATTCGCTGATAAGCATGTACAGGACAGGCTGTTAAATATCTTCAATAATACGTATTTTTAGGACGAGTTAGGAAACCAGGATCATGTTATATTAGGTCATAAAAGCTTCAGAAGTTTCATTTTATCTGACCATTAAATATAAGTTTATACATACGACGAAAATATTCGATCTATGCAGCTGATGATCAATGGTTAAAATCACATCAGATGAAATGTTTTCTTAGCCACAAAAATGATACGTTTGGTGCATACTTTCATTAATCCTGCCAGTTAGAATGGCATCTTGGATACCGCCATGATATTGTACAGGGCATGGCTCCATTTAAGGATTACTTTACAAATTGATTTATATATGGAAATACGATTCATTTCCTAATAAAAGAAATCGTTGTACTTAATTATGTTTTTAGGATTACAGTTATTCTTTGATCCGTGGACTGCCCTTGACATTATGCAGTCTGACAGAAAATTCGACCACATAAGAAAGTTACAACATACACGATTTGGCTTAATTGTATTCCCATCACACTTCGGTGTTAGACATCAATCAAGACAGGTTTTCCAATTCAAACTGATCAAGCAAACATCAGCTAACACATTACGGCAAAGTCGCGACACAAGTTCGGAATAGTGGAGAGTGAGATAGTTAAACACCCATAACATGATCGGCGCCGATCCCACGGAACGTGACCAGCATACGTACTCCGAAGTTACAGTATAAGAAGAAGATTGCAAATTCTATAATATCAAGATAACAGACTGTGTCTTTTGATTCCTAAGAATCGCACACTCCTGTTAAAGGTTCAATAGACATAGTTATTTTAGTAACCAAATGACTTTAAACGGATTTCAGTAATCACGTAGGCACGCGTTTTCGAATCATATCGTACATTCCTAGATTAGTTTGATTAGAATCACCGGTATAGAATATTGTACATAATTACAAACTTTCTATGAAATAGCAATCAACATTGATCACTAGAATCTTCGCTGCTAAATTCGGAGCCCAGGTGTATTGCTCAGTGCAATGTAACACTCACTGGTGTAAATCATTAAACTTGGCAGGTTTCTCAAAGTCATATAAGTTCACTACGTCTTTATGGTTAATATCTAAGAACTTTACGGCGACATGTTCAAGAATCACATTTCTGACGCTATGATTGCAATCTTTATGATGGTTGTAATTGTAAACGATGTCAGAAACATATTCGTTTTAATTTAATGTTATATGAATGTCATCTTAACCGGAAATAAGGACACATCTTAATATAAAATAAATTTAAACATAAAATCTTAGACTTTGTCTTTCACATATTTTGTTATATATCTATGAACCTATGAGCCGAGGCGCTTTATATGACGTTTCGGAAAACAAAACGCATGTAGACTACATTTCGTAAGGGCAAAAACAATGTCAGCATTTTTTTTTTTTTTTTTCGATTGCTAAGGTTCTAAGAAATATTTTACCTGACCTCTTTTGTTTGCATTTACAACAGTAAATACGTACGGTCATATTATAGCTTTATTTGTCGGTACGCCAATGCCTGTTCAAATTACGATGATTGATAGTCCATTTACTTGTCAGATTTTCTCTTTTTTCGGTATAATAAAACAGTTGAGGCTCACATTTCGAATTGTCACATTATTGAGGCTTGTGATAAGATACTTCTAATTCCGATGTTTTTCATGATTATTATACACGTCCCTTTGATAATGACACTTGTTACCATAGTTACATGGTTTGTGGCACTTTGACAGCGATGTGTGAAAAATCATAATTCTACAATTATCTACAAAAAAACAACATGTCAACATAATTACACTCCAAACATAATTCAATAAAACTAGGACGAAATATGAACAAAATAAATATTCAAACATTGACTCTTGAAAAAAGTACAGGGAAAAAAGAGTGGGTGTTCCGGAAGAGCAAATGTCTTCTGCTTTATCCACGGCATCTGCCATGTAAACCTTGATCAATAGCAGTAAATAATGTCACGTTCTCTCATCAAATTAACGAGCAAACACGTCCAACTTCATACTGCACGAACAGAGTATTTCCCAGTGAGATCACTGTGACGTCCCTAAAACACTTTAATTTTCATCGACCCGCATTTTTTGAAACCCTGTGTTGCGAGTTTGTCTATCAGTTGACGACATTTTGCACAAAAATCATGATAAATTAATTCTACGCCCTGACAATACCAAATACTCAGAATGTTCCGCTGATACGTCGTAATGATGTTACCGGTCACAGGAGTAATCCGTGATACTCCATGATAGGCAAATGTTCTGGACAGTTTTAGCTTGTTATTAATTTGATCAAGTTCAATATTTCTTGCTTAGAGATAGCAAAATGGGATATGCTTTGAATATACCCAGGTTGCACAACAGGATAGTAATCACATTGGCTTTATGCAAATAAATGTTTCGTGATGATAGAATGCACATTAGATGTATTGCTTCGTTAGATTCGCGTGAAAAACACATTTACTAAAACCATAATCTATAATTCTGGCCATCATATACTGACACAGCATTGATAAAAACTCAACAGAATAACTCAAAACAATTGAATTGTTCAATACCGGTAAAAAAAAAAAATATGTGTAATTTGAGATACAATGATGCCATACAGCGCGTGCCCATTATGACGTCATTACTGTGAATACGGCGACATTTCACATTCAATGGCTGTTTCCACTTGCGCACAAAGGAATGTTTTCTCAAATATCTAGGATTAAATAACATAAGTTTAATGCTTCAGAGTATACCTCAGACGACTTTTGATTGTAATATCATTAATTGACATCTTCAAACGAAAGTCGTCTTTTCTAATCACACGTATGCAGGTACCCATACAATGTATAATGGTATTTCAATGGTATTTCATGGATACGTAAATAATCTATGTTAATGCACTGATTCTTGTTTCGGTCAGACATTCTTATTAAGATGATATAGTCTCCTTTGTCAATATGCAGTGATAACATTTCCATTTACACTAAGAGGAATCGATATGTGAATATGCTAATTAATTACACGATAGATTGGCTCTGACTTATGTCTACAACATAAAAGGGTTGAGTTTTTCCCGAGGAAAATGACATTTCTAATTCTGACAATGATGCTGAAGTGCATTTAAAATAAACCTTGCGTATTGGGGCCACACAGAAAGCATTTCGAATGTCAGATATTGTTAAAAGGTGACACAAACTGTAAAATGATACGTGGGCATACCGAAAATCGTGAAGCGTAGCTCGATTCTGTTTTGGTGTCAATTATTTATTCAATTGTTACAAGGAAATGTTTCACTTCTGTCTAAAAAGTAATACGTTAGTATATGTATATGTTAATAGATAACTACTCAGATTTCAATAACTCATCGTCCAAGAGAATGTTCGACTAATAGTATTTCCGTCATGTCACGACCACTTTTATTTCAACGTTGTATGGTGTTTCCATGATGTGGCTTTGAGTAATTGTGTCACTGAACAATTGTATATACATTAATTATGAATGGATTAATAGTTTGAATGTATTTGACCCCTCCCCCTCTCCAACCTTGAATAATTGATATCACATGACACACTAATGTGAGATACTGTATTATACTTGTCATTATTATAAGTATTGACAGGTTTGGTATACCGAATTGAGCATAAATAATGAAAGTATACAAATTGGCATGGGATTTAATCATGAAATTGACGCCTCAATTCCATTTGCACAGTTAATATGTACATAAACTCATTACGAATATCAATTAAAGCCCTGAGGAGAATCAATCATGGTTAGGATATACAATGTAACAATGACGCGGAAATGAAATAGTTGAAGTATTATTTTCCTAGATTTATGATTGTGATATCTCATCATGGTATCCAGACCATCCTCATCTTCTCATATTTACGATTGTGAGATCCCATCATGCTGCCCAGACCGTCCTCATCTCCTCATAGATTTACGATTGTGAGATCCCATCATGCTGCCCAGACCGTCCTCATCTCCTCATAGATTTACGATTGTGAGATCCCATCATGCTGCCCAGACCGTCCTCATCTCCTCAAAGATTTACGATTGTGAGATGCACATACAGATATGTATGTATGGAAATGGCAAGTCACAAGAGATATAAAAGACAATGTGTATTTTCAGGAAATAACCACCGGAGAAACAGGAAATCTTGGAGATTAAAGATTATGCCGAATTTCATCCCGATGTTAGACGGAAGTCGTTGGCTTAATACTGTGACAAATCGGAAAGATTATTCTCTCATGTATAGGTAGGTTATCAGAAAAAGTAAGGATATTAAAGGGAAAAAAGGCGCTTGCTTTAAACACACGAGACAAGTAATCACGAACACGAATTTTCAAAATCAATTTCATCTTCAAAACTGGAGGCGTACATTGACCAAGAAACAAAATTCAAAATCCAAAGTATAAATGTTTATTTTACCCGTGATACTATTATACATCATGGTTCCTCAAAAGGCAGCTTTAATACCTTAAATCAAACGCTATACCGGTAATTCATTAGACACATATTATTCAGCTCATCGTTTAGGAAACGCGAGATAATATCAGTGTTCACGGGCTGTATATATCGATCTTAACACTATAAAGCAAATGTCCGTGATAGGTATTTTTGATATGATAGAACAATCTATGTGAAAACCTCAATATTACAAGATATATTGACAAAGATTATAATGAAAATAGCACACTGTAATTAATTATGGTGTTTATAAATGCAATGTATATTTTTCGATCATACTCAGACATCTAAAAGATCAGGAAAATCAACATTATTGTGATATGATAAAGTGAGTCTGA
The DNA here is from genome assembly GCF_031769215.1 of Ylistrum balloti. Lineage (NCBI taxonomy): Eukaryota > Metazoa > Mollusca > Bivalvia > Pectinida > Pectinidae > Ylistrum > Ylistrum balloti. The sequence continues at coordinate 552,127 of NW_026782208.1, forward strand.
ACAAAAAGTGATTAATTAAGAATTGTTTTGGTTCCGATTAGTTTTCTAATCATGGGTTTATCGGTATATACTAATAGATAGACGCATCATTAACGTCGCCTTATCAATCGATAGTGGAAGTAATTGCCAGTATTTAAAACACACTCCACCAGTGATTGATATGATAGGAATCACCTAGGTCGAGCATCAATGATAAATCCTACGTTAAGTGGAAGCCATTTTCTGCCACATCACTCATTCATGTTGTATGTGATAAATTGCGAATTCCGTCACAATATGAGAAAGGCGGCAGGCACTGTACCTGCATCAGCACATCTATAGAAAACTATGGCGTTAATGCTTTATAAAAAATGTCCAGGTAGAAAAGGTAAAGTGAAAGTGATTTGTACACAAAGTAATCAATGAACATTTGCAGCTGAAAGAAACTGTGCTTTACAGCCATTAAAATTAGCGTGCGAACCTGACGCTGGTTTACGCTTTGCTTAATTGATGATCATTTGTAAAGGATTCGCCATTTGAAATCCTTCTCTCAAATTGATCTTTTACACAAACCTCGACTAACGTTTCTTTCAATGACATAAACTAACATTAGTTCCAGTGAAATAGCACTTGTTCCGATGAAACAAACTGAACAATTATCGTTTATGTTTTATATAAGTTGTTATATTAACAGAGGATTCACAAATACTGTCACGTATTGCGATTATGTAGCTAATTAATGGACATTTGGATTCCTTAAATACTACGTGTATTGAGGAGATGGAAGCATCCTCCAATCCAACAGTCGAACATTGCAAACATTTGACACTAATTACAATTAAATACGTTTCTACTATTAAGTTATGTCCTTGACTAGATTGTTTGTAACACTGAGACAAGCAAACTGTCGTGAATAGAAGCAATGTATTTGAATCATTGAAAAGATTGATACTGATTCCTAGTGCAATGTACTTATATTTCAACTTCAGCTTATCTGCGTTGTGCGGCCTTCAGTGAGAGATATTTGTTATTCGAGAAGATCTGTTAGCCTGCAAGATGTTTCTAGACGTAGGCAATTATCTTCCCAGGGATGAATGTTTCGTTAAGAAAACAAGACACGTGTAAATTTCATCCGCAATACAAAGTGTTATTTCAGTATCTGTCTCCAATTCTCCACGGTATTATAAGATTCTGTCATGTATCGGGGTGTAGGATAAGGATATTCCATTCGAGGGTCACAAAATGTCGTAAAGCCAGGACTTTGCTGATGGAAATATCCCATCCTTCACCCCGACGTATGAAAGAGTACTTTCTCCCATTTCTCATTCTAAAAGATTTGGGGAAAATAGCTTCAGACGTCGATAGTGTACTAAAAAGGTCTCCATTTTACACGAAAATCATGTTTTTATCACACAAGATTAATTGACAAATCGACGTATAAAATGATATCTCCGTACCTAGATTTGGCAAACAAAGTTTCTCCTGGAAAATTTAACCAAAAAATTAATAGTCTTTGAAAGTAACTATCTGTACACATGCGTAAGCCATATTTGTTGACGTTTGGTGAGTTCGGTGCTATTACGTATGGTATGTGGTTTCGTAATAATTGATTTACGTTCCTATTATGATACTAATAATAGTTGACTTCCCATATATAGAGAATACATGGTTAGTGTCTTAAAATGTAAACTATATTTTTGCCATTACGCTGAATTTTGTCTATGACGTACGCCAAAATAATTGTTCCGAAATATGGTCTTAAATTTCAACAGATATGACAGCGATTTAATGAATTTTCGTAAATAACCTTGTTCATAATAATGCATAAACCGATCGTTTCAATAGTTATTATTGTTGTTAAACGTATCTTTTATCATTTCGGAAAGTAATTCTCTCGAATTAACGCAAGTGCTAAAATGTGGCTGTTTTTTGACACTACCGAATACAATAAAATTATATGTGACAGGCGTATTCCGACAAGGGAGGCGCAAGTTGCAGGAAAATATACAATTACATAACAGGAATTGTTTATGACCAGAAAACTGATATTCAGCCAGAACACCTGATGTCATCCTAATCTTCATTTTTCATTGGTTACTTATTCACATTTTTTGTCTCGTTTTATAGATTATATTTACTGTTTTTTGTTTAAAGTGATTATTCTCTAGTAAAATTTGCGAAGTCACTTGATCTGTGGTATGTCAATTTTGCCAGGAGATGCATATGTCGTTTCACTTGGTCACAAAGCCTGCAGTATATCACTTCTTTCTTTTACCTGATTATATAAATACATATATTGTAATTACTTACGATGATAATATCATAATAAACTTAAATATAAACTCAAACTTATCCATTATTAAGCATGTCTTCATTTAGCCTTTACATCATTAACCATCATTAATCAATCCATATTCCCTCACACACAGTATATTGAGAGGAGATGCGTTTTTAAGCAATACAATTGACTTGGAGAGATGTCTGTCCTTCCGTTTCTGGAATATTATACAACGCCTGTCAAACGGGAAATATATTGGTGTATTCTTGATATACCGATTGTATATAATACTTAAGCAATTAAGAAGTTTTTACAATCTAAATGATCAAATGGTTAATAATTAACATCCAAATTTCATTGGGAATTCAACAAGTATTGTGTTACACTAATTGAAAAGAAAAGTTCAATACCCATAAATGGGGTATTCGTGAAGCAATCTTGGTGTTTACTTTGTGATATGTTTTGACAGTACCGTCAGCATGTCTACAGATGGTATGATTGAGATCGGTATCTAAAGTACCTGCAGAATCTGGCGTTACATAATATGGGATCAATCGTGCATTTTCATTAACATAAGCGGCAATCAAATCCCCAAAGGAACTACAACAGTGCTAGATTTAAACTAGTGTTCAATATTGACGTTAAGAAACATCTTGTAGCGAAAAGGCTGAGGTCTCTTCCAAACTTGTACTTGGTTACGTTTTGATGTTGCCAGTCTAGATTTCTGAGTCTAGCAAAATTAGTAATAATTAATCTACTTGCTGGAATCTAATATCATTGTATATTAAATTGTATTGTTGACGTCATGTCTGATAGAGTAGTATTACGCAGTTTTATCCATCCTCGTATCATGCTGTACAAACAAACTACTGATGAAGCATAAAAATGCTGAAAATTGTTATCTTTATACAAATTGAATTTGCGAAATCATTCTCAAACATAGAATCATGGATTTTATTTTGTAATCATTATATCACTTTACATAAAAAAAATCAATTAGGAATGTATTTCCAGAAATGATTCATGCTATTTTATCGTGTCGAAAAATTGTACAGGTTTTTTTTTTATCAAATCTTGATTCTGTATATATGTCTATCTTTGTCATAGGTTAAAAAATAAATGGATTATATTTGGGATCAATACCCACTTGTAAGTTTTACTTATCCAAGTATAACTCTTACCTGATAAGACAACTGATTTTTATAGCGTTCACTTTCAACATAAGGAATAATGCGTTTGTGAGAGTAGTTATAAACAGTGTACGTCTTGTACTATTGTATAAGTAAACATCAAAAACGTCATTTTGTCATTATGAGAAATCTAATATAAATTGTATTAAATGTGTAAAGCGTCGAAATAAAACAGAATATATAAATATCACTCATTTTAACATCAAGCTTACCTTCTATCCAATATGCGAAGCTGACTGTGAATAGCATGCAAGCAAAGATAGTAATAAATAAAGTATTCATCTTGACTGCTGTTCAAATTATCTGTCTCACAGGGTCGAGCACTTAAATTACTGCACCGTTGAAATAAAATTCCGTCTCCTTGTTGTTACAGGTTATCTTTAAGAATAACCGCTTCACTTCCGGTGTTCAAGTGTAGTTCCAAATGCTCAGAATGGTCCGCTTTCCGCAAAGAGTGTAAGCGATTGTGACGAGCAGCTTTATATTGTCTTGTGGTGTAGTGCACGTGATCGCTCCCGCCACCGTTTACGAGATTGTGATCAATACTATCGCCTACTCTCAAAATTGGCGGGAACCTGTCACCTGGTCATAGATTTATCAACGAATGAATACATACCAAGATTTACGAATGTTGCATTGGATCGGTGCTTTGTACTGCCACAAACAATAATTAGACAGTGTCTGGTGTGTGATACCAAGATAGAATCTGATGAGGTCATGTTTTAAAACTCAAACTGTAATTACTGAACAATATTAGAAACTTTATGCTGAAATATTGTTCTCATATGAATCATTGTAAACTTGATATTGTACGACATTTTAAACCAATACAAACTAACATTCAACTTGATGAAATATATTCATTTTGATGAATGTTGAAAAGCTGACGATGTAATGACGAAAACCACGTCATTGGTGTAGGAGACTTGATATACCATGTATTTATACCATCTGATGGCAAATGGTTAAATACAACAATATTACAGTTACAAACATCGTTATCGTTAAGTGCATGAGAAATATAGATATATTGAGATACATATGAATATTTGTAAATATAAGACCAATGTAAATGAAATCACCATGACTTCCCGGGCAAAAATCATAATAATATGCTGATTTCAACTCAGCTGTGCACCCTGTAATGGAGACAGAAAGTTTGCGCCAGGCATTATCAGTGTATTTTGAGAATACCTCATACCACTGTTAATGGAAATGACAGTTACGAACTGACGTAACTGACATAGCTGACGTGTTATGGGAATTGTCACTAATGGTATTTAATATGATTTGAATTCCCATGTTTATCCATTTATATAGCTTTTTTTTCGATGTTTGGAGCCTGAGTATCAATTTACTTTATTTGTTATTTCTCCTTAATTTTCAGCTGCATTTCCTAGGGAAACTGTGTGCGGTTAACGTCGTAAAAGCGGCGAGAGAGCCACTAAATTCATTTCCAAATACCTGAAAAGTTTCAAGGTATTACGAAACTAGGAACATCATCGCGAACTATGCATTAAAACGTCAAGAATGTGAGAATTATCGAGTGCCATTGCGGATGTGTGACGGATGTAGAATGTCACCGTAAAACGCTAACTGTTTCACACTGTATTACAATGTCCTTTACTGATAACCTTTTAATGTAATTTGTTCTTTAACCATAATGTTGTGCAAATGTTTTAAATGTCAAGAAATTAAAAGATCGATGTTATTTTTATATGATACATGGTAACAACAATAATTTAATGTCAACTTAATGTATATTTTAGAGAAGACACTATTTTTTCTTTAAATATTTTTTCACTGTCACTGCTCTTGTTTTTATTTATTCTTTCTTTCAGTATTTGTAGAAGAATTGAAATAGGGTTAACAGGACATTGTGTATTGACGTTGCTTGCTCACCATACGTCGTCTCCAGTCTGTCCGTGAAACAATACTGCTATAGTTCATACGGAATCGAACATTGTTAGTGAAGCGAAATGCAAATATCACTTTATTGGGTAAATTGTAGACCATTCTCATTTTTCAGGGTTCATGTCTGATAATATTGTAGAGCGGAATAATTGGGAACGTGATTTTTTTGCAATTTGACAAAGGTAAAGACTTTTGGGAAGAGGCTAATGCCATTAACAATATTCCAGTCAATTTACGTATAGACCAACGTGACTTTGTGTATGAATGTGATGTTGAATAGGAATAAGTCATACTATACATACGGTATATATATATATATATATATGTCTGTATTGGACGCTACAAATGGCACTGCTTCAGCTTTTCAGTTACACATTAATGGCTGTATTTTACGATTTGTCAATGAGGGGTGAGTTATCGTAGTGCTATAATACGTCTGCCGTATGTCGTATCAATTCAACGCTTGATCAGGTAATTTTTTGGGGGGATGGTCGGGGGGGGATATTTACATGCAAGAGTTTTACTCGCTTCTATGCCTATGCTTTAAGCAAAATTGAGAGGAGTAAGGAAGTTGAAAATTTCGTAATTTATTTGGACTTTTGCATTATCTCATCTAGACTTTCACACTTTCAATCACTTTTGAATTCCCTCATTCGCATCCCTGGCTTTTCAGGCCCTTCACTTCACTGGTCTTATTTACCTTGTACTTTTTAAGGAGTCTCCGTATTAATCTTTCTTTTGTTCATATTTTGCCCCAGTTTTATGGAATTGGAGTTTGAATTATGTTGCTATGTTGGTATTTTTCTGATGTTCTATATTATATGGCTCTCTATTGTATCTAATATTAAACTTGCAATTAAAGGTTCGTTTCATTTGTGTTTTTGTACACTATTCAGACGGGGACGTGATTCTGCAGACATTTTAGAATAAATTCATTAATCTTATACTCATTCGTTTTATTCAGATGTACTGTTTCACACATACACCTGTTAAAGGCCTTCAATCATTATTTTATTAATGTATATTTAACAGAGATGATAAACTTTATTTTTGTTACAACGTTTCATTTTGTTCTGTCTAGTCTTAATTGAATCGTTGCATATAGATTTCTGAATAGTAAAATATCTGCATCCTCAAACTATGATATTTACATGTCACAGTTGTTTCGATATTTAAGGGTCTGTTCCCATTATCACGATTTTTGGGCAGGAAGACGTCAACTGACTAACAAACTCGTATGATATCATCATATTATGATATATTATGATAATGATATGTTAACATGTTGATGTTTTCGTATTCTTTTATATGCCAAACATATCATGTAATTTTATCGAGACATATTAACAATATTACTCACCACTTTTATGTCGTTTTTTTGTTGCTTCTTTGTTTGTTTTGTTTTTGTATTTTTGTTTTTAGTTTTTTGTGTTTTTTGTATAAAACCAATCAGGTTGTTACCGTTTTAAACAGTGATAAGAAAGTTTTTTATAAGCTTCATTTTGTTATCAACTGTTATATTACTATATTTAACAATGACAGACTAGACTGCATTCTTTATTGGTAAAATGACATATTTAAATGGAAAACATATTTGTACTGGAAACTACATAACGAGAATTATTATGAAAAGAAAAATGCATTTTTGATTCGAATTGCTCTCGTTTCTTTTAACAAAGCCAATTGGATCATTAAAGGTGCCATGGTACCATTGCTTCTGGAGAGAGAAGTATATCCTAATTGTCTAGGTCGACGACATATTCCACAAACTCCACATGAGATGGAAAGAACTGTATACAGGGTTTTGTCCCTGACGTCGTCAAATGGATGCCTTGTAGGTATTTTATGATTACTAGCTGAGAACATTTGATTTTATAATAGAGTAACAACACAATTGCAATATCTCCCATTTGCTTTGTCACAATTATGGTTAATAGACAAGATAGTAAAAACACATATTTAAACATTTTTTTCGGAGATGCATAAACATTTTGATTTGTCCATAAGTGATTGTTGTTTTTGTTCTACAAAAGTTATTTTCTGACTTGATACTATCATTGCTTATCTCCAAAGGATTATTTCGGTCATCGGGGCCACAATATTAGCGATGGTTACAATGTGTCTGTCATGAAAACAATGACAGTCTGTAATTCCATGTACTAACATTCTTTTTCTATAAAGATCAAACATCAATGTAAAGTTTTAAGGATAAAGCAGAACACTTTGTATTGGAAACAAACAAAACAAAGATAAAATGTGCCCTTTTTAATTATGAGTAAATTCCGGATTGCACTATACTCGATATTGGCATTATTTCCATAAAAAATCCACATTACCAATCTGTAGTTGGAGTGTTTTACAAAAAGGTAAATACGATTTGATGTATGTTTCGTTATTTTCGTGGCACATTTCCCCAAAATTTTGCGCAATATGTGGTCGAAATATGAGGCTGAAGACGGTTTACTGGCGATACAGTATCTTACTGACATTGTACATTGAGGGATAATACTTCAAGTTATCGATGCGTTAACAAAAGCGTATTTCAAACTCAATACCGACAGATTAATTTCAAAACACTTCATAAGTATCAAACCAGGTATTTCAGAAGTTTTATAGATGACATCTGTTATGTAAATCTTAGCGGCCAGAGTGAAAAAAAATGGAATATTTCCCAATAATGAAACTATGGTGAGAATTAGAGCTCACATTAAATCCCATCTTCATAATCGTTATCTAAATAAGTCCATGGAGAATAAGTCCAGGTGTTCCGGAAGCGTAAACGTCTTCTGCTTTACGACGCCATCCGCCATGTAAGTGTTGGTCAGACCAAGTAACTTAATGTCGGGTTTTTGTGTGAGAACAATGTATAAAGCATGATATTGTTTTTTAAATATATTCTCTCTTTTCCTATTGCTATGAACTGATATATAGTACAAATTTGTTCTTACGTAAACCTAATTCGTACGTTTGTTCAACAATCTCATAAGCAGATTTCATTAAGCTGTGACGTATACATACATATGTACATTTGGTACGTACGCAGAAGTCCTTAATAACGTAAGCATTTAATTGATTTAAGGTGTATGACGTGAAATCTTATTAATGTGATAGACGGATATATATAGATTCCAAGTGTACTTTTTATCACCGGTCTTAATTATTTATTCATATCCCTAATTAATAAGCCAATGTAAAACTTATCATAAGCACGAGGCATCTTTTATATCATTTTTGATAAGAATACCTTAATTAAATACAGGGATTGACATTACAATGCAACGCCTACATAACTGTTTATGAAATATATATATTGATGCTGTTTCCTTTCATGAACCCGCTGAATGGACAGAATTTGCATAAGTCTGAAAACCAATATCATTGAGGAAATTGGTTGATTTAAAGGTTGATTAAAAACATGATTTACAACATGAACCAGCAGACCACATCATTTATAATCCCTCAATGTCACATAGTGTTCTAGGACTTAACATTTACACCATCCCTAAAGCTAGTTCTCGTGTTGAGAAATCAATCACTGCTATATTGTGTACTTTAGCTTTGATTGGTTGGCTTTGAGTTTTTTTGTTAAATTACATTTTGAATTACACAGCCAATGATTCTGGTTTTAATATCAGACAATTCAATATGAATATAAATTATTCAACAAAAACGCTTATGGCCAATTGTTTCTTATCAAAAGGTTCCTTTACATTGCAAACCAATAAATGTTATTTCATCATCACACCTTGAAGAACAGTACGTTCTATTATCATTTTCAAATGACAAATTTGTTTGTTCTGACTCTGTCAGCAAAGGTAATATAGCAGCTTAATAATTTTTTATCCTCAAATAAGAAACAAATCATTTTCACATGTCGGATGAGGTTTGTTCGATTCTAATCTTTAATTGGACAATAATACATGGAATTGTTTCTAGCATTTTTTTTGTATGAAACTGGAGGGGTTCTTTAGATTGCTCTTTGGTGCCGTCGTTGTGTACCTTGTTCTCATATAAAGGCGTGAAAGAAGATCTCCAAGGTGAAAGAGCAGTTTGTTATATGTACGCCACGCGAACACGATATGTGAGCATTATACACGGCAACCGTGTTATTTTTTTCTTCATAAACGTTGGTTAGGTTGACGCTACGCACATACTTCATTATTTTAAATTATGATTTCTGGTGAAGTTAAATCGTCCATTCAATTTGTCCGTGGTTGTCAACTATTACTTTTGGTTTAATGATTGTAATAAAATGTGTCATGAAAAACTGACTTTTCTAAATATAGATCTGTTCTTGACAAATGTCAATTTATTTGAAAGCAAGATGTTACCAATATGCTAACAAAAGCGATATTTAAACCAAAACAGTTATTCTATTAATCAACAAAATCAAGGCAAAATGAGTTATCAAAGAAAGCAAAACCAATCATCCAGCTTATAAACTAATTTCAGTTTTTTTTCTAAAGAAAGCATCTTGGTGTACTCGTTAATTGTAATGACAAATAGAATCAACAATTTTAAAAAAGTAACTCAAAGAATAATATTTTGAGATTTTTGAAACACAAAATAGCCCTTATACGTGTAAGAATATATATATTCTATATATAAGACCAATTTTAGGATATCCTGGCGTTGTTTTGGGATAGCTGCCAATTCTTTTGTAAGAATCTAGCAACCTTGAGACAGTAAGGAGAACATGGGTAATAACAGTGTTACGCAGCTGCGATTCACATGGATAACCGAGCTGGGTCGGGTTCCCTTAAAACGTAGAAGAAATATACACAAAATAATATTGATGTAAAATTGTAACAAGGAATCATCCGATTATCTATTCGATATCATTAAACCATTCTTAACCAAGATAATTCAAGATATAAGGCAAAAATCTCTTTGCAGAACTGTTAGCATAGACTCCAAACATTGTTTTCTGAAATTAATGGAATTGGTAATACATTGAAAGACTTTTCACTCTCATTGCCAGCTTGAGAAAATGTTCTATTAAGACCAAGGACGTATTAAAAGACTAGTATCATTTTTAAAGAATATGGGTGAAGAAAGTTTTTTCTCGGTCAGCTGCGAATCTCATCTACCTCTCATTAATATCAGCTTCCAATATTTTTTCTTGATTGTCCTCTATTGACGACTCGACCTAACACAGTCTTTAAGTCAACACGTCCATGCCCATTATGACTAAGTCTATATTCTTCTCTCTGGCTGTCCGGTTTACACTACCCACATATATTTAACATTTTCATGCTGTAGTTAAGTATATTGATGATACTAAAATGTTAGATAATGTATAGCTTAAATGATTTTTGATGAGTATGTATATACTCAATCGAAATATTACTGTATCAGGGTGGAAATAAAATTCAGCTGTCCTATGGACAATTTCTCCTAATTTAGAACCAAATCCGTAATTCTAGACCTTAAAATCCACTAAATCATGATCTTATAATCCTTTACGTCACTAAGTAAGTGCCTATTTGTGTCTGCTTGCTCTTTAATGTCATTTGGCAAGGACAAACTTTACAACGGTGGAAATCAGTCCCAGAACCTTTGTATATTGGGCAGCAAGTATAGCAAATATGAGTTTACACCAAAATCACATTAAAGAACATTACTTATGCTTGGATTATCTTACATACAATTAGATTTATCATCGCTATAAAGTTAAAATGGAGTTGTCTCCCCTACACCAAATTTTGTATATGTTTTAACATCCTATACACATGTTCTGAGATAAGACTAGGATTATCTTTCAGCCGGATCTCTCATCCCTTTGTTATATAAAGCGATACAAAATTTGAAATCAAAACGAAACAACATCTGCTATTGTCAAGGTCATTTATAAATAGATTTATAGCAACGAAAGTACTCAACAAGCTAATGAACATCGAACACGGTTCACTTCATACCAAAGAAGAAATAATAATTTTATTGTAATAATTTTGTTTTCTTTTCTGAGAGACATATGGCAAAGTTCTTTTGAATATACATGTGGAGGAATGCCTAACATTTAAACTTTAATCTTTTGTTTTATTTTGTGGTACGTATCATTAGTTGAAACATGTTTTACTTACCATTCATCATTCATGTGGAAATTACCAGATTTTGACGTTTTTCAATCTCTTTGAGTTTTAGCCTCCCAGCTTTAAAATAAAGACCCTTAGCATCGCTGACGATTCGTACTTTAAGAGCGCAGTTTGAATTACTTGAACCAGAGCGTGCATCGCGATTGACGGAGTTTGTAAGATTGTACAAAAGATATACAACATAATAGCATTAATTTATAACAAAATAGTTAAATGCAATAGATGCAAACAATGAATTTAGCTGCATCATGCAGTTGTTTCGTCCTTTTATGATTAGTTCCAACGTTTTTACTAATTTAGGGTCCAATGTTACTAGTGGAAAATACACAAGTATACAACTAGTATCAATAATTTACGATTAGGAGATTTGTTCCACTTTTTAGTCAATTAAATGAGAGCTTTTCGTTACATAACAGAGCATTGTCATTATAATTGAAGTTACAATTTAGCACATTCTTCAACTTTTTATTTCGGTCAAGTCATTTGCCATGAGTTGAAATCCTATAATGTTTGTTTTCGTTCAATTCTGTTTTTCAGCAAAGAAACACATTTCAAAACAAGTTTAAAAAGTGGACGTGGAAATAAATTGAACATTTTGCAACTGTTTCGTTCTCTTAGTCACATCACTGAAAACAAACTTTTCGATATTTCCTCATTATATAAACAATGCGTGATTTGTTACAAAACTCTGTTGTACTGCCTCCATCACTGTGGATTGTGTATAAATTAAATATGACCATAGTACACACAAATTAAGAAATAGCACGAGCTTGTCTTGATTCTACGTTTATCTATCGTTTGTGATTGATAACAGAGTAATGTTAGCATCTTGCTGGCTTGCATTAGTGCAGCGATCATTGGAATCGAATGGGACGAGAAAATACTTGAAAAAGTAGTAAGAGCTCGACAGTATCATTGACATAAGACAGAAGATGTAATGGTAGTCAAATCACACGAAATCGTAATGTTGTTTTTTTACTTGTAGCAAATAAATGTCGACGCGAAGAACCGATGAATAGCTACATCAAGATATTCTGCTGATGAGTTCAATGTAGTAAGATGAACATCGAATATTAGGATGTATCGTTAAATAAGGTTGAAAAACAGAAGCCTGTCAAGCTAGATTATCATGCATTGATTTATCAATTTGTATTACTTTTATATTGATTACTGGATATGATAGCTAAAAATAGATACCGTAGAACTGCCAATGTTGTCCCTATAATTACACTACTCATAAGGTGTCACCAAAGGAGGTAAAGGGGCAAATACATAACATCTTACATTATTCGATTTCTTACGTACTGTGATCACGTGAGTACATATATCAGTATATAGACAATGTAGAAGCCAGAGTGAACCTGATGAAATAAAATAGAATAGTTACGAGAAGGCTTCAAATTATAATCTTATAATGAAAACCATGCAGATGAATCCAAATGTCTTACAAGTTTGTAATATAGACTGCGTGAGTCTAGATGAAGTGACCAAAATCTTTTTTCATGATAGCTCAGTATAAAAATTAGCTCTCTCCAATACTGAAGGAAAATACTTTCTTAGAAATATTTACGCCTATGCATCAAAGCAAAATCATTCAGCCTTATTACTGGTAAAATGGTAATGACTCCATAAGTTATCTCAATGTCTATATAACGTATGTGACTCAGTGATTTCAAATTATCATGTATACACAGACACCTGTCTGGAATTTGCCTTTCATATGATTTCATATTGTGATAACCATAGTTTATCACAAGGGCTAACTTGAAAGTAAGGCGATCAAATGAAACAGAAAATGTAATTTTAGATAAGGCCAGGATTTTCTCTGTTGTTGCTAATGATTGCTGCCGATGATTCTGATTTCTGGTAAATTACTATATTTACAATCACTGACTTTGAACTCAATAGAGAAAAAGCTTAAAATCCCCACACAAATCGTCGCATTTTTGTGTACAAATATTTATTCTGGTTTTGAACCAATGCTGCTGTGTAGCAATATATTTACAAGTACTTCACTGTGAAAAACAATGCAAAGAAAATAATAAAAGAAAGAAAATGAAATATAACCACAGTTCCAATGATAAGAAAAGGATACTTAAAGATCAGTTGGACGGTTAAAGGCAATGAAAAAGATCAGCACATGTCAAATTCATGTCAACATGGATAGAAATGTACTTTCTTACGTAATAATGATGAATTTGTTGTTGGTACCTTGCATCTAAATGTTTACAATAAGTATAACATAACTGTGTTTTCATTTTTGTACCACTTACAACAGTAACCTGCCATGTAAATCTTAGGATTATGCTAAAATACACTACTTTGTTTGTAATTAATGCAAAGGATAGAATCATTCGGTGTTACTGAAGGTACTCAGAGATTTTTTTCATTGCCATGATACTGCGTTCTAAATGCTGGCAACTGAGAGGGCGTGCAAGGACATCGTCATTTGTAATATGAGATAAAAAAAATATCTACAGAATCTTTACCAAACTGCAAAATTGATTAAACTAGAGCAAGACAGGAACAAAAGATATATCAATGTAGACAAAAGAATCCGTTGCAGCTTTAAAAAACCCAGCTAGAGTTGACATGTGGAAGTGTCAATTGCGTAATCCAAAGACATTTGAATACACATTGACGTTGCTTGGTATCCTGTATATTAAAGAAAAATAATAATACCATATTCAATATGCTGATTGTTGACTTTCTTTGGAGTCTTCATATAAGTATTGATGAGGTGGTTAAATTTCCCTTTCAAGCCTTTCCATCAGCAACTTCACAAATTATGAAAGTTACGTTTGCATAAACAACAAATAAAATAGCAACATGTCAACAGAATCATAATCCAAAATACAATTCGATAGAGTGAGATTTACACGGAATCTCTTGAAATAACACGAGGAGAATAAGGCTAGAGCTCGTATATACGAAGCCGTTCTTAAGCTCAAACTTAACTTTTCTAATTGTACTCCTGTGTAATCTGGTGAGAACGCACTCAGAATTCATATTCATAAGCATTCTAAAATTGTCCTCTGCTGAGCACTGTTCAATGTTTTGAGATTAGTTTGTATATAAAAAAACCTTTAGTAAACAGCCTTATACATCTAGAAACCAATATGACAGAGGATGAAAACGGGTTGAAGAAGTGAATGAGTTTGTCAGTACCGAGAAAAATAACTCGAATCAAAACAGTATCTCCCAACGAGGATCTCTTTGAAGAAAGACTGGAACAGGATAATTAGACAAAAATAGCCTAACTAGTAATTACAACATTTTACCGCTACTTCTACAATTACACTACTGTCAGGCAAAGAAAAACGCCAGGCAGACAACAACCATTTGTCTCCTGGGAAAATTCAGAATCTGCTGATTTGTCAAAATCATTTAAGTAAACGAAATATGCTCTGTAGCATATACCTTTGTAGTATTGATAGTAACGACATTTTGTTGACGCTTCTACTCTGGATAACTGGTCGTTCCTGGTTATTTTTAGAGTGTCAACAAATACAGCAGGCCTATTTTAGACCAGTCAACACATGTATTCATGAAATCAGTGCCGCCCGTCAACTGAACGGCTTGTACATAACGTAGACATATAGGCTTACACGTGAATATGTCAACCAAATATGAACATACAGTCGCACATGCAATTCTCACGATGTTTGCTCACCCTCGCCTCCTTTCCTCTCATACCTTTCTGTACATAGGATTAGAGTACACCCGAACGCTCATTATTTGTCTGATGAAGATATCCCGTGTAGTATCGAAACGTCACACTTGAATCGTTGTTAAAGAACGTCTTTTCCATTAGTGTATTCTTTTGTTGATTGGCTTTATACTTTTATTTCATGGCAACGGAGTATGCAATAACATCACTTGTGATGCATGATTACTGTGAACTGTTTGCTTCTGGAAAAAATGACTAGCTCGGGGATTGATTCCGTGCCAGATCAAATTTTAAGTAAGCTCACATGACAACAATTTCAGCAGTCTTCTTTTACTATATCACACTAGCTGGGAATTTGACAAACACTAATGTTATCACATTCACGGACTTTAATGATGGAGATCAAACGCTAATTAGAATATTTGATGTGACGTCAACCGCACCAATGTCATTAATAACATGTACGTAATTGAACCGCATTTCACTCACTTTTTACTTACGGCTTGATAAGGCAGAGAGAATATCAAACGAAATCGTTATTGGTTTGGTTCTGGTTTTCTTTCAGTGCAATCGTTTTCTTTATGCAGTAAATTTGACGTATTCAGTATTGCATCAAAAGTACAATGGGCTCTGTGCTATGATTCCTGATCGAAATATAACATTAGTAAGCTTGTCATACATGATTGGTGATTTGTCGGGATCATCTCTATTTAATCCGATTTTCTTAAATTAGCTCTCCGCCATCTGCTAGAATATCTTATCCGCTGACATGGTGTTATCGAGTAACATTAGAATCAGGAACATATTTCCCTTGTGACTTCACTCACATTCAGAACCCTGCTGAACACTAGTGGTGGCCAATGAAAAACTTCTCTCCAGAAAATGACTTGACGTTAATGTCATCGTCAGCTGGTGGTAAGTGCGGCCCCCATGGGGAAATACGAACTGACACGGATAATAACAATTTGACTAAATTTGATAAAATTGATTCCGGATTTTGTATCATTATTTTTATGTGTGCTGCAGGTACCATGTAGATATCCCGAGATATCTTTAAAAGTACAGACATGTCAACCAAAACCTTAATTCAACCTGATATTCGATAAAACTTGGTCAAAATAGGGTCAAAAAGAAAGATTCCTGAAAAAAAATCCACTGTACCAAATAGATCAGACCAACTGAAATTGGGATTTTTTTTTTTTTTTTTGTCATTGATTTGAAGTAAGCAATTTGACAGTACAATAAATGACATGAGACAAGCAACCGACGCGCGATTGAAAGTGTCTTGATTTGCGTTATTTTTTTTGTTTTCATTTTGGGTTTTTTTTTTTTTTTGTTGCCTTTTGAGTAAAGTCACAAAACATGCACTTAGCTTTGTCCGTTCCATTACTTCAAGTGTCGTGACTATTGGAGATGTTGAGGGAAATGTCCATTGCTGCTCAGAAATGATCGAATTGTTTTCTTGATTTGAAAATCACGCATCATTTGTGGTTGTTGCAGTTATATGGTTTCTATGGTTTCCACTCTTTTTATCACCAATTAAGGTAGAAAAAACACTATTAGTAGATCCTTTTAGTGTTTAAACTACACATTGTGATAAAATATTAATACTTATATACAAGCATGAACAAGTTTTGCCGATGCTTTCATGCAGTGACATAAATTTTGAGCTTAGTTTTCCCCAACGATCCATTTTAGCGGAAACCTTATTTTGGCGTTGAATCTTGCTCTAAAATATGATAGCACAAATTGCATATTATTCATGCTGCCTATAAGTATAGAAAGTATTACGAATGCGCGAATTCTCTAATTTGTAAAGAAAAAGTAAATAACAGCCAAACCCTGAAAGCGCCAACATAAAAAAACTGTGTGTTAACACTTTTATTAGAAATTCCTTTGTAATCATTAATTTAAGAAATATTTTTTTACAGATATTTTAACATGACGCGCTAACGCGCGTCATTGAAAATATCTGTAAAAATGCAGTTTACACACCAGTAAACAACAAAAAATTAAAATTATTTCTTATATTTACATTTTTTTGGTTTCCTCTTTGAGAATACCGCATTAAAAAATTCCGGTTTCAATTGTTGGACATTACACGCTTAGGCGAGAATACCCGACATCTGATGGAATAGCCGAACAGCTGACTCCAATTTGGCGGGGACAATTGTCATACACAAGACGTAAGCAAATATAGTTCCACAATATAGCATCATTTATTTGAATTATTTCCTATTTAAATTTACAAAATTTTTCCCCTTTTATCATTATACTTATATTTATTCATAAACATAAGAAGTTGTCTGTAGGTTATCATTTTCATTCATAGCCATCCGGTTTTGATTGGCATCACGCCAAGTGTGCTTGCTGTCAAGTTACTGAAGGCCAGTGTATTCATACGCGTAAGGTTTACCGAAGTGTAAACGTCAATTTCGTTGGTAGGTCTATATACAGGATACACACCAGAAATGTAAATATAAAAGAATAACTACGTATTCGACGGTGTTGAACGATCCTTTAGGAGTATATAAACAATGTATCTATGTTCCTTTGTTTAGAAAATGGACTAAATGTATGATCATGATAGTTTGTCTCCAATTACTTGAATTTAGAAGCTGACATTGGTGTGACATTCTTTCTATTCCTCTTCACGATATTTGTTATCATTTCCACGAATCAAACTAAAACTTATAGTTTTATCAATTCGAGTTTATTCCATACTTTTTAAATAAATGCAGTTTATTTACGCTTAACTTTTTGTTCAGTTAATGCCATGACTATTTATTTAGATCTTGAAGAAGATATGAGTCTTTCAGTTTTGAAGGAGGTACCATACATGGTCTTGTTATTGAATAAATTCAAATACTCCAGCCTGGTTAACGCAGGAACAAGGACAAAGAGAGATAACTCTTTGGTTGTATTGTTTGGTTTTAAAGTTACTACATCTAATAATTATGTATTGGAACATTACAGCTTGAATCGAGTACTTTTTTAATACAAGTCGATCATCTTAGTGTTTTCTACCTTTGAATTATCATCTGAATCAATATTTTTGTGTTAATCATGTGCATTTATCTTCTAGTCTTAAAACAAGCTACCACCAATTGTACACGGGCTTAACTTAGAAACTTGTGATGTTTAGTTTGTCCGTCGAATCGACACCGCTCTGAACAGATTTTGACATATATGTATATTAAATTAAGTAAGTTACAGCCATTTTAAAGAACCTTTGGCGATTCAGAACGTTTAACGATCATTCCAACCTCTCATCGAAACAAGTTAATGGATTATCGTATTAACTTGCTAAATGGTTTATCTATCGCATTGCAGTGGTCATCACAAATTAGATTTTGGATATAAAAGTTAATTTCTGTCATTACGTCAAATGATTTTTATTTCTTAAATCATCTGTTTTTAAATAATATATTCTAGTTATTATTTTGACTGATTCGGTATGCATTTCAAGTCCCGCACTGAATAATTCAACATTCTGTTCCATCAATTTAAAGAAATTTATAACGCATTCGTCAAACAAAAAAGATATGGTTATCAGAATGCACATGCCGAGCAATGCATTCCACTTGGTTCTTCTGAATGAATTTACAGGCTTGAAATACAAATCGAAAACCAAAACCACAAATGTGAATACCTCGATTCAAGTATTGTTATTTCTCCTGTTCACAATTTGCTATCGTGTAATTGGTGAATTCAATAAAACCAAGATGACGTCTTATCGTCAGGAAAATTATGTTTTATTCTCATTATTTCATGTTGTGACCTCAGCTTGCACTTCTTTTTATAAATTCCCAGTCATTCATTCTCTTCTTGGAAAAAAAAAACAAAAAACAAAAATACATTTGATGCCCAAATTATTACGCAAAACGAATGGACCCTTTAGATTTAGTGGTCGCCTGTGGATCACAACAGGTTGAATGGGGAAGTGAGAAATATATGTACTTAATTTCCTACGATTAAACATATTTGTTTTCAAGAATATATATGTTTTGAGGGTTATAAACCTACATTGTCATGTTTAAGAATCTTTCAAACCGTTATTGTAGCTCCAAATCAACCAAAGAGTGTGGATACATGGCGACTAATGAACGTGTGAATCGACAATATGTGCCGGAAGGGTAAACGTGTATTTTTGCACTCTGCAAATTTAGGCCAGCCCAATGTTTTCTTGTCGAAACTTTTTCTTCGAAACATTACAGATGTTGAAAGCCTACCTATTTTAAGCTCTGCGTTGAAATGGACGAAAATAAATACCAAGCGCAGAAAACAAAACATCCTCAATACTGTTATTAGCAACGCATTGGTAATCAATATTAAATGTACATGACTGTAAACATACTGTACAAAACAAAGACCACCAAAGATCGTATGAAAGGTTAAATTGAAAACGTTTGTTGATGAAACAGCACTCCCCTTCTATGTATACATACATATCAATAAAATAGCAATATGATCACAAATTAATGTATTGAGCAAGTAGAAATATTCAGGACAAAGTTTATTCAAGTACTGTTATAGATATTCCATGACGCTTGTTATTACTTGAAGCGATATAACTGCAATTCGGACTTCAAATTAAAAAAAGCAAATATCAAAGGGTCAATAGCCATATCAGTCATCTCATAATTACTTTGAGAGGTTTTAATAATAGTTATAAGTATTGACAAAATCAAATGAATGTCCATTTTCAACAGGGTAACAGATTACGCAATCGTATTATAACTTGTTTTAGATGACGGCCGCGATCATCCGTCTATGATTTCGGGTCGACGAACAACACTTGGTAAAGACAATTTCATGATAATTATGACATTGATGGCATTTGAGGCGTTTGAAACGTGCCTTGTAGTGAAAAAAAAATCCAATAATTGTTCAATCATTTAACATATTGCTCTTCATAACGAAAAATAAATCATCAAAGTCTGCTTGTCTTAAAAACCCGTAAATCAATGTCATCATAAAGGCACAAATGGAACTGAAGAAGTTATGAAATGTATTTTAAGACTGAGACCATGTCGATTACCTTTGATTTTGGAACCGACCTAATAACAACATATAATCAGGACTGCTTCCGGACCATCTAGGACAGGTTTCCACTAAACTAATTAGTTTAACTCTAGGAAATCCGTAACATCCACACTAAGCCTCAGTTTATTGGCACGCGTATAACTTGTATGCTTTAACGGATGTCCGTAAAGTGATAATAGACAACTTTAACCATCTCAAGATTATTAACCACACTTCCCAATGTAAATACAACTAGAGGAATCAAACTTTGAAATATTTACGTTATGTGCTGGATTTATCACTTCAACAGCCAGTGCCATTTTGAGGCAGGGTTTCCTATAGTAGCTTGCGGCTACCTCGTTGAACAACATAGGATGGCTCATTACTCGACATTCATTTTGATAACGTGTCACACAGAAGGCAACAACCTTAACAGCACCAACCTGTCCGTTTCTCAGCATCCTGAGAACACACAATCCTCAATGAGTTTGGAATGTCGAATTGCGTGGCAATTGCGTATGTCAACGCTCTTATTAATAAGCGCACTTATTAAAAGAAGAAACACATGTATCATATTTAAAGCAGAAACTAATTGTCTTATATTAGGATCTTTGTTTATTACATAGCAGTAGCTGGTCGACCATTGACCATTGATACAGTTTATAATCCGCATGTGGGGTATGATTACCCAATTCGGAGGTATCGAAACTTCTCGTCGTCATTAACCAAGGGAAGAAATACATAATAATATCCGGTACTTCATAAAACAAAACAATGCGTTTACAAAAAAAAATCACACCGTCTCTTTTTTTCATGAGGTGACTGGGTGTACAGAACATGGTTGATACACATGCCGTATGGGTGAAGAGTGTCGAACGAAATTATTGGTTTGTGTTTGCGGCACCTGAAGACTTTCATCGGCGCTTCTTTGATCCTGATCAAAAAGCCAAGCATTATTGTCATTGTGTTCAAAGAAATGGCTATAAAAATTGATTCCATCTACAAGGAGCGGGAAAATACAAACGAAGCCAAGAATAATGATACCCACTGTAGCCACGTAAAGTGATGATGGTCTAGGGTCGTTTGCACATACAAGACTACGTTTGTAAGAGGTGGTGTTCTTAACAGGTACTTCGGTGTTTTTCTTCAGTTCATCCAACCTGTTGTTCAATGCCTCCTGTGTTGTAATCACGGGCGTGTAAGGATTTGGACAAGCTGTGAAGAAAGACGAACAACTACGTCATAGATAAGCACCGAATTATAAACAAAACCTTGGAAAAATCAAAGAAACGAAATAAAAGCTGCAAAACAACGTCCATTCAAGGGGATGTTCAGGTACAACTTGGTCGTACCGGGAAATATAGTAGACCTATCAGGGAATATAACAGGAACGGACACCAACCAAATCATAAGAACAAGTAAGTACCAATATGTGAAAATATCATAATCAAAACTCATTTTAAACATAGCTATGGGAAAATATGAACAAAAGAAAGATTTACACGGAGACTCCTAAACCATAACAATGAGTATAAGACTAGGTGCTCCGGAAGGGTAAACGTCTTCTGCATCATCAACGAATCCCGCCAGGACCTTATACGGAAATACTGCTTAAACATTAATAAACCGACGGACAACATAGGTCATATCTATGATATTCCCATAATCTAAACACAAACGCGTTACAAATTACAACAACTAAGATTAGGATTATATCCCATATCAAATGTGGATTTCTGTCATAGACTTTGATCACCAGGGTCGGATGAAGCGGAAAAAAAACAAGTTCTACAATGCCACAGGCATACAAAGAAACAGAAGCGTTAGACAAATATAGTTATTATAATCACAATACGGACCACACAAAGGAATAAGATATTGACCGGAAATAGGATATAAATATACTACATGTAAATATCTATTTTACACAAAATCTTTCTGTAATGACAAATGAATAAAGAGAATATTTGTGAAATATTCGGTATTTAAAATAGATCAGAAGATATCACCATGAAGGATACACTTCTCTAAGTATCAAAAGATATTGTAAACATAGACAAAAAACTTCTTTACTAAATATTTAATATGATTCACTAGATGAACAATATTTCATGCATATGAATCATTTTACTCTCAGGGGATTACTTTCAGTAATCAAATGATGTGACTTTAGATACTCGTTCAGTTTAATAACATGTATAACGGGAATTCGTGCGTAGAGCTTTTTCTGTGTTTTTTCGGTAAAAGAGTAATTAAAGGTAATACATATGGTTATCTACATGACATGTTTAGCTGTAAAGGAGGCTGTTTTGATGAAACTTTGTCTCACCTTTGCAATCCGGTAGACTTCCTACCCATACTCCCGCCGTACAGGTATGTATTGCATCACCTGACGACAAGGTGTAACCTGTGATACACGAGTACAAAGCCGTACTCCCAGAAGTTGTGCCACTATATAAGAGATGGGTGTTGACTACTGTTGACGGTGTACCACACATAACACTATTTGTAACAGGTGAAGCCGTTGTAGGTGTTGCTGAAAGAATTCAATTTGTTTCATAATAAATTCAACCATTTTAAGAAAGCGACATAAATGACCATCGTTTACTCATCCAAGAAGCTACGACGTACATTTGGACTGTATCAAACTGTTCTCACCTGAATTTGTTACAGAAAACGTGGTTGTAGTGGGGATGGTACTGGTTGTAGGCGGGAGAGCTGTTGTAGTTGTAAGCGGGACAGTAGTCGTTGTAGGCGGGGCGGTAGAGGTTGTAGGCGGGAGAGCTGTTGTAGTTGTAAGCGGGACAGTAGTCGTTGTAGGCGGGGCGGTAGAGGTTGTAGGCGGGAGAGCTGTTGTAGTTGTAGATGGGACGGTGGTAGTTGTAGGCTGGGCAGTAGTCGTTGTAGGCGGGACGGTAGAGGTTGTAGGTGGAACGGTAGTAGTTGTAGGCGGGACAGTAGTCGTTGTAGGCGGGACGGTAGAGGTTGTAGGTGGAACGGTAGTAGTTGTAGGCGGGACAGTAGTCGTTGTTGTCGGGACAGTAGTCGTTGTAGGCGGGACAGTAGTCGTTGTAGGCGGGGCAGTAGTCGTTGTTGTCGGGACAGTAGTCGTTGTAGGCGGGACAGTAGTGGTAGGAACCTCTGTTATAATATATGATATTAAAAATATATCAATATTCAATACAGACATATATCAATTTATTTTTAGCCAAATGTAAAAATAAAATGTCAAAATGTAAACAATATATACTCTGGGGATAAAGAAACGCAGGGTGACATTATTTGCAATATCTTGCGAAGGCGCGATTATAAACAATGAAAATCGGTCAAGCAACTCCCTAGAATACAGTGCATGTGGTCCGGTATCGAATGTGGCATCATTATTTTGCACGACAATTTTTCCGGGTAAAGCACGAAACAGGAAAATCCCGTGCACAGAAGTATTGTTATATTGAGTTATATTGTTCGTCATACCATTAGGTAGTCTTAAAAGAGATACATCATTTACCGATAATTTGATTAATTTCTGATAACATTAAACAATGGCACGGCTGCCGGAAGTTCATAGGGGTCAAGCCACTGCGATGATTATGCCGGGTCAAATGCAAATACAGGTTGCCAGACTTTTCGGTGTCAATATTTGCACTATAGAACGTCCTGTCAGACGTCCACGAGAAACTAGGCGGGTTGCTGACAGACCTAGGTCGGGGCGTCGGCGCGTGACGTTACACGTCAGGGCAGGTTTATGTGTCTCTTATTTGCTTAATCGGCGCCTTATTGCCATTGAATCGGCCCTTAATACCGTAGGTACTCATAACCATCCTATCCATGAAAAAACTTTATGGAAACATTGCGGGAAGTTGGTCTGCAGGCATGTCAATCGTTTGTAGGTCTGCCACTTACTGCTGTTCGTCGACAACGTCGTATGGCTTGGGTGGCGGCACATGCCCCCAGAATACTCCCACTGAGGCAGTGTTTACGGATGAGTCTCTGTTCACCCCGTTTCGAGCAGATGGTCGACGTCGTGTATACCGACTGCCGCTAGGTATAGAGATCAGCTCCTCCGACCCCATGTTATTCCATTATTGCACCAAAACAACCTCACATTCCAACAGGATAAAGCTCGGCCCCATGTAGCAAGGATCTGTCGCGACCTTTCCACTAACAACAATATCCACCCACTGGACCCTATTTAGCACTTGTGGGACCATCTGGATAGACAGGTTCGACGACGCCAGTCTCCCCCTGTTACTCTGATCCAACTGAAAGCAGCCCTCTTGGAAGAATGTGTTAACATCTCCATGCGGAGGATAAAGTCACTCATTAACTTCATGCCTAGGAGAATCAGGGTTGTGGAGAGAGCGAATAGGGGATATAACCGGTATTGACTGACCACCTCCCACAATCAGTCCATTTTGATTTCAGATTGCAGAGTTCTCTTTCAATTCTCTTCAATTACATCTTAATTACCCGATACAAATCGTTGATTTTGCAGTTTGTTATGTATGGATTGATCTTCATTCTTACTTTGAAATATTGAATATTATACTCGACATCTTGCCTAGAATCATCTTCAAAGTGTACCCCGCGTTACTTTATCCCTGGAGTATACTGACATACTTCATTGACACACTTAAAGTCTTACGGGACAACAAAAGCGATGTTCTTTGAGGTCATGTATGCATTTCATGTAAGGAATTCAATTATCTGCATTTTTGTGTACGACCATATTGGTGAACGATATTGTTGTTATCGGCATCCTTTGCCAAAATGTAAAAGTTTACCTGTTTTACAGTCACTGCCAGTCCAGTTCACATCACACGTGCATGATACGTTGATATGGTCCATACTGGCAACACAGCTGCCGTGTCCGCATGCACCCGTTACTAGTAATAAAATCAAAATTGCAGTTTTATTTTAAATCTTTATTGTTATATTAAGAACATCTTATTAAATCAGTGCCATAAATAGCACAAATTGCGACAGGTTGACTTGATGAAATAAATGAATCAAAACAAAATCACATACTCTTTATTACAGATATATTTACACGACTACCTTGTTATTCCGGAAATATCGGCATCTAATATCATTGCGTATTATACATATATTATACAGCTTATTTTGATGTCAAGTTAAGACAATGAAATGGCGTATCGTAACAACTGGGACCATATCTGTGCTGTTGAAATAGACAAGTCTGGCAATGAAATATATATTTTTTGCAATATCTGCATGAATAATCGATCACGTGATAAAATTATCTTAAATCCTTTCCATAGCTAAGTGATTTATGAAACACAGTTTATTTACCCTCTAAAAGTTCTTCTTCTCACATAAGACCCTATATAAACATGGACTTGTAAGCTATATCCTATCATGTACATTTTGTATGTTATTGAATTTGAATATTGATTGATACTTGTTGACCATTGTGGTTCTTTGCTAAACAACAACTGGATTCACAACGAGGCGGTGAACAATTTGACGAAAGCACTGTACGTTCTAGTTTATCTTATCATTTATATATATTATATCCTTTTACAAACTTGTAAAGAAATGTGTTTCACATGTATAGGTGCGGTTATAGAGGAATATTTTGAAAACAATTTTCTCATGAATGAAAAATACAGAAAATATCTACTTTACTAAGATTACAAAAACGACATACATGTATACCACCTTTCAATTTAAAACAGATCGACGTTAATGTTATAGACGGAAGGTGTATTTAACCCATAATTCAATTAATTTCGTAATAGCCTTGTCTGTGCTATTTCCTAAGATTAGATACGTTTGAACAACACATACATTTCAATGCTTGTACACAATACTCACAAATTAATAGCGTCTTTCAATACAATGTAAAATGAGACACAATAGGAAAAACATACGAAATAAAAAAGAACGAACAACAAATATCTTTTAGTTTTTTTCCGAAACCAAATACGACCTATACACCCAGGTACATGTTAATTATAAAAGCATGTTAATGAAGTTATGGTAATGAAAACTTCATGATTATTTCTGTGGATGTTAGTGTGTTTACTAAATGCATTTTCGTAATAAACCCTGCTCTGAATTGGTCCACTGAATACTCAATTTGAGTTTTTTTAACATGACAACAAAGATTTCGAATACTCTAATGAGAAGAATGTCCATGGATATGCAGAATGTATATGATGATTTTATATCTGCGTAATGAAATTCTTAGCATTCTGTATCAAACCACATGGAAATCACTATTTTCACGTATAAGATGCTAATAGCAATCCACACACTTACCAATACCACTAGCCGTCATTATTCG
Organism: Ylistrum balloti; assembly: GCF_031769215.1. NCBI lineage: Eukaryota > Metazoa > Mollusca > Bivalvia > Pectinida > Pectinidae > Ylistrum > Ylistrum balloti. The sequence continues at coordinate 578,588 of NW_026782208.1, forward strand.
TATGGTTACTTGTGCTGTATCTGACAGCTGATTCATGTGACCGGAAGCCCAAATGACGTCGTGGTATACCATTTTACCCCCAGAAGAGTCGGACGGTCGCCACAGCAATATCTGTGACTCAGTGTATACGTAAACAACTCCTCCAAAAGGAACATAGCTTCCGTCTGTTAAACTGTTTCCTGTTCCATAGAATCGGAATCCAGGGTTGTTTCCATCAGCGACTGTGATCTACAGCAGAGTAATAAAAATAGTTATTGTAAGAACCTGAATAGTATACTGATGCAGGGGTGAAGCATCTTTTGGTTTGGTTTGAGAATCATTCAGCCATATTTCGAAACCTTCGAGATCAAAATAAGAATGATATCTAATCAAAGGGCATATTTTTGTTTTATGAAATTGGTTCTTTTCACTTTTTTATCATAGAAATTAAGTTTTGTTTAAATAATGTTAAATTAACGGTTCAGAAATAATCGCTCGACTACGAAAGTTCGTTTGAGTACGCAATACATACATTATTTTGAGATTATTAAATTACCATTTTGATATCACCCCGTTTTTCAGCCCAATTGTTCTGATATCAGCCCGAGGGCTAAAGGCCAAATTGGTCATATGATAGTCTTTTTATCATGTGTTTGTTTTCTTTAAATAAACCTGCCACGCCATTATTAGTGCTAGACGCCATGTTAAGCTGTTAATGTTCGCAGACGACAACTGCAGGTATAGCACTAATAACAGAAACCAATCTGGAAACAGCACCATCTGGAAATTTGTATTGGATTCTTAATTAATGTTCGAAGAAATAAAAAATTCTTCCAAGCCAACAACGTTTATGTTCAAATCAGACGGCGATAAGCGGAAGCGGCAAAATATAAAAAAAAAAAACCTGTGATATCACTTTCAAAAGCAATGGGCTATCATTTCAGGGCGTGCGATATCACCCGCGCTGATATCAACTAGTAATCATTTCAGACTTATCAAGCATGCAAAATCAATGTTATCAGTAGTAAAAATAAGATAAGAGATTTTATAAAATGTGTGATGTAAGCATTAATACAAACAGATTATTTGACATGCATAAGTAACATATACCCTTAAACGTCTGATGCTAAGAAAGCTTTTGATTTGAGATATAAACATTAAGTATGTATACTGCTGTCGTTAACAGGCTATTCTAAATTTTGTTAATTATGAAAATCAGTTCTGATTTGTTTACATGTATTCTGATGTATCAAATCGAACAGCTTATTTTCTCTATAGAGTGATGAGGGCATATTCACCATCAGGCCATTTCCAAACTCTAGGAGTTCTAAGATTACATTTCCTTCACAACTCAACATATGACAAATCGAGATTTAATTCACAAATTACAAAAGTATGGATAATATTGAAGGTCTACCTCTGTCGAAACTAAAATGTCGTCAGTCTCCAGGTCAGAAGAAAATGGTATTTCATAAGTGCTCGTCAGTCCTAAACCCATCGATAATGTATGCTGAAAAAGTATCTCGGATGGCGGGAATATCCAACAGATGATCCTTACTTGGCCCGAAGCAAATCTCCAATCATCATTCGTCCCCCATCCATCATAAGCACTGAAAACGTATCCTGAAAAACATACCTAATCATAAGCAGTTCCCTTAACTTCTAGGAAATAAAATACAGAAATGCAATACCATTATTTGCCAAAACCATCATATATTAGCCATACCTAAATAGTTGAATCAAATGTCGTGTAGACACACATTTAAATTACGTCAATCCACATATAATGATTACTGTGGTGATATGTTGTACTACGACATGCATACTTCGATGTAAAAACGAAATCGAAACTGTTTGTTTGAGTAATCAGAATATTTTTTTTCGTCTATAATTCAAAAAAATATCTTTTGAAGTATCACACCTTTTCGATTTGAAAATAAAACTTCCGTTACGTTACAATGGTCAGTGCATGATTTCTTTTCGAGTTTCGAACCAATGCAAAAAATACAAACGGAACAGTCAAAAGTTCGTGCATTTACGGATAATATTCTATGCACTATATAAAAAAAACATTGGTTTTTTCCAGGAACGTACCACTTATGAGCGTAATGGAACGTTTGCACTGCGTATTATTGGCATGTTGGAGGCTGAAATAACTTAAAATGATATGAAAAGACAGTTTGAAGTGTCTTCTTCACTGACCGCTAGAAGCATTTCTCGACTAAGATTGATCCGTTCCAGAACCATACAAAACGGATAATGAGAGGCTTCAACGTGCGCTTAACATGGTACAGGAGACATATGCGATTCACCAACAGAAAAACAATCTGTTAACAACGGATAAGTCCAGATTTTACCCTGATAGTAGTGACAGGTGTGTTCGCATGAACCGTTGGCCAGGAGGTGACATTTGTGTTATCAAGCGTCGTAAGTTTGGCAGAGGGAGTATTTGTGGTATTGGTGGTATTACAACACATTGTATCACTCGTTTGGTTTGAGTGGAAGGAAAACAAGTCGTTACCATACAGAAATTAAGCATCTTCACGTTTTTTCCCCATTTATCCGTCAATAGAGAGTCACCGTGGTTCATTGGTATCCCAATCCATTTCTTTGTAATTTGATGAGTTCCATACGTGGTAAATGAGTGGCAAACATCATTGCGAATGATGGGAATAGACAGTTTTGAATGTATGCCCAGATTGGCTTTTCTTTGAATATATTTCTATCCTGGTTGATTAATTGTCTTATTCACTGTCATTATGAAGACAATGCATTGTGAAAGGAGGTTTATAACAAAATATAAGATATTCTTTTGCGTATCAATTTACAAGTTAAACAGTTGAAATACAGATTTTCTTTTTTCCATCTGTATACTTATGGGAAACGATTATCCGTGATTATCGTACCTTCGCTTGAAGCCCACAATCGTATCCTAGTTGTGTCGTAACCAAATAATACCCCTCCAAAGTTTAGATGTGAAGTGGTATCCGTTATACCGGCGCTTCCTGCAAAGAATATAGATATTGAAAGTGCTCTGGATAATTAACAATAAAAACACGACATATCTAATATTTGCAAATTCTTAACAAGACTAATTGATAATAGTAAATAAATTGATTTTCTATTAATCTTATATTCAAGGAAAGATGATGAATGTTTTCTAATATGTTTTATTAGCAACAAACATAAAACGATATAACTGCAAAAGTACTGACCTTTTAAAGCATTGATCAATTATACAACTGAGCAATTGGTAACGGCTGCAATAACGAATATCATCAAACGAACAAGTGGTCAATAAATCCCGCTTTATCATGTACCAACTGAACACATCTCGATACTGGTTATTCCAATCAATTTCATAAATCGGAATTCAAGATGCTACATCCTCAAATTGAAAAATCGCATTTTGTTATTTCAAATTCCTATTATATCTATCAAAAATCACCATAAGATTCGACAGATACGGATTTTAAACACTAGTTTGCTGATAATGCTCTGCAATGTTATAGAATCGAAACCAACATAAACGTTTTTCGAACGTATTCTTAAATGCAGAAAGTAGTTCTACTTCAGAAATTTGCACTTCACTTATCTGCCAAAACAGAAATATGGCAAATCAAGCTTAACTATTGAAACATTAAATGTATTTTTAATCTGCGCCAATTAATGTACGATTTACCTTGTGCATCCGACCAGTAATCAGTGGTATCAAGTGCTATCTGCACGGTAACCAGGTCCGGATAAACATTCAGGTTATGCGATATTTCGTGGTAAGCTAATGTGCCTGTGTAAACAATAAACAACATAATACTTTCAAGTTGACACAATTTCACTTGACGCAAATCTAGGAGACGATGGCAAAACAGTTTATGTGGAGGCTCTAGTAAAAAAAAATCCCACGAGAATAAGACCAAGTTGGTGCGGAAAGGAAAGCATATTCCACTTCATCGATAGCACATACCGTAAATTTTGGTTAATCCATGTTAACAACATCAAGGTTTTAACGAAGAACAACTCCATATTGTATAGTTAACGAAAGTATTAATATCAATATTTGTATCAATAATGTACTAATCAACATCAAAGAAATCCTTAACGAAAGCAGTGTTGTGATATCAGGATTTATCTCCCGTGACCTACTATTTTGTCCGGAGGAGAGGTATATTTTTATCATTGGCCAACACTAGGAGTTCTGAATGTGAAAAATAAATAATATTTAATGAAAGATGTTTGCTTCCTGACTATGTATTTATCCTATGTAAAGAAGGGTAAACGAACTTTTAGCGGGGTTCTTCATCTGTTTAAATTTTATATTCACAGCACAGATCACTGTCGGTCAGTTGATGGGACTGCATGCTGGCGGGAAACAATCTACTGATATTAGAAGCAACTCCTTGAGGTATGTTTACCTACATATTTTACTTAACTTAGAGCGTAGCTTCAATAATGTCTGTTCAAAAACAAATCGAGTGAGAGTACATATAGAACAAAAATAACACGGTGTCTTCAGCAACTGATCAATTATCGGGGTCTTTTCTACAGTTCATTTATCTACAATGTATTGAAAAGACTATTCGTTAACGGTAGAATTCATAGCAAAACCATGACATTAATATAATGTTGTAACATCGTCTGTACAACATCAATCAAACGGTGTCAAAAAACTGCACATTGATGTTATTATCGACGTCACATGGAAAAAAACTTATTTACATCGCTACAATGCGAATTAGATGCAGCGTTGTATTTTGACGCAAGTGTAACATTTTCAGAGCTTTGTGTGTCCACGTGATAGAGTAATTTTATTCTACACTTTGGGGATGCCTTATCTGAGCAAGTCTTTAAAAGTAGTAGATCAAACATGGTAAAAACACGAGTAACAGTCACACAAGTTATGTTATATGTAATGGATACTTTTCTTTGTATTCTTTCATTGTTTCACTGTATATATTGTACATAACTTTTCACATATTCTAAAGCAAGTGACTTACTACTTATTGCTGTCCATTGGCTAGAATATGCTGGAGGACCAATATCACACAGTTTCCAGACTCTAACCTTGATTTCAGCAGAGCTGTATGATCCACCAATGAGAGTTGACCCTGTCCTTCCAGACCCTCCTGCAAACAAAGATTGATAAGTTTCATACGATTTCCATCCTGGAAATGTTATAACAGTATGGCTTGATATATAATGCTGTTTTCATATATGTAAGAAAGATGTGGCCATAATACCAATGTATAAAACGATATTGTCTATAGTATAGTATGTGTTACTTTTGTAAAATGTTTTATTTTTTAATACAAATTGATTAAACCAGGGGACTTACCTGTATATGCCACTAAGCCAGTTGTGTAAGCCAAGAACATGCCTTCTCCGTCTGGTGCATATACTCGTATGTCTACGTCGTTGTAAATATAAACCACTCCACCGTAATCAGTGTTAGAATCGTCATCACGGTGAGCCGAACCAGAACCAGTAAATATATAATATTCCCCATTGTCGGTAATCCTTATCTGAACGTCCACCTCCACAGGGTACTCCCCGAGGGTATGTGAAATAGTGAGCTGACTACCTGTGCCAGCCTGAGCCGTCAACAGCACCCATGCACTCTCGAAGGATGGTGTATTGAGGCAGTTCACCATGAAAACTGTATGTATACGTATAAAGAAATGTACTTTATCTTAACAATTTCTTAAACAGAAAGACAAGTTAACATCCGGACATTCTCATAAGATGACTGATTATTAGTTCTTCGAAGTGGTTCAGTAGTTGACCCCGTTGATGGAAGATAATATATATCCATGTAGCCTTAATGTCGAGGTTTTCATTTGTGTTCAATATATCATAAGTTTGATGGTTGAACTCTATAAGAGTAAAGTTATAAATATATATCTTGGCAAGCAATGATTGTGCGACCTTTTTTTATAAAAGGACAAATATAACCACCTTAATGATTCTCCAGGTCACTTACTTAACTTTATTGACATCCTATTTTCATCAACCTTAAAAAGTTTCAGCAAAATGTGCATTTTATTTTTGTGGTTTTGTTCGTTTCAAAATGACGATCATGACAACCTTTCAGATTTTGGACGAACTAACAACATTTGATGAAAAGTAAAGAGATGGAGATTCTTCAGAGAATGATGTTTGTGCCTGCGAGGAAATCTATGATTTACAATACTCAGTGACTTAAGTTTGTTTGCTCTAAAGACATGCCCAACTGACTGTAAAAAGGACGCGCAAAAATACAGTACATTTCGATCTGTTCTAAGAGCTCCATTTGGAAATAACTTTGACGAATAAAAACAGGGTAACAGCAAATCGCAATTTATAAAGCTCACCAGAAAAATTTACTAGACAGCAATCTAAAAAAGCTATATATAAGAGGATATGTTCTTTCCAATATGAATCTAACTGCCTAATTGTGTACATGTCACCATCATAAACTCCTTCTATACTCCTTAAGGATGGTTGTGACCAAAAGTATGGAGACGTAAATCGGCTCAAACAATGTTCAAATATAAAAGGAGATGTGAGCCAATACTTTAGTCTAATACTTTCCTCATTATTTAGAATTTGAATAACTCTTAATGAATCTTAATAAAAGATACATAACTAGACTGTTGAACAACAAATAAGGATTTCTCTTTTATAATTAGTAATCAAACTATTTATGTTATATTTCACCGAAATCCAACATCTATCGTTCATAAAGTGATACACTTGATGTATAAATGCAATAATGTTTTAAAGACCAGTAAAAAACATTACTTTGCTGCGATATCGCTTTTCGGATGTATTCCTTTGATGTTTGGTCGGAAGAAAATCATAATTCAACGTAAAATTCCAACATGATAATTAGATTTCAACAGTGTTATTATGGATAATTTTATTTTCTTTTTTCTCTCACTATACATTGTTTCCTTCATGAATTCGTCGAATTATTTTTATGAAGAAAAGTTTTTTAACAAAGATGGAGCACTGATCCAATGTTCTGATGAGTATATGTGTCATTGTCAATGGTCATGTTATACACATGTACAATAAAAACTAGCATAACAATAAAAGAGAATGAGATATGTTTCACAGGTCACTTAATTGATTTGAATTTTGTTTTGCTAATCTAATTATTGAATTATTAGCATTTATGACTACAAGGCAATTAGTATAACACCCAGGAAATAACTACATCTGTATCGATCACTTTCGTAAAGATAAGTGTTTACTTCGATTCGTTTGTTCTGAGAAAGAATGAGTGTTTATTTAAACTATGGAACTATGAAAGTTTTTGTAAGCTGTTATTCCCATATATATATATATATATATAGGGCATCGGACATATCTCAGTAAACAATGTCTTATTATCGATCATAAACACGTGAAGGTAATCAATTCGTTTATTTCTGTAATGGTGTACTTGATGTCAGCAATTGTACTATTGCAACACGTGACTGTTGGGGTGTTTTTTTCATACTCCACCAATACTTCATGCATATGAAAAAATGTATGATCTTTCAATATATCTACATTTGGTATGACCGAAAGCATTCGAAGAAACTACATTAATTTGTGATACCAACAATTACCTACAAAAGCACGATGTAGTAATACACTAACATCCACCGTATGACCATGCTCAGAAAGTTCCTGCAACATTTCCTCGTAAAAACGTAGTAATTGACTAGTGCATGTGTTGGTTAGATTCATCAATTAATGTCAAGTAAATTATATAGTAACTATAAGGCTGTTTCTTTCTTTTTAAATTTTTTGTCAGCATATAGAAAGGAAAAAACCTCCTATATACTTTATAATTTATCATTCCTTCAATACTACAAGACACCTAAGTCGCAAAAGAAGTATATTCAATAAAATCGGATGATTTGAAAAGCGTCAGATATAATGAATGTTTTGTATTGTGGTGCAAACAAATTGAATTGGTTAAAACCATACATACAAATGAAAACAATAAAAACTACCAGGCATAATCATGCATAAACATCAAACATCATATCGTACTGGAATTCTATGAGACTGGCTAACAATGAATCCTTATTGATATAACTTATACACTCGCCGATTGTCACTTATTGGCCTTGATATCAGCCTCTCGCATTGATTGATTCAATTTTTGGTTGAAATCAATTACCTTTATATTATCTTAAGCAAGAAATTATTGATTAACGGAGTTTTTATCCAAATTCAAAATCGATAAATACTAGGACAAAACACGTATAAAATGAAATCATTTACATGGAAATTCATGGAATCCAACGACTAAAAAACGGCCATGTATTCTGAAAAAGTAAATGTTTTTTCTTCACTGAGAACATCTGGCATGTAAGTATTGGGCGATTCATTGAAGTAACAATGTCACATTTGCAAACGAGAACAAGGTTAACAACGAAACTACCAGGCATACTCATGCACAAACATCAAACATCATATCGTAATGGAATTCTATGAGAAATTAATCCTTATCGTATAACTTATACACTCGCCGATTGTCACTTATTGGCCTTGCTATCAGCCTCTCGCATTGATTGTTAATTGGTTTTAGTTATTTATATTAAGCATTTGAGCGGACGTGAACTTATTACTGTACCATAGATTAAGGATGTATTCCTCTGAAGTTTTGACCGAAAGTAAGTCATTATTCAATGTAAAACGGATTCCAACAGATTAATTCGAACTTTTGTCTTTTTCATACTTTTTTTATCTGTACTTGTACTAATGAGTTGAAAACGGGCGATTTATATAACGTTTTGAAGAAATTTCGCTCCAGTAATCAATTTTATTTGAAGGCGTAGTTGACGGTGTGATTTCGTTAAGCCTCAACACTTTCAGTTTTTGCTGTACAGGTACTTTCAACAAAAGTCTGCTTAAATTATCACTAGGTATCGGAGATTTCAAATTCGTGAATTCCGACTTGGTGACCACTTTCAAGGATTTTAGGACACGAAAACTAATAATTCTGCTGGTTTCAAGATCTTAGAACAACTGGCTAATTCTTGAATTCCGACTTGGTTACCACTTTCTAGGATTTTTAGGACCCAAAAACTAATAATTCTGCTGGTTTCAAGATTTTAGAAAAACTGGCTATTTGGCAAAACGTAAAGCAGAAAGACTCCCTTTTTAATCAAGAAAAATAACTTTGAAAATGTAAAGTCTTATAAATGTTTAACTAGAAAACTAGAAGATGGTCAAATAACAGATATGTGTGTCTGCCTAGCAGTTTTTAGTTCATGAAATCAAATGAAAACTTAAGTATCACACCCTTACTTATTTCAGAAAACGTTATTCAGGCAAAGAGTAAGATAATATATTGAAAATAATTACCTGTTGCATATTATCTGACGCCTGTTCAGGAAAAAGTGCAATAACAAAACAATGTATTTGATTTTAATCTACATTCTAAATTCAAACGTTTGAAAAGAAAAACCCGTCATTAGAAAAAGGTTAAAACTGTTTTTTTTTTACTTCAGAGAAGAGTACATCCTTAAAATTAATGTCTTCTTATTAACGGAGAAAAGAGAAGACGGAGAGTTACAACTTTTACTAATAAAACACACTACTATGCTGGACGAATGCTATATGAAATTCAAAGCTTACAAACACATCCCGGTATACAATTATCACGATATATTTTTAATTTGGTGGCACTCAATTTATAAGTTATGATTATTATAGAATGACGTCATATACCGGAAGCTACAAAATCAATTATGCATATGCAAGCTGACTAACGGAAAGGCATTGGAAATATATTTCAATACAGGCACTGATACTTGATTTATGCAGAGATTCTTCATTGTTAAAAATTTACGAGGAAACTTATGAAACTCGTTTTTAATAAATGTAATAATATATTAATAATAATATATTGATATGGAAAACATTATTGCAAACACACATCTGAGTATATAAGGTAGGAAATGTCGCAACACTTGTATGATATTAGTAAGTGTGATAAAAGTTTCGTTGTATTGTTTCATAATTAAGTTAAAACGCCTACATCAACGATACTTGCTATGAGTCGAAGTGCTATTAATCGCATTTTACATAGATCGCATGAATAGTAATAGTTAGAATATTTTACAAGATATATATATACACATATATATATGAATTCCATCACGTAATGCACCCGCCTTAAAATCAACCCAATTGTTTAGGTAGCGGAAAATCTAGAACAAATTAATCATAATTCCGTCCTAATAGACAACATTCTGAGCTTAATATAATGACGACTTACGGTTTCGTCATCAATTGAATTAAACATGGTTTATTGCATTGATACAAAGATGTTCATATGAGTACATCTATGTAAAAACTCCAAATACTTTCGAACAGCCGATGTTAACGTTAAGGACCTGTAAAATTTATTAATATATTTATCTACTAATTACATCGAAATAGATATTTTTACAAGTCAATATATTTTATATAAATCAGGTTACCATGTGTTGACGTACGAACGTTCAGATAAATTTTGATATTTCTAGACATGTTTGAAAATGGATAAAACGGTTTAACTATGACTGCATTTCAAACCACTGTTGATTGTGATTTCAGAACGACACAAATGAAAGTAGTAATCATTTAAATCGATAATGACAATTTCCGTCTTAAAACATACAACAATTTAGAATCATAGTATGCCATTATTTAACTAAAGATGTACGACGTGAATATTCAAGAACCTTCATAAATGGTGTGTGTTTGGCGAACTTTGGTTCCAAATAAATGGATTATCAATAAAAGATAGTATATCATGATACAAAATAACTAAAACTTACCCTTAAATAAAACGATAGAACCAATCGTCAATAAAAATCTTGTATACATTTCAGTAAAACAGAAATTTCTTCCACCTCAACTGCAAAGTATATCATTGTCTTGGGCATATCAATTTAACACCTGTTTTATTTCACGAAGTACGGGTCGATACAATAAACGAGCCAATGAAATTAATTTTCAGAAATATCGATAAAGTCAGAGGCCTTGGTCAATGAATAGCACTTACTGATAAACTAATTCGGTACGAAATTTGAAAAGATTTTAGACATAAATCGATACCCAGTACATATACACGTAAACATTACAATTACAGTAATTAGCATTACACTTGGTGTATAAAGAACCGCCACTTGAAAAATTAATTTTCAGCTTAACCTATTGAGAAAATTATCAAACAACAAAAAAGCTATTTGATCACATACATCACTCTATAACAGACACAATGGTCTTTTGTTGTGAAGAGAAAAACACATGATTGATGAACCCAGAAATTGAACTAACGCCCTTTTCATCTTGTTCTTTGATGCAACTTTCACAAAAAATGTGTTTTTCTTTTTCATAAAGACTCGGCATCTGGCATTACTATTATGGATAATGTTAACTACGTCAATCAACACTGGGAGGAAGATGAACATGCATAAGATCAGAATGCCCCCGATCCTACATACATAGCGGATGGTCTTGGGTCGTTGGCGCACGAAAGGGTCTACTTATACAATGTTGTGGTCTTATGAGGTACTCTGCTGATATGATACGAGTTGTATTTTACGGACTTTACAGACATAACTGGTATTGAGGTCTGCGGATATGTGCACCCTGAAACATGATTGGACAAAGAAAAAACGCAACATGATATGCAGTTAAAATATCCCAAATTGGAGAAAACGTCGGTTATATCCATATATTACGTTCCGTACTGAACGGCTATTGTTAAATAACACCTGTTTCGTATAGCCTTTAGAAATATTTTCTTTAATTATTAAGATAATTCAAATGCAACGATAGCTAACTAAATTGAGAACTACTGTGTGTGCGTTGTACGATGTTGGTCTTGTTTGACATTTAGTTTTATAAGCGTGAGGATCAGTTATTAACATTGTTTGACCACAAATTATCAAAGATAACCCTTGCCATTATTTCTATATAGACTATATGTATTGGTAGCTTGAGCCACAGTACCAAAAACTTTTTCCCTATACCTTCACTTTCGTCAAAATATAACCTTTATCTATCTTCATTCTAAACGTAGATGATAGATTTGATGTTGTTGAATACTATAACGTTATTGTGAATAAAATATTCTAAGTAATGGTATCTGTAAAACGTTATAGAGATGATAGACTCAAAGTATTGTAAACTAAATAATAATCAAAGTTAACTTGACTGACAATTGATATCATATTTAATACAGTCTAACCTGAACACTCAGGTAACAGTTCTTGCCACGTGCCGTTACGACAATGATTATCAATATCTCCTGCTATGATAAAATATCCGATGGCACAGGAATATAGCGTCACACTTCCGTCTGATGAACCATTGCAAACTAGCGTTTTAGGGGCTGACACAGTGATTGTAGTCTCGCCTTTTTGTGGAACTGCAGTTGACACATCCTGAGCCGAGACCTACGATGTAACAGACAAATCTTCACTCGCCGTTGTCATGGCATATGAAATTGTATCGAAGACATTATACCTGTTTGTGTAGATTTGTCAGTGGTTTGGTCAGTCCTTGCAGTTTTTGTTATTGATAGAGTCGAAGATTCCGTAGTATTTGTTTCAGCTATGATTGTGTCTAACGGGGTCGTGTTTGTTGTATTCGTAGCGTTTTCTGTAAGATAAAAACACTAATTATATTTACTGTTAATATCTTGCTCTGAAGTTATCAACAGTTCAATAACAAGTTCAGGCCAATGTACGTTTGGCTACACTTTGTTTGCTCTATCGAGTGACCCTTAAAGGCCTGAAAGGAGTGGTTAGGTAAAGTATCGATGATACACTTGCCTTTAAAGAAGTCTTACATGGTTTTATATCCTGAATGGACGTGTAAAATTAAGAGGTACATGACAAAAACAGAAACGTACCCAATAACTGGCAGTATAATGCGGTGTATGTGGTCGGTCAGGAGCACTTGACGTTGTTACTATTCATAGGACGAGAGCAGAATCCGGTTACGTATGGTCCTTTGTCTTCCAAAGGAAACATAAATGTTTTGTTTTATCTTTTGTCAAAGGCTGATTTTTGAAAGTGACTTTTGAAAGATGGACAAAATGAAAGAACAGTGATTCAACATTTGCATAAGAAAGGTCTAGTACCTAAGGATATCCATACTGATATGGTAGCAACACTAGGGAATGGTGCCCCTCTATATGCTACAGTGAAATGGTAAGTGACGAATATTAAGTGTGACAATCAAAGCCTTGGGGATGACGCCCTTCCTGAAAGGCCTGTCACTGTTGCAAACCCAGTCAATAAAGTCCATGATAATATTATGGCTTACAGGCGAGTTACAGATAGACATATAGACAGTACAGTTGGAATTTCAGAGGAAAGAGTACATTGAATTCTTACGGAAGATCTTAAAGTGGGAAGCCCTCAGGCCGTTGGCTACCAAGACTTCTGACAGTTGATCAGAAGCACACCAGACGAACATTGTCGCGTGCCATTCAGAACCTTTCAGAGGCATATCCTGCTAACTTTCTGCAGAGGTTTGTGACTCTGTGTGAAACTATAGACTATGAGTCCATCATTTCGCTTCAGTGGCCAAACAACAGTCTAAACACTTGAAGCACCCTGGATCACCCCCGCCAAAGAGGGCAAAGAGCGGAAAGGATATGGCCTCGTTTTTCAAGGATGCTGATTGAATTTTTATGGTAGATTATTTGCAAAATGGACAAACAATTCTATATATATAACATATTATGCATCGCCTCTTAGGCAATTAAGAGAAAATGTAAAACCCAAGTTAAACACTTAAATATGAGGCTCACAACTTATCAATCAGCCCTCGTAAATTGATGATCAAAATATAGGATTCCTGATCTTCTGAGAAAACAAGAATTACATTTGCAAGGATATATTACAATATCATATTAATCTTCCCTTGTTAGATTCTAATCAAAGAACCAGAAATAGGACGGGAGACAGGGTGCATTTGATGATGGTGATTGGTCATACATCCTTGGCGGATAAATAACGGAGGTATGCATAATCTTCTCACCAAGTGTCAGGTTGATTTATATGTGATTTTCTCTTTCTCCAGTTATCACATGATTTAAGGTAAAAATGGTTATAGATCTCGAAATAGAGCACATCCCTATTGTACATATATATATAGCGTATGTACTAACCTTTGTCGGAAATAATAAATAAGTCCATTTACTAACCTGTGTCGGAAGTAATTTATAAGCGTATGTATTAACCTGTGCCGAAAGCGTTATATAAGCGTATGTACTAACCGGTGCCGGACGTAATATATAAGCGTATGTATTAACCTGTGCCGAAAGCGTTATATAAGCGTATGTACTAACCAGTGCCGGAAGTAATATATAAGCGTATGTATTAACCCGTGCCGGAAGTAATATATAAGCGTATATACTAATCCGTGCCGGAAGTAATATATAAGCGTATGTATTAACCTGTGCCGGAAGTAATATATAAGTGTATTTACTAACCTGTGCCAGAAGTGTTATATAAGCGTAAGTACTAACCTTTGCCGGAAGTGTTATATAAGCGAATGCTAACTTCGCCAGAAGTAGAAGACTGCTGGTTCATACCACCTCCTTAGATACCTCCAATATAGACAATTTTACCGTCGTAAAGGTCGGGGGGTCGCCACAACGGTCATGTTGGTTTACACGTAGATAATTCCGCCATACTGACCATAAGTCCCGTCGGTCTGGCTGTTACCAGCTGCCACGAACCGGAAGCCACTGTTGTTTCCGTCACTGACGGTAACCTGCGAAACACCATGGAATATTCTTAGAAATATGTAAAACCTTAACGCGCTTATTAGTGTACCTGATTTGGTGTTGATCAAACCTTCCTTATATCCAAAATATGGTAACTTCCTTTTTTTGAGTTACATACCAATTGCATAAAATTATGAAGCCTAGGAGTCAACCGAGAAAAATCCAAACTGATCGAGAGAAAAGTCAAGCTCTAAACAGGGAGGTGCAGCAGCCCCATAGTCGAACTGCGTCAATATTCGAATGGAAGAGAAAGCCGACTTCCATGCAGCGTTTACGTTATGGAAATTTCGATTGCGAGAGTATTTTCTTTGACTTAGAATCAAGCAAGCTATAGGATTTAAAATGTTTTAATATCTTAGTCACAAATGTTTCTCGGCAACGCTGATTCTTTTCAAATTCAAATATGTCTCTGGTGGCAACACGTTTTTGTAGATATTGTATTTATAATCAAAGTAAACAAAATACTGAAATATGGATTGTTATAATCTCGTACTCGCATGGGAAAGCTCCGATATTCAGAGCATTGCATTACAATGAGATTTTTGAGATATGGCTAATTAAACCTATCGATTGGAGCTTAAACTCCAACAAGAGCTTGAAATTTACAGACTTCTGGTGATTCTCCTTTTAATAAGCATATCTTTTGAGTCACTGAATTTAATTCCGCGAATACAACAGAGGTAATATAACGCATCATACCAAACCTACTAAGGTGGTTTTAAAAAACAAATGAGAAATACAAAACAAACGCAACTCGAAATAGAAATCTTATGACCTTGTTTTATCATGAGTTTGTGTAGTATTTGTCCAGTAACGCCTTACGTCAACAGCCACAAGGTAGTCGTCAATGCTATACTCCTGTAGGAGATCGACTTCATATGTGATCTGTTGATTTTGACTCATGGTTAACGACTTGGCGAACACTCGTTCCGCGGACGAGAATATCCACACCAGTATTCGCACACGTCCACTTTCTGAATATGAATTTACGTTACTTCCCCAGCCATCATGACTGTTGCAGACAGCCATTTAAGCGTGAAATAAAACAACCACAATACTGTGATTTAACAACCGTTATTGATGATTTAGGCATTTTGTAATTAGGAAAAAAAACCTTAGATATAAAAATTCCAAACACAAGTTAACAAAATATGACATGCCTGTGGGTTTTTTTTTTTATCTAGAACCAATTACGAGCGAATGAACATTTTATACAAGAAAACATTTCAGTCAATTTGTGTTTCATCAAAAATTGTAAATATATCTTTTTAACGTAGAATACGCGTATACGTAACTATTACATACCATCCAAATGTATACATACAGTATTTTTCATTATCCTTCAAAATAACCCTGCTCGGTGACCACAGACGAACGGTGTTGTTGCTATATCCAAATACGACACCTCCAATGCTAACGTGCACATCATTGCCAGAGCCGTAGTACACCACGCCTAAATTTTATGAACCATTAGTTGAAATTGATAACAGATCTAGAAGAATTATTTTAATGCTGCTAACAGTATCTAAGCGAAATCACATTGTTGTGATTGAGACTGAAAAACATAGTGTAAACTGTTATTAAGCGCCTCTTACCTAGTCAAATAGAGATCTCAGGTACCGACAATTACTACTCTGGCGCAATGACTTTATCAAATTTTGTATTTGCAAAACTAAAAAAAAAAAAAAAAAAAAGTCACATTAAGTTGATCAATCCATCTTATTCAATACCCTTTTTTTCATCGAATGAAATACAGCAAAAGTAGAGGTGATGAATCTTGAATATCCTATGTAAAATTACATAGCTTACTCTCTTACGGTCGTTTCGGTGTATGCAAACCAAGGGTCATAGCATAGGCCACAACTCTAGTATATCTAAATTTACCACAATTATAGCAACTAAATCGCGACCACAGTGTCCATTCGGGAAATAGAAAGTTGTTTCTGGTGTTATACATAGTACACTTCACAAGATCTAATTAAAATAGGAAGTTGTGACCAATCCGAAGCCTCTATTTTGCAAAATACTTGTTGGACAATGTCGACTTAAAAAAAGCGTGACAACTTATTTTGAATTTAAAGTCTAAAATGTTTTAACGAATAAGATAACAATAAATGGCAGATATTTTGAACGATGTCCGTGTTGCACACGTAGAGACCGTCACACATACCAAGTTGAGTTTTATTTGTGTACATTAAACAATTTCTGAGAAATCTCTAGGACATTGTTATAGGAAAGAAAACCAGAAAAAATTGTAATTTTCGAGTGATCATAAGTCCCCATTTTTGTTGGCGCCACTATACCCATATAACAGGTAATGATTGTTTTAGGCCCGTTACATAAGTCTCCATAACGATCCCACTGATATAGGTTAATATAAAATCTTATTGAAACTGGAAAATTATCTAAGTTCACTTCCTTAGCCGCATCTCAAGGGCAATCATTTTTCTGCTCTGAAATCGGACATCAACATTGTATTTGTCATGTCCAACAACACTTAAAACCTAAACGTAATTGAATTCGGACAATATCTAAATTGCTACCAATTAGAAGCCTCCCCTTGGCGGTCATATAGCCTGGTACTAAAACGCACCATTTTCATTTAAGTTTCTCTTGTGCCATATGTAACCCCAAATGCAATATGCAATAATACCTGTTTTGTTCTTTGGTGTAAAAAAAAAATGAAAACCGACAAACGCTAATCTGCTTTCTTCTTTTTTTCTTCTTTTCTTTTCTTTTTTTTTTTTTTACATTAAAGAGTTCCGTCACACTGGAGTGCCTAATATTGCAACGATATTTTACCATGTTGCTGTGATTTCAAGTACGATATGAGAAAGAAATTTTTGGTCAATTAGTGGACTGGCTACACAGCATTATAAAACAATACTTAAAACTATGGATACAGTTCAGTTCATGAGGCTTAGGCAAGTTGTCCATTGCCAAGAATACGAATACCCTCGGTCGGCAGAAGGAAACAGGACCAAAAGTAATGTCTCCCCTACTCAACCGCGTTTTGTGGAACAAAATGTGGTGTGCTCCTGTTTTATAAACAGACATGTTAACATGGGTGTGGGTAGCATATTTTACCTTGTGCATCCGAGTACATAGGAGGTGTGGAGCCAACAGAGAGTCTGTACCGTAATAAGGTCCGGGTACGCCTCTAACTTATCTCTTTATAGTTATCTTCTTCATGGGAAAAAACATTGTATAATAACATCCAGTCTCGAACTATGAAATGAACGATATTCATAGGTTCTACAAATAATCTTCAGTAATTAAACTCGATATATTTTGAGTAAAGGTTATTGATATTTTTTCTGGTAATTTATAGCACAAGACATTTTTTCTATATTATTTAACAACACCTCAATAACAACGTACTGTACTTACTATCTAGATTGATCCATTCATATTGAAAAACTGGGTCGCCAAAATGACACAAAAGCCGCACCCTCACTCTGACGTAAACAGTATGGTAGCGTCAGAAAATCCGCGTAGATCCAGTATACCATGTCCCTCCTTAAACATACAGTAAAATCAATGCGGTTAGAAAAGCATTTGAATGAATTTGCAATTCAGAAGCTTCGATCGTTTAAAACTGTCTCTTAGCTGTATGTATATTTATCAATGGAAGTATGCCGTGCCCTACTATATGGTGTCTTTGTATTATATGTATTAAGGATGTGTGAATGTTCTCCTAAATGTTGTATTTTGTTGAAATGGATCATGTAAGTATATTGTCGAGAGGAACGGTTCGTTTCTTTATGCTGTCATTTCGCCTGTAAACATGAAGAGCAGCTTGTTTTGTGATGTAACGTATGTATTATCAGAATTGTATTTTACCCGTGTAAGCAGCTGATCCCTTTGTGGTGAACACGGCTCCATTGTATCCATGGTTATAACTAGGTAGAAGGATTCTAGCAAAGTCTGCGTTGTAAGAGTATAAGACCGTAATAGCTTTCGGTATCGTCATCACCTTGTGCAGATCTAAATCCGGTGAAAATATGATCCTGAGCATCTTCAGTTACCTTAACCTACACGTCCACTTTAACAGGAAGCTCATCAAGTTTGTAATTTAAAAAAAAACGGTTTCAGACCCAAACGCCCCTGTTTGTGCTGTCATAGGTATCCATTAAGTGGTGTATGATGGTGAATTATTGCTGGATTTTTACTGAAACATAAAGCTGTTTCTGTACAGAATCAATGCAATTTAAACGTAAGCGTGTTTGATATCATTCAATACCTTCGACAACATAATCGAAAATAGAAATTTGATAGTGTGCTACCCGATACATTTTTTAAAAGAATTGTACGTGTATATGAAAACAATTAATAACTTTCCAAAAGCGAAACAACCACTTGATGAAGAGTCAATCCCTTTTACGAAAAGGTGGAAGAATTGCGTAGCATGTCTTTGTTCTGTTCAATACACATTTGGTTTAGTACATGTATATAAGACGTTCATGTTTCGAAGAGATTGTTTACGGATCAACAAAAAATAGCACAAATGAACAAGTTTGAATTGAACACATTTAAGTTACATGCTGTGAACGATTTTATTAGTAGAATTGTTTTGATGAATGTGTCAATTTATCAAGCTTTCTTTACATATTGTTTTGTCGTTCAAGTGAATTTAATTAAGAATTTTTTTCTTGTTTTGAAATCTGTGCTACAGAATTCTTTACAAAGATTGACTAATTTGATACAAAAACCAATAAGAAACTACCACCCTGTTAACA
Source organism: Ylistrum balloti (assembly GCF_031769215.1). NCBI lineage: Eukaryota > Metazoa > Mollusca > Bivalvia > Pectinida > Pectinidae > Ylistrum > Ylistrum balloti. The sequence continues at coordinate 598,079 of NW_026782208.1, forward strand.
TAATTACAATATCAAATACAATAAAACTAGTGAAAATATAAACAAAAGAAATACATGAAAATTTCATCAACCTGCATCTTTTGAGACCCCGTGTTACGAGTTTGTCCGTTAATCGGTGACTTCTTGCACGACAATCGTGATAATGTCGAATCAACTGCGACATGTAAACACCATATGTTAGGGATGCAAGGATATTGCTATTCAGAAATGAAATTTACAATAGGAAAATTGAAATCATCAGGTCTATCATACAGTCTGATGGAAAGCTCTCCATGTCAGTTTCCTTGTAGGAAAAGATCACGATAAGCAGCTGATGTTGAAGAGTCTTGTGTTTTTGACTTCCAATTCTGGTGGTCGATAAATGTGACAAGACCTCTCTGACACGTCTTAAGATTATATAAATATAAAACGACTTTGTGATTTCTTTATGATTCGTTTTGACAAACTCTTCGATCAATTCAGCCTCGTATGAAAACAAAAATAAGTGGGCCAACAGAGGGACAGGTAGTTACCATAGGTTCGCAAACGTCTGTTCGGAAGCCTCAAATGTTGCAATGTGAAACATGCTTGATAATATCACAGATACCATCATTTTAATAGATAGATATCAATGTACAATTAATTATGAATATACCTCATATCAATTTAAAATGATGCATTTAAAGCAGTTACTAATTGTTTCATAATGGATTATCATATCCCAATCCCAACCACCAAATTCCACCTTTTTTCATATATATAAACTTTATATATGTTGCACTTCATTTCACCATCAGCACCAACATCTCAGCTTCGAACCTACGACATAATATAAATGTATCCAATATTTGGAATGTCTATGATAATTTCTATTATTGTAACAAATTGGGTAGTTGTAACAAATTGGCATGCTACAACCTCATCCCCATATATCTACAACATTGCAACGGTTAACCTCCATCAATATCCAATCCCCGTCGCCCTCTGTCTACAACACCGCCCGGTCGATTCAATCTCTACCCTATCTCCTTCTCCCTCTTTCTACTTTCACTTACGGCTTTACCATTATGCACACCTTCCTACGTTTTCTCATTAAAGGCCGCCATAGCGGTCCTTAAGCAGTCAGTTAAATAATAACATAATTTTAAAGTAATAATTAGAAAAAGCATGATAATAAGATATAAGTTACCAAAGATAATAATTAAAATCAAACAAACAAACAATCATCTATTAAATTTCATTAAGAATACATATACAGTATAATTGATACCATTACAGTTCTTTCTACAAAGTGTTGGTTAACTATGACTTACCTTCAAACACCAACAGCATTACATAAAAAATCAACCAAGTAGAATTTCTTTTTTCGCACACATGTTACATGATATTTTAGTTTTGGTGTCAGACTATGAAGTCCACGCAGTCTGTATTTACCTTCGAGTTTGAGGTAACGGGACACTACAAGAAATGGTGCTATGTGTCTGTGATGACTGGAACGATGATTAAGTCATGCTAGACACGTCAAAAGACCAATGTCAATTACAAAATACAGGTCGCTGATTGGTTATTCCAGCGCCTCATGATTAAACGATCACTGACTTGAGGGCGGAACTACATTGCACTTTTTTGCATCTGCCTGACTTCAAACAAAAACAAATACAGTATAGGTATTATCTAAGTCTAATATTGATTTACTGTAGTCGAGTCCAAATCTACAGGAAATAAAAACCATAACTACGTTTGTATCTTTTTTTTTCGTTTTTTACAAATTGCACATTAAATAAGCTGCATACTCCATTTATACCTTCAAGAGAAAAGAGTTTCCGCCAACCAAAAGAGTACGCTTACTTACATCAAATAAATGGAAAATATGATCTGAACGATGTAAATGTTAATTGTAATATTATGTTAGATGAATAGTTATTTTTGTGTCAATAAAAAACATTCCTTTTAACTAGAGCGAAAAAGAAGTATCACATAATGAAAACAACTCTTTTCCCTCACACGGCCGAAATTGACTATGTGATTGTTAATACAATAGCAAGTTATTAAAATGATGCGTCATTATGTTAGTGATAACAGTCAAACATCAATATCGACGTCCGTGCAGCGATCAAAAGTTAACTTTCCCACTATTTGATCATGCGTTGATTGAAAACTTCTTAATGTTTCACTCATACCCTTATTGATGCGAGACGTAGCTTCTCCCAAAATCCGATGATCACTCAATATGAGCCATCGACACAGCCATCATTGCAGTCTTCAAAAATATAGTGTACTGTTTCCTGCACTTTTGAAAACTTTTCCCGGTACCCCTAATTCAATGGCAAATCCTTACCTGGTGTAACAAGTAGATATTATCGTATAACCTAGATACAACCAACTTCGAACAATATTTTTGTTCATCACACGCATGTTTCGATACATCGACATAACGCTCCCAGTCCGGTTTATTCGATATACTGTCTCGAGAGCCAGAAATATATGATACATCGATTTGTCTGCCACAGATACTCTTATTGTTACAAGCATGATCATATGGGACTTTTTCAGAACTCGATCATTTCAGAAACGCATGGTTTTAACCTAAAACACAAAAAACTAATTAACGCATAAATAAAATGACAAATACATTTATATTTAGTATCAAACTTTATTCATGCGGAATGATTTATCATCTTTATCCTGTCAGATTAGATATTTTGTGTTTTAGTTTAAGGATTGCTTGCACCAGACCTATTTCAAAAATAAATAAATAGATAAACAGAAGACAACTTCTTTACCTACAAAGATTACTAATGCTTTCCCGTAATGGTTCTTGCAGAATTCTTTACACTGTAACAACTGACCCGCAGAAAACCAATATGAAACAGGGGATCTGACTGCCTCGAAAGTCTCTCAGGTGAAGGCCGTTTGCAAAAGTTCTGTACCTTTCTCTACAACTTTTTACCGGCGAGTTAAGTGTCTGAGCTTGATGTATTTGCAATCTGAAGAAATATTTTTCTTTTTCTACCAATTAATATAATTTGTAATTAGGCGTCGTTCTTCCAGAAATGTAATTTTTATCACTGATGATGCTTACAATTTAGTTTGGGTGGTTGGTTGGGTTTTATATGTCCGACCAATGGTCACTTAAGGACGGCCTGGTCGTGCATGCGAGATGAGTGCATGTGTTGAAAGCGTGCGTCTGTGGAAGGTTAAGATATTTTCATATTTTACAACCGCGTTGACGGTTACTACCGATAGCGGCCATCACAGCCCTTATCATCAAGAAGAAAAATAATTCCGGATAAATCACATAGAATCCTGTTTCTATTAAGATCATCTTTGTTCAAACGATTTTTATACAAATCACAGTGCAATATGAAACACTCTGCCTCTAGATAAATCCATCTGTACCTCTCTACTAAATCAAAAGGATTATCTCGATGGAAACAAGAAAACGTGTGATTACTAAATTTCTTTGATCTCTTGCTGTCAGGCAAGTGTATTTTCAGTCCATTATTAATAACGTCCTTATCAGTTTCTGTGCCTTTGTACAATTTTGGCAACGACACACCTTAACGGTATAATAAGATTGCAAAGAATGAAAAATTCTACTATATGATGTCTATGCTGGAGGGTACTGTAAATTCATATATGTAAGACTTTGTGAACTTTTGTCTTTTTCGAAAATCCCTTTTCCTGTATTTCCGTTCTGTAAGATATCGATGTTGTGTATACAAAGATAAGTCATCAACAAGGTTATACATAATAAGATTAGGAGATATGTATAATCGATATATATTATTTGTGGATGATGAGTTAATATTTATTTAAACTCTATTATACCGATAACGACATATATTCATCAGAAACAATCATTAACCACCATTTTGTATAGATCACTTCCAATACTGTTGTTGACAATAGACAATGTGGTTTCTCAAGTGACAACACTATCCAGAGAATCAGTTACGGCCATCACCAGTTCATAGTGTATGTCACCTCACCAACACGAAGTATCCTTAAATAATCAAAACTCTTCTTAAAAAACATTACTTACCACCATGTCTGTTAAAATAAAGTTTCCTAACGACATTATATATGTACACTAAGATTCAGCACGTAATTGTGAGAACATCTCAGTTTCACTTTTTTCCGGAAACAATCCATCCGTACATTCGGTTAAAACAAAATAATCACTTGTATCATGACGTATTCAACCTGCTTTGAAGATTGGAATTTTTTTAAATTCAAGTTCTCATTTTCTAATGAGTCTGTGTAACATTAGGTTCATGTTCATGTGTCTTTCCTATTTTCAATATAAGATAAGTATGCTCCACTTTATTTCATCCATAAGCCAAGCTATAAATGGACTGAAGATGCGTCAGTTTCGTGTAGGGTATATCTCAATACCGGATGTAAAGGTTGTTGTACCGATATCTTGTGTACTAGCAGAGACGATGAAATAGGATATTGTCTATATCTCTTCCCGAATGATACGAGCCATAAACTCCTTCACCATGTTGGTATTTGTCACAGCCACTGCAGCAATTTGTACAGGTAAATTGAACTTTTTTCAGATCTGTGTTATTGTCATCAGTATAAGATGAGTTTACCTATGAAAAAAGAAAAGGTGACCAACGATAAAATGTGGTTGCCATTAATTCATCAACATTAGTATATCTATTATATGCTAACAATACTGGACTGAAAACACAAGATATGTTTGATTTTAATTCCAACGTGTTTTAAGCTTGCATGTCATTCGGGCCATATCCCGAAAAGCATATCGACAAGTTGATTTCACTCAGTCATCACAGCTGTCTGTAATGAGCTTTGTGTAAAGTACATGAAAATTCATTACAGCTAGGTTACATATATGGTTAAAAAAGTTATTCACACTGAGATTCCTAAAAGGATAAGATCGTGTGTTCTGGAAGAGTAAGCGTCTTCTGCTTCATCAAAGTAGGTAATGTCACGTTCTCAAATGAGACCAACATATATAACAATAGACCCAAGAGCCAACTTAAAGAACATCAAACACGTCCAGCTATATGTCGTCAATCTGCGTCTTTTGAAAACATGTGTTACGAGTTTGTTACTTGACGACATCTTCCGTTGATGTCGTAATTTTGGAAACAGGCTCTTGAATATCGAATAAACAGTGACATGTAAACATCATAGATTAGGGACGCATGATAATATCCAAAAATGGCATATTTGCGATTGGAAAATTTAAATTATCAGGTTTATCTCAAGGCATGGTGGAAAGCTTTCCATGTTGGTTTCGATGTAGGAAAAGATCAATATAAGCGGCTGATGTAAAAGAGTCTGTCGTGTCCTTGATTTCAGATACTGCTTAGTATACAAGATAGGCGTGGTCAATAAATTTCTTGTTATTTATAGATAAGACGCTATTAATATGAAATTAAATGTAAAAGTAAAATTGAAGGACTTTGCAAGGTCTTTGCAGCCTCGAAAAAAATCAATACACAAGTCAGACAACAGAGGGACACAATTATTTTTGTAGTTCCCAATGTCTGTTGCAGGATGTTGCTGCCGAACTGGACAAAGATGTTGGCATGTAGAAACATTATCATTTCTATTATGTCGTCCTTCTTATGCAATTTTTTGTCATTGTAACTGTTACATACTTTTGTGCATTTCAAGCTCACGTTTATGATTTCGACACAGAACTACGAGGTCGTTAGTTTCTTGTTGTTTAGGACCGCAGAATAGTCCAAATTATCAGCTCTACCTTCTTTAGAAATTGTATCATTATAGATAAAGACTGAACGCTTACGTGTGTATATCATGGAGTTTTGACACATTTTATTGTGATTTCTTACATGAATACAAACATGCCATCATGCAACAATTTCAGTAACAGAAAGCCTGACTAAGTCTTGCTCCTGGGATGACAATGACAAGACAAGACAAGAGGAAACACAGGCGTATATATATGTTACATCTATGTTTAAATTTGTCTTAACTGTTGGCGTAGGTATATCTGTACTGACTGTAATCTTATCGACGAATTTGCATCGTCAAAATAGTCTATAGAATACAAAAAGAATTATTGAATAAAGCTTATTACACCTTCGATATTTTTCATTTAGAATACAAAGACAAAAAATCGAACTTACTTGAGAAGAAGGCCAGTGTTCATGAGTGCTTTCAATAACATCACACGAAGGCGACATTCTTAATACTCATTAATATCTGCATATTTCTCACAAGACTAAGAGTTACAAAGAGATAAGGTAACACAAAAAATTGTAAATCACAATATTGAGAGGATTACATTACGTAAGATGCTGAAAAGCTATCTAAATATACAAACATACCTTTCATGGTAACAACTAAACGCAGCAACACAGTGGTGTCAAAAGAAACAATTTCAAATGATTTTTTTTCATATTTTAAAACCGCCGAAATTTCCCTGTAGTATACAGAGTGCATTTTTTGTCGTTCTGCATCGCGTCCAATTATTCAAGTTGTATACATGTTTCATGTACTGTACAATGTGTTTGTCATAAATTCCATTGGTTGAGTAATACCAATTGAAAACGTTTGTTTCATATCTTTGTCAATAATTGTTAATCCCGCTAAAAATGGACCATTCTAAATGCTAATTTTAATGTGCATTTAAGTACTGATCAGTATTGGATTTTATATGTAATTTCAATAATGTTTTGTACTTGCGTTTCTTGTGTTCCCCGTATACGTATCAACATATACATTTAATCGCAAATAGAAAACCTCCACAAATAGGAATGAAAGGAATATATTACGAGTAGTAATAATAATTTCACGTCAACTGATCCATACATATGCTTAAAAATGAAATTATTATAATTAATGTCTTTAGCTGTCGGTGTTTTAATGAAAATTAGTATGCATTAACATTGTTACGAAAGATTCAAAACATCACAAAAATGACACTCCGTCAGATAGAGTCAGGTACGTCACATGAATTTGCATTTTTTCAGAACTGACAAGCACAATGAGTATTGCTAGTAACATGCATATCCCTTACCGGCCACCGCAAATTCTTGACAATCACACTGTAATTATTTATGTCAAGTTTTTCGCGTGGAAAGCTGGATCTTTGTACACTTGCGGTGAGAATTTGTGTTATTTTGCTATTGAGTTTATTTTACATGAATTGTAACCAAACTCAACACAGTACGTGAATTGAAATGTAAATGCTTAAAACATGTCACAAAAATACAAAAGATAACGTTAATGTAAAACTAATTTCTGTTTACATCCTGAAGTAAACACCCTTTCTTTTTCATCAGTTGTCGGGCCGTTCCGTCAGTGCGCACACCGTCCAAAGATAACGATTACTTATCTTAATGTTTTTTAAAATGCAAATGTGCGATTTGGAGCTGAACTTGTTTAATGTTCATTAGCTTGCCTTTACGTTGTGTTGCTACGTTTTTATATACCTTGTTCTCGTATAAGAGCGTGACATCACTAGGTTGCAATGACCATGATTTACAATGTGCATGGCGGGTGCCGTCGATGAAGACGCGTACTCTTCCGGAACATCTGGTTTTATTCTCCTTGTACTGTTTCAGGAGCCTCCGTGTAAATATTCCTTTGGCTTTTATTTTGATTTATTGACTAGATGTTCGCACGATGGAATATTACCTTTTAATACCTAAATTGATTGAAATGGGAAATACATTTCGACCAATTAGAACGATTGTACAAAAGACACACAAGTGAATAGCACATTTCCGTAACTAAGAGTGAGATACAGTTGAGCCAAACAATCAATTAAACTGCATCATAGAGCTGGTTCGCCCTTCTAAGACTCTTCAGTGATAATAAGGTCCTAAAACTTGAAGCCTAGGAGGCGACTTTGGAAAATCCGAAGTGTTTCAAAAGAAAAGTCTAAATCTAGACAGGGAGTTGCAGCAGAAGTAGAAAATGAAACGACTGGAATAAGACAAAATCTGTTACGTGCACATCCTAGTTATCTCATCAAATTTCATGTAGAGACAAGGGATTCCAAATATCTTAGCGACTACAATTATTTGATCTGTATTTACTCTTTGAAAGTTGGATCTTTCTTTTCCTTTCTCTTCTCTGGTTTTTGCTTTTGACGATAAGACATTTGAACATTTCTTTGCGGAAACACAACGGGTACAATGAGAGACCAAAGGGAACATACGTATAAAATTTTGAGAGAGGTCAATTCTGTACTTTTTAAGAAATACGGATAACAATCTTCACTTGGCGAAATCCAACATGGCTGCCTGTCGGACATTTTGTTTTTCTGATCATTCCCAAACTCAAATAAGCACAACTAGGAACCAAGAGGAACATATACATGAAATTTAAGAAAGATCTATGCAGTAGTTCTTAAATAGCAGTCATAAACTTTCGAAGTAAAAATCCAATATGACCGCCTATAGGCATTTTTTATTTTTTTCTGATAAAAACCCAAATCAAAAGGCTAAACTAGAGATCAAGGGAAACAAACACATTAAATTTGAGAAAGATCTAAACTGGAGTTCTCAAGAAATAGCGATAACAAACTTTGGAATTAAAACTCCAAGATGGCCGTCTATCTGGCATTTTGTTTCTTCTGATCAGACCCAAATCAAACAGGCACAACTAGGAACCAAGACGAATCTACATATAAAATTGAAAGAAAGATCCACCACAAACTTCTCAAGAAATAGCGCTAACAAACTTTCAAAGTCAAATTCCAATATGGCCGCCTGTCGACCATTTTGTTTTTCTGATCAGTCCCAAAATTTAATGGGCACAACTATGGACATTAAGAAACCATCCGGGGGAACCTACATATGAAATCCAAGATGACCGCCTGTCAGTCATGTCTTTCTGATCAGTCCCAAAGTCAAACAGGCACAATTTGGAACTAAGGGTAACCTACATTTGAAATTTAAGAAAGATCAATACAGCGCTTTTCAAGAAAAAGTGATAACAAAATTGAGCCTGTCGGCCATTTTGTTTTTCTGATCAGTCCCAAGATTAAAGATAGATGCGCACAAGTAGAGACCAAAGGAAACCTTAATGTGAAACTTGACAGAGATCCATCAAGTGCTTTTCGAGCCATGTTGAAATCAACACCAGCCAATCTCCGAGTGTTCAGGAAACTAAATTTAGCTTAGACATATCTAAATATCACAATGACCACAAATATATCCAAAGCATTGGGGTTCTTTGAGACAGGTAGGTTAGGCCCGCCCTTAAAACATTAACGTTAATGAACGATGAAATATAAAATGGGTTTTACAACAATGGGCATGTCAACTTGTCGTACTGACTTGTAAAAAATGTTGCCTTATCTGCTTTAAAGAAATGGAAGTCCTATTGACGAAACAAAAGGTAAAGAAAACATAACTAGATTTCTATTGCAGACAGTCCAACTTACATGTCTGCTATGCTTTTCTACTTCTCTTTTATAGTTTACAAGTGTACATAAAAACTGATTTCTTTATATTCACTAACAAAGATGTTTTTTTCATCCAGATAAGTGAATGGCACTGAAATGGAAAATCTGTTGTATTTCCATGCACACAAAAATCTATATACCATTAATTCTTCATTGAGAAAATTACTTCGTTTTATCATCATCTCAATCACAAATACCTTTTTTGTTAAACCAAATCATTATGAATCCGTTGACTTTTGCTTTACAGCAAATATGTATATAAAAAAGACAAAACCAGCAAATACTGTGATAAACAATATTTAATTTGACGACCCCCTTCGTGAATGTATGAAACATGTGTGCTCGCCCAAATATCAGAGAAGCAACTGCATTGTATCTTTAGCTATGACGGGATACAAATCTAATCATCATTAGATAATTATATGTTATAAAAGAAACATACGTGTATCGATATATAAACTTAAGTGATTTCTTCATATATCCTAAACAAGACTTGATGTAAACGATCGTACACCTAAGTTTAAATGCAGATTTATTGGGATGATCTAAAGACAACTTTAATTCAATAATCTAATAAGTATACTTTTATTGAGAATAGTGAACTCACATACCTAATCCCCATTAATGTCGAAAACTTATTCTACGTGAATGCGATTCTGTTATATCATCAGTGAGTTAAAATACTGTTAAATGCTAATTTCACACCGTGATTTCTATAACCACCTATACGAAAAAAAAACATTGACATACCTTATTTATTAAGATGCGTCATCAACAATTCCATTGGTTCAATCAAACAAATCAAAAGTACGGATTACAAGGTACAAAAGGACACAGTTGCTCTACAAATATCGTGGTGAAAGTTTTTCTCAAATATGTTATAAATGTCGCGAAAAGTGAATTTTAAGGTATTCTTAAACGAATATTGTTGAATTTAAACAAATGCATTACATACATACCTTTACCAATTATATTGAACAATACCAGGAATAGTTTGTATATACTTGTACTACAAAACTCATCATAATACACATTACTGTCAAATTATATTAAGTTATAACCGTACAAGTTGTATATAATTCATTGCCGACGAAATGGCAAGAAGCACATGGTACAACATGTATTTAACTGAATAAAAGAAAATACATAAGGTTGACACTTGATTTTAAGAGGAGCGAACACTTTTTTTTATACACAAGGATAATTCCCATACAATTATAATATATATGTAGTTAGTTGCCATCAAGAAATAACTGACACACAGGTGCAATTTGAAAGTTTTCAATATGAATATAATTTATATTCGATTTCTTTCTCAGAGCAGGATATCTTCAAAACTTTTCATGAAGTGTATGTTTTTTAATAAAACCGTACACGAATGTCTAAACGTTTTTCCTTTGCAATGCAAGAAGCAGAAAGAACGTACCTGTTGTGGATTTTTTATGTAACGAAATTTCATGTTGACTTCCTCATAGTAATTTCTTTGACTAAAGAGGAAAAAACAACAGAAATTCAGCTAAACATCATAATCAGTGGTCCCAAATGTGTTGTAACTCAGCTACCTTATACCAATAGTAACACTCCACCTGTATGTTTATGTAATTCAAACGTAACATGATCTGTATTACCAACATAAGATCTTGTGACCATTAAATAAAAACACTGATTTCGAACACAACTAAATCCCATCTGTAAATAACATAGAAAACTGCTATTTGACAACAATAGTTTAACAATTATATTATAGACAATACACAAACATTTTTGTAACAATATATGGCACATTATGGTTTGATTTCAGTTGTTGTTAGGAATCAGTTTGGTCTCTGGTGTGTTTATTACAACCCACAATAACTACGGGCTTAAATGGCTTTCTCTGCTGGATTTAAATTCTTACACATCAGTCAAACACTTTACTGAAATCTAATATCGTACGTTACAAAAATACAACGAACATTATACTTACATGTGAGTATGAAATGCATGCAGTTTCAATGAAATATATAGTCATTTCAATAATTTAATTTAAAAACTGTATCCAAACGAATATATTCCCATAAGAATATCCAGTCACTTAAGTTTCTTACTAGGGGATGCCTTATTAATTTTCTTTCTCTGTAGAAACTCAATTTACTTCAATCAAAATGTCACTCCTATTAATCCCCAGCTGATAAGTATGACAACTTTCCAAAAAGATTAAATTGTGTAGAATAAATAAAATCGGTCGTCTTAATTGTACATGGATAACTAAATTTTCTCCTGTTTTGGGGCAAAATTGGGGTATCTAAACACAGAAGGGATAGGTAAGTTGCCAAATACTAGACGATTAGACAAATTAAACTCTTAATCACATACTATATATGAAAATCACAAGCTAGTGGGAGCCCTCTTTCCTCTAAATCATTTGATATTGTGTCTGCCAAATCACTTGCTAGTGGGCATGTTCTGTTTGCAAACTCACTAGAGTGGACATATTCTGTCTGCAAACTCACAAGAGAGTGGGAATATTCTGTCATCAAACTCACTAGAGAGTGGGAATATTCTGTCAGCAAACTCACTAGAGAGTGGAAATATTCTGTCTGCCAACTCACTAGAGAGTGGGAATATTCTGTCAGCAAACTCACCAGAGAGTGGAAATATTCTGTCTGCCAACTCACTAGAGAGTGGAAATATTCTGTCTGCCAACTCACTAGAGAGTAGGAATATTCTGTCTGCAAACTCACTAGAGAGTGGCAATATTCTGTCTGCCAACTAACTAGAGAGTGGGAATATTCTGTTTGCCAAATCACTTGATGGTGGGAATATTCTGTCTGCCAACTCACTAGAGAGTGGGAATATGGTTGGCATATTCTGTCTACCAGCTCACGAGAAAGTAAGAATATTCTGTCTGCAAACTCACTAGAGAGTGGAAACATTCTGTCTGCATACTCACTAGAGAGTGGAAATATTCTGTCCTTCAAATCACCTGATGGTAGGCATATTCTGTCTGCTAACGCACTGTCCGACAAATCATTTGGAACAATGTGCTCTCTACAAGTTATGTGGAACAATATGCTTCCTACCAGCCACCTTGAACAATATGCCCCCTACCAGCAATGTGTAACAATATGCCCTCTACAAGATACGTTGAGCAATATGCCCCCTACCTGCCATGTTCAGCAATATGCCTCCTACCAGTTATGTTCAGCAATATGCCTCCTACCAGCTATGTTCAGCAAAATACCTCCTACCAGCTATGTTCAGCAAAATACCTCCTACCAGCTATGTTTAGCAATATGCCTCCTACCAGCTATGTTCAGCAATATGCCTCCTACCAGCTATGTTCAGCAATATGTCTCCTATCAGTTTTGTTCAGCTATATGAACTGATAAAACTCAAACAAGTTATTGTATTACATTGTGTATGCACTGTAACGGGCGTCACAGATTTTTATTTTTGAAACAGAAAGGAGACATTATTCTTAACTGTTGATCAATAACAGATATTTTCACGAATCAATTAAAAAAGTGTCTTTATGATACAATATCCTGTTTATCTTAGGTATCCGATTGTTTAAAATAAGCCGGAAACATTGTCCAATTACATTATTCAGAATAAATTTCATCTTCATAATGCAGTGAAATCACCAAAAACTGCAAATCATAAAATCAGCTTATCTATAACATTTCATACCACCCACATCCAATGAGAGATCAAAACACTTTTTCTTGACATTATAAAAAGCATTCAAGAAAACAATTTTCAGAACAAATGATTTCAGACCGCGATAAAAAAAATTACATGATTATTTTGATCACAAAGTAAAATCATTACTGTGAACAATAAATGCACCTTTTGATGTGGTAGAGAACCACATAAATATTGCACAACTACATAGTAATTATTTACTACCGAAGCAGTCTATCAATATCTTATCATGTATAGATATTAAGGCAAGATACAGAAATCCTTCACCACACAAGAACACTTAAATATCAACATGTGCACACTAATTCAATCTTTTCTCTCACCTCTAAAACATGGCACAAACAAATATTTAGAAATCACAGTCTCTACAAGCAAAGACTATACAGCAATAATAATTGTTGCTGTTTTAATAAGTTATTCTATATTTGCTAGCCTTTTTGACAGTATATGTTCCGATAATCCAAATGACTATCTAAAAACACAATATATGTTAATATATATTCTATTTTTGAGTATCAACCATCCAGATATCAAATATGGTAAGCTTAAACTTTCTGTCTTTCAGACCTCAAAAATAAGAACACCTTTATTTCATATACGTTGTAAATATATATGTGTGTGTGTGTGTGTGTGTGTATGTGTGTGTGTGTGTGTGTGTGTGTGTGTGTGTGTGTGTGTGTGTGTGTGTGTGTGTGTGTGTGTGTGTGTGTGTGTGTGTGAGGGTGTGTGAGTGTGTGTGTGAGGGTGTGTTTTATATGTATTTCTCAATCAACAACATTAATATTTTTGTCACATAGGATAAAATATATCATATCTGACTTCAAAGCAATATATCCAAATATACTACATACAAACATATGTTAGACATAAACAAAATAATTATCCAGCATTCTGCGTTGTCTATATGAACACAGGCTTAAAAACTGCAATGAATAAGACAGATGGATTTCAAGAAATATTTGATATTTCACTTTAACTGGTTTTTATCTCAATGGGAATAAGCATATTAAGGTGAAATAGACAAATGTATAGATTTAACGTCTTTTGTAGCTAAGTAGCATCAAAAAATAAATCAGAGTCTAGGATTCTTATAAATGATTATTTACCTTGTTTCCACAACTTAGATCTAAATCTTTGTAATAATTTTGAAATACATCAATCAAGTACCTTACATGTGTATTGTTTATGGGACACCTAAAAAAAGAAGTGGAAAATGTGTGTACTCCTTTTTCCATGTATATTTCTATGGATATCCACTTAAGACACATTGCTATACATAGTAGTGCAAACTCAGGTATTCTCATATTAGTGCCTGATCAAAATCCTTGACTATATAATGATGCAAGAGTGATGTGATCAAATAATTGATGATTTGCTACAAATAGTCACAGTGACCTTAACTTTTGAACTATATACCGTAATTTAACTTATCAAATATAATGACATTGTTTATCAAAGTTTTATCTAAAATTCAAAATAAATCAAGTCAGCAAGTCATTATAAACGGATGCCAACAAAACTGTGAATGGGTTTTTTTAAGTTATATCTTACGTCGATAATCCTATAAAATTTGTTTTCATAACTTGATCCATCTAAAGTGCCTTGATACTTCATGTGGTCAGATTTATTACTCCTAATAACAATCTACGGTGTCTGGAAATACATGATACTTATTTTCACATGTCATTACATGTATGTACAGAAAACTTTAGATTTTCGCAATAATTTGAGTTTTTTTGGAACCATCCTTGCAACAAACAGTTACACCTATATTTATGCACCTGATCCATATATCATTTCCACATTGTGAGTATAATATATAAGAGACATGACTATACTACATTATATGTAGACAACTACCAATAAATCCGTACTTTGTCTTCAATTACACCACGACAGATTGGGCATTCATGTAGAAGAGATGCACATGAGAAGCAACAGACCAAATGGCCACAAGGCAGGAACACAGCACATACATCTTCTTCCATACAAATCTTACACCGGGATCGCAGTTTCAGGGACAAGTTCTCCTTTGTCAAGGAATGCAATTCTGTAATAAAGAAAGTCATATCAGCAAAAGACAGTGAAAATTCCAGTGCGGTTCCAGATTAAATTTAGAAGAACAACCATTTATGCATTCTAAACTGTAAGACGACAACCGAAGCACTTAGAGAATAATGCATAAAGCAGTTTATTAGATGTGAGAATTAAAATTTTTCAATTTGAAAATAATGTCGTTTTTATAACAAGCATACCGAATAATAATTATAGCGATACATGTCTACTACGCGATTAAACTGTAATGATTTATAAAGTTGTACTGTTTGGTGTAGATTAAGATAGAAAATTATGTATACAATCAGGAAAAACTGACAATACAGTTTTCTTACTGAAGCACAGCTCTGACAATCGTTTCCTGAAAATATTATATGACCTTGGCCCAATAATCCAGAAATATGACCTTGTAAATGGCGTTCAAGTGTTTTAAAAGTGTGTGAAAACTGATTAAAATCCGAAAAGGAGAGAAGTTTCTAAAGTGCTGACAATAATTTATTTAAAATAGTTTCAGAGACACTGACCTTGACCCAACAACTCTGAAACTTATGGTCATTATAATTTGTTTTGACTAAAATTCCCACAAGGAATAAGTAGCTAGAGAACTGACAAAACTTTTTAAAAAATTGTAACAGTAACCTTCACCAAACAATGCTGAAACTCCAACTTGTTCAAAGTATTTTGAAGCTTAATAAGTGTGTGAAGATTGATGAAAATCCTTTCAGAAATGAAGCTGCTAGTCACAATGACTTTTACCTTGATCCAACAACCCTGCAACTCAATATTGTCAGATATTTTGATGCTGAATAAATGTGCGAAGCTTCATGAGAATCTCTACAGGAATGAAGCTGCTAGAGTGCTGACAAGTGGCCTTGAACTTGACCCAACAACCCTGAATGTTTTCAAGATATTCTCTGAGGCTGAAGTGTGTGAATATTGAAGAGAATCCCTAAAGGAATAAAGCCACTAGAGTGAAAACAAATAGGAATATAGTAAGTGATCATGATCCTTACTCAAATATCTTGAAACTCAATCTTGTCCAAGATAATAAGTGTGTAGTGTGAATTACTAATGTGTGATGTTGATAAGAGCTCCTCAAGGAATGAAGCTGATAGTGTGTTAAAAACGATTTTCTAAAATTAGTAACAGCTACCTTGACCTAACAATCCTGAAACTCGAACCTGACCTAGATAGTTAGATTCTAGATAGTTCGATGCTTAATGAATGTCTGAAGCATTTCTTAAAGAATGAAGCCAAGAATGCTAATAAAGTACAAATATAAATAGGTTCTTCCAGTTTCACTGGCAGGTGACAAATTTTATCTCATACATTAGTATCAACAGTCTTAATGTGTATATATTTGAGGGTTCATAAAATAATTAAAGTCATACCAATGGAAAAGGCATTTTGATTTAAACCTTCACCTGACACTAAGCTAACAGGACAGGTATAACTGCTGTCATCTCAATGATCACCCCAGCCAAAAAAAGCAATACAAAAACAAAGAAGCAATCATTCCAAGATGCAAACAAACAATCGTGATGAAACTAACATAAATAAACAAACTGATGAAATTCAAATATCTTACTTAATTCCTCCATTGAATTGTCTTTGGGGATAACAGCCTGAGCAGAAGACCCTTGTACAGTAGCATTGGACACCAGGGATGGGGAAGCAACTCCTACATGTTCTGGTGGACTAATATCTGGTCCAGGTGGTTCTTGTGTAACAATGACTGGAATACTTTCAAGGTCCATTATTGTCTCTAGCAACTTCTGCAGGTCAAAATGTGATCCTAAAATAGTGAAAGTGATAGTTAAAAAGAACTTTGAGTTTGATTTGATGTAGATGACCAGGTATCACTTGCTATAGATTATTACCTGTAAATGTTATACTGTTTGATACACATACAATTAGCTTGCAAACACTTAGACAGCACAAAACAAGTGAAAACAAATTGTCATTAAATAAATACATTCCCAATACAAAGCCTTGTGCAGCCAATGGTAATATATATATCAATTGCTTACTTGAACATTGAACATGTGGACAGGGAGGTCTCCTCATTACGGATAACCAGATTTTCCGAGTCATTTGGTTCATTAGTTGCATGAAATTTAACATCAAATGACATCACAACTGAAATGATGTAATACACAATTGTCTATCTAATGTGTAACCACGAAGAGGGGTAATCTAACAGAGTAGAAAATTTTGGAAATGAAACTTGAGAAAGTTTTAGGCAAATTTTGAAAAAAGAACTTAAAGAGAAAAAGAAACTATTACCCTTACTTGTTCAAGATCCATTTAACTCAGTCTTAAGTTGACATCCTGTAATATCTTATTCTCGGCTTCACCTTAAATGGGAATCACTTACAGAATGTCTACCCTCGTACGAGGTAATCATCTTGAATATATACTTGTGACAGATTCTGTAAGTCTTCATGGAGTTATTTAATATACATAGCTTTATCTTAAACAAATCCTATAGCTTGTAATGTACAAACCTAATTTGTCAACAGCTTTCTGTATTTTGTCAGGTTCATAGCCCATCCGTCTTGCACGTTCAAGTGGATCATCCTCTACTGGCTGTGTTATAGTTGGTGTTTCTGTTGACTGGGACTGTAATTACAATACAAGGTCAATAAGATATTCTTATGATAAAATTCATGTATTTTTTGAAAGTTGAAAAGTAGGAGAATTTGACTACATCATAAACACGGGCTGTCAGAGATGGGTTATGCTCCCCAATAAGGACAAAATTTAAGTATGAAAAATAACAAAGGGCAATAATTCCTAAAAAATTTACGGTTCTTGAGCACTGCACTTATCCTTGTTGAAATCTATCTTACTATGAAGTTTCGTGTTGACACCTTTTACAGTTTAAGTGTAATGCTCCCGACAAAATTTAAGTATGAAAAATAACAAAGGGCAAAAACTCCTAAATACATGGTGATACCGTAAATAGTTTTAGTGTGATGCTCCAGACAAAATTTAAGTATGAATAATAACAAAGGGCAAAAACTCCTAAATTATGAAAAAGAGAGTGATGATTCTTGTGCCTTACACTTCTCCTTGCTTTGATCTCTATACCTGTGAAGTTTTATGACGATAATTCTTATAGTTTTTGTGGTATGCTTCAGACAAAATTATGACAGACCGATGGATAAAGCAGCGACTATACGCTCTCCCTTTGGGGAGCACACAAAGGCACAATACAAATATCAAAATGAGAGAGGTACTCTTATGAAAATAATTCTCTTATTTCATGATCTACTGAATGAAAGTAGATGTAACAGAAAGAAGCTAAACTGTATACAGTATTGCTAAATAAACAATGAGTTCAAACACAAAATTTGCTGAAGAGGCCGGATTTGAATGAATATTGATTATTTACTGAGATGATTTCCTGAATGAAGTTTTCTCCTTTTATAATTAGCATCCAGCTACAGGTGCTTGACCAGCGAATGTGCTCCAATACTGGGTCATCGTAGGGCTCCCAGTCCTTCAGCACTGTTCCACACCAATAACACTGCACCTTGTCACCTATACCTGTGATCCATAGACAAGCAATAAAAAGTGATGAAATTAAAATAGCACTTCAACAATGCTATGATACAAGCATCAACTATCAAGAATATGTTGTTTTTTCTTACTTTAATACATGTTATTGTGCTGAAAATGTTAGAAATCAAGACACATAATACATTTTAACTTTGAATCTATTATGCATATGAATAAGTTATCAATTTATTTCAAACCTTAGATTAAATAAAAAATCATTTTCACTTCCAAGAAATGTCAGTATTGCATTGTTAACTAGAGCAATAATTACAAGATGAAAATCTTAAAACAAAACATTAGGAAATTTATATCTATTCATTTCTCGAACCACTTACAGTAATTACACTTATACCACCTCAGTGGTAACTTGCTCCCTTACCAAGATAAAAAAATCCAGCTTTAGACATTTGACGAGGTTGTTGTCTTAGTTGGGAAGGCCAGTCAGTAAACGATGCCACTCTTACCTCAAAGTCACAATACTGAGGATATTTGAACACTGATTTTACGAATGGACATTGTGGGAATAGTCTACAATGCTCAAGGTAGACATCATCCCCCTGCTGCCAGTTCCTGATGATACCTCGACAGTATGTACACTGGACACTATCATCTCCTCGGCCCATGCAGTAGAAACCTTCCCGAATCAGCTCTTCAATAGAGATGTATGATTTATTGGAAGGCCAATGTCTCTCAAATGTTAACCGTCTCTGTTTGGAATCATCCCTCAACCTAGAAAGGTATGCTCTGCCTTCTTCTTCCACCTCCGTCATACTGGACCAACATTTAACAGCATTTCCAAATGCTAATGCCTTTAGAGGTCAATGGGTGACACTCTATTTTTTCAATTATTATTCACATTGTCTGCTGCACATTTCAGCATTTTAAAGGGATACTCTTTCTGAGGAAAATGATCTTAATCTAACATTCTGGAATCACATAACAGACCGGAGAGTTTGTACAACCTGAAAAGTAAAAACATCATTTTTGCCAGTAATTCATCTGCAACGTTAACAAAATAAGCCATATCCCATGGCTGTATCAGAATGATTAATAACATAATGGATATTTCACTAATGTAGGTGTCTTGACATATGGTGCTTTAAAGCACAGGTGTTGTACATAGTGTGACCCTGGATGTAAATCCTTAAGACTGGCTTTTTTCAGAGCTCAAGATACCAGTATATTTGCATCTACAATGAAAGAAATGTTGTAAATATCCTTTGAAAGTTATTTTGGTAATATTGATTTTGATAAAACCCAACTAATCACCAGCTACAATAGTATTCAATATAAATGAAGCCTTTACTTGATGTTTGTTAAAGGGAGATAACTCAATACAACATGAATTGGAATTTAAATAGCCTATATTTTGGCAAATGAACCTTGTAAAATTTCCACATGTGGTCAGATCATCAATTTTAGTCACAATATACTGTGATTACTTGTTGTATAGCAGCTATGATCATCAACATACAAATTAGTTTCATTCTATAGAAACTTAATTAAAATTACAAGCTAATGACCATGCATCTTGATGTTTATTGAATTAAAAAAATGTGTGTGGTTAAGTATGCATGCAAATTGCTAGTGTAAGGTTATAATACTTTTTAGGTGCTAGGTCCTAGTCCTATTAACACTGCGGGATACATATAAATACTGGCATACATATCATTGATATTATGCATCTCTATAT
This sequence comes from Ylistrum balloti, assembly GCF_031769215.1. Lineage (NCBI taxonomy): Eukaryota > Metazoa > Mollusca > Bivalvia > Pectinida > Pectinidae > Ylistrum > Ylistrum balloti. The sequence continues at coordinate 618,478 of NW_026782208.1, forward strand.
ATATATATCAAAAAGAAATTCTGCAGGTAACAGTTTGTATAAGTACATTAAAATGCATTGGCTTTGTTTCATTGTTGAAGCAACTACTTAATGCTTTTGGTTTTAAATTCTACTGTACATCTTTTATCATACATTCAACATTTTATTATAATAACAATAATGCTTCTACAACTACATAATGTATATCACCAAGAATTTATAGACCGTTTGCTTCACAGCACATTACAAATGATTAACAGTTAACCTATAAATATAATCCGGTATGTAGCTTACTAATACTGGGAAAAGTAGTTATAGCCAATAAGTTTCTGGAGGAGTGGGGAGGGAGGGGGTCAATTAGTGAACTATACTTGGAAACTTCCAAATTATTTAAAAGCTTACTGGAATCTTTGAAATAATTTTTCAATGATCTTGGTTATATTGTGGACGGTCTTTTAGCAGAAGACTTGGATTGAAGTTTGATAGCATATATTTCGGCAAGGAAACCTTATACAATGTGGTTAGATAATTCAATTTGCTGAAGATGTATGGTTTCTTAAATCAACTGACGCGTAGTCGATACGGTCGTTAACATGCAAATTTGGATAATTATTTATTTTAAATATTTTATTCAATTTTGATTATTTATTTTAAATAATTACTAAATTTATATTTTTGAAGTTAAAAATTGCCTCTGCAGATATAAAAAGGTCCGTCGAAATGGTTAATAGTCTGTTTTTGGTAGCCACCGAAAGCGACAGGGACGCTGAACGAATGGTGCTATCGATTAATAGATGTAGAGTATCCAAACGCACTCATTTGTCATTATAGATCATTTGACATAATAATGTAGTCATAAGCTTACCATTGGCATTTTACACATTATTCTCACTAACAAGTTATCCTGGATACAATTTTGCTGTAACATAGGAAATGAATTACTGGGTACATCAGGGAGTTCCCCGGGTTTCATTATACCGTTTCCAATGGTGATTATAATTACAGCCCGGCACTGCCTAGACTGCCCGGTACTGCCTGGCAAAGTCAGGCACCGCTCGGTACTGACCTGGAACCATGTATTGAACTCTCGGGCTTTTATTTGTACCTGTGCCAAGTTAAGATTGTATTATATGCAAAAATATTAACAATATCAATATATTAGTCAAATTATGGTGCAAAATCATCAGAAATTGTTCGATTTATGGGTATTAGAAATCAGTATTGGCGTAACAATTCGCCGTAAATCTTGTTATTTGCAATGACGTGACCGCCTGGGCTGTTATTTCTCTTCAAATATGATAAATACGCCTGATTCAAAGGCATGTACATATAATTAATATCACAATCCAGAAATGATGAAAAATTTTACAAAATGACATAATTATTACCATTTGAAAACTTCGACATCGCAACAATGCGCCCGCATCTTGCTATTTGCAATACCAGGACCTCCCAGGTTTCTTTTTTTCTGTTCTCGTATTGTTACATATGCTTTATATATGTATATATGAATAAACTTAATATCTTGATCCAGAAATAATGAAAAAATATTTTAAAATGACAAAATTATTACCACTTGAAATCATCGATCTAGAAATAATGTAAATTTATTGAAAATTGACGACGGTATTGCTAGTTGATATTACCGATATCACAACTCTTATTTGAAATGCCTAGATTATTTATAGATTTGTGATATTCAATTTATTCCCATGAATGTAGATAACACACATTTAACGATACGTAAATAGGAATAAAGGCCCGGGCGGTGCTGGTCAGTACTGCAAATAACAGGATGCGAGCGCAGTGTTGCGATACTGCTGATTTCAAATAGCAGTAATTCGGTCAGTTGATTGATAATCATCATCATTTTTGGATTGTGATATTAATTTTATGTACATGGAGGTGAATAAGGCCGATTTAACGGTACGTGAAAAGAAATAAAAGCCCGGGCGGTGCCGAGTTCATTGTCGCGATACTGATGATATCAAATGGTTAATAATTCTGTCATTTTTAATATTTTTGCATTATTTGTAGATTATGATATTCATTTTATCCACACAAATGTGGATAATACATATTTAACAATATATTAATTGAAATAAAAGGCCGGTTGGTCCCATTATTGCAATAACAGGGTGCGAGCTCAGTCTTGTAATATCGAGGATTTTAAATAGCTATAAATCCGGACAATTTGGACAGTTCTTTTTTCCATATTTTGACTGAATTATTGGTCAATATATAGTTCCCGGGTAGTGCCGGACTTTGCCTACTGGTACCGGGCAATACCTGGCGAACTCATACAGTACCGGGCTGTAAATTGTATTAGTTGATTCAAAATCTAAAAATAGAAACGGCGAAAAATGTTTTGTTTTTATTTCATATTCGCCGCAATTATCAATAATTTAGGGCATTGTAGCAGAGGAAGAGCATATATATGCATTCATAAGTTAAAAAAGTTAAAGTAGCTTTATGAAAAAAATCTTTATTTAAGGTTGATTAATTTATATAGGTTGGTTTTATCCGTAAAATTAGAATGCCTATACTATTTCCGGGAAATTCCCGGAGGCATTCATTTTGTGGTAATTCGCTAAAACAAAAACAAACGAAGTGAATTTTTAAAGTTCATGCCTACTTTGACCGAAATGGCTCTCATTTTGGCGTTTGTTCACCAACATTGTAAATTATTATATGTGGATAATGAATAATAACAAGCTTCAAATATTATGGAAGTTCGGTGGTAGATTCTAGGCTACTAAATCAATTCAACCAGATAAATTAAAGCGGGACTCATTTAGTGATTATGCCATCAATGACTGTTAAATAAGGACTGATGAAGGATGTCGGACACAAGTAATCTTGATCCTGCTGCCCTTACTTCGAGGAAGGATGAGATTGCTCGCAGGGAGCTTCAACAAAAGCGACACTACTTTTTACAGAAGGAGCTTCAGAACATGGCCAGAGAGCTCCCTGGGTTTGTTTTCATAAATCATTCCATGGTCATGTCACAGATAACAGCCTTTCCCTCTAGTACATAACACACACTTCAAAACATTTAGATGGTAGTTACCTCGTAGAATATCATGCGGGTGGTTTGCCCCTCCACCAAAACCTCGAGGACACGACCACAACAGTCCAGATACAGACATGGTTATAATAGCTTGTGTGTTTTATCAATTTGTATTTTCGTTCCTATTTAGGAATCTAAATCTCACATATGTTGGCTGCATGTCAGTTTTGTATGTGTTATTTTGTATTGTGCCATGTCATGTATACATGTACATGTTGTGAAAAATATTATTGTATCTGGTTAGTTACTTGCTTATTGTTATTTAGGGTGTATCTATAGGACTGACCAATGACTGACCAATTCACCAAGACATGCGCATTTAACGGTCTCTTTTCTTGCATGTTTTTGCCCTTTTCTCAATCTGTCTTTCACATTTTCTTTGGGAGCTGATCATGCTGAAGGTCTACAGAATTGGAAAATTAGAATTTAAGATAGTAATGTTATCCCCAGTACCATATACAGGGGATTAAAAAAAATGAAGACAATAAACATTTGAAAATGTAACAGTGTAAAGTTCAATTGAATTTTTTTGTTGTTGTTGTTGCAGATGTTTAAAAGAACGTTATGTGTTTCTATATTAATTGATCCTGCATTTGATCATGAGTAACTTCAATATTACTGTATGTACATGTACACTACATACACATGTAGCTGTATGAAACACTTTCTTAATGTATAAAATCCACAAATATAGCAAGAGTTTAAACAGTTTTAACTAAAACAACACCACAGTTTGGCAATTTGCACAATGTATGTGACATTTAAATTTAGGTGACAACATGTGTTGCCTCATGTTCAGCCTTAGTTTTAACTTAATTGTCTGATGAGATGAGATAACTTAAAGATTTGATACAAACCTCATTTACCCTCTATGATAGATTATTGCAATGTTGCTTCAGAGAAATACAGGAAATGAAATTATTTCAGTTTTTTTCTATTCAGAAAGTACCAACAGCGGATGCCGTACAATCTCCTGTCAAGTTTAGCTAATGTCTTACTTGATGACACCATGTTTGAGATAGTTCGGAGTCTTCAGGAGGTGCAACAACTGGAAGAGCGACATCTGTCCAGTCAACGCATCAAACTTGTCAATGACCATAAAGGTATTCATGTAGCTATGTTTAGGAATTCACTTATATATATATACTGAATCATGTATACCAGTACCTTATTGTTGTATTGCTGCAATCAGTGATAAACTGTATGGAAGTAAATCATACCAATGGCTCCAAAATTATTTGCCATTATCTTTTTCTTTTCCTTTTTAAGAACATAAGAAATCAACATTTTTTAGGACATTGTAAATATTTGCTTGAGATATTGGCGCTGTTTTTATTTAAACCTGTTCATTTAATGCCAATCATCTCACAAATGCTTTATATCATAATCTAAATCTGTTGTCATAATCATAACTCATATTACCTCTTTCATATTGTCACTGGAATTGCCAAAGAAATTTCATTGATGTAAACTTTATTACTATATTACAGCACAGCGACATGACCTTCAGAAAAAGCACAAAGAGATGCTGCAGTCATGTCAGACAAAACCTCACAACCTTCCAATAGTGGAGAGTACCATTGAGAGGGAGAAAATTGTGAGTATAACATAGTTAAGTGTACAACCAGGCAGGTGTCCTCCTATAGCTATCCTAGTACACCACAACCTAAGTGTAAGGTCACTAGTACCTGTGTCAAATGTGATGAATTAATTAAATCACTAATGAACAGCTAGGATGCTTAGAAACATAATATTTAGTCAGAAATAATTAAATGACTGCTTAACAACCAGAATGCATGCTCAGAAACATGATTTCTGGTCAGAAATATTTTACTTACTACTGAACAGGTAGGTTGCTTAGAGACAGGATATTTAGTTAGCTGCATGTTCTGATAAAGGGCTTTCAAGATTAGTGACATAAATAACATTTGCCCTCTGTCAAGTTTTCAGTGGTTAAGGTGTTGTATTTTTATACAACATTTTAAAACAATTGATATCATTATAGATGGCTAGGTCTACACATTTTAAAGGAGATATAAGCATGAAAGTCACATGCATGTGGTGTTGTTATTCTATCATCAGAGATAGCTGAGTAGCTTTTAATCAATTGATGAGGTATCCTAGTACCTCATAGTAGAAAGTAAAAAATTCATTTGGATAACAATTTAATATCAGAATCAAATCTTCGGTAATTTACAAATATCTTCCCAGAGTTCATAGTAGCCATTTGGAAAAGATTTTGCAGAAAAATGTGCGTTTTCTTTATATATATACAAATTAAAACTTGATTAATGTTCTTTTAATCCTGTCCAGAATCACAGAACTCAGCCTGAGATAGACCTAATACTGCGGTATCAAATCAGGATTCATTACTTACAAAATTACAAACTAATATCAAAATAAAAATTAAGTACTTGAACGCTGTACTTTGAATATGTTTGTATTTGTAACAGACACTTGAACGGCGCTGTGAAGAAGAGTTGAAGAAGCGAGATATGAAGATCATTCTTGATCTGGACCAGAAGGTCATGGATCAGCAGGTGATGCTGGAGCGAGCTGGTGTTCCTGGATTCTTCGTCACCAATAAAAAACAAGATATCCAGCTTCAGATGTATCTGCTGGAGTTCATACAGAGACTCAGTCATATGGATATTCCCTCGTGACATTTGTCACGTGAACTAATACAGTCATAAAGATGTCACCTCAATCTTAATGGATAATTAGTTTGTAAAACATCACCCTAATCTTGATGGTGACTTTGTCATTCAATTCAAACATCAACAGGATCTTTATTACAAAGATCTGGTTATTTACAAGGTCATTCCGATTCTGTTATTCAGTGATTTAGTCAATTGACATTCACCGTCACTAGATACAACAGGAATCATATTTGGTCCATGCTATCATCTACTTCACTGTTTATGTAGACACCAAAGTAAAGCGTACTGAGAAGTGGCTGAATAGAATATTTTGGAGACATTCAGATGGATATACTGTGACTTTAGCCGAATGTGCAATAGCCAGATGTGAAATTGTCAGGGACCCAATATTTCATGAATTTGAATCTGAAAGTGATTGTTTACTCATTAAAGCACTGGTTAAGAAAATGAAATCCTTGTTTTCCTTTGGCATATGTCTTCCTGACTGTCATTTTGGAAAATATCTGATCTGAATTGAAGTAAATGAAAACATGTTTACATGTAAGATACATGTATATATCAACTTGTGGTTGTTACCTCCTGTGATATTTCCACGGTTACAAATGTCATTATCACGATTAACATTACACTTAGACTTTGTTTATTGTAAATGAACATCAAGGATACCCGTGTACTATATAAAGTGCCAAATACCAAGAACTGCGGCATCGTGGCTTCCTGTACAGAATTTAAATTTTGGATTGTGTACTCAAATGGAAATAATGGAACAGTATGATAGATATATATATAAATCATGTAATTGTTTCAGCAAAATTAGATGAAAATTATCAATTGAATGAAATTTCTAATTACAGTTAAACAGACTAAATGTCTATGTTTGTTAAAGAATGGACTTGTTAATTAATGAACAGATTTTCAGATATATCCCAGGGTCCTGCTCTAACTATTGAAATGATTTATAACATGGATATATTCTTGATCAATTTGATTTGGATTTAATTGAAATAGAAGTATCCACATAGATTGTTACCATAACAATATACAATAAAAAAATAGTGATATGATTAATTAATGGTCTCGGACTGATAATTGGTATGTTATTGCAATTGTTTAACATCTTAATTCAGTATAGTGCTTCATGGGTATTTCTTTATCTTAATGTATGCAAATTTCACATGCAGATTACAAGGTACGTTTTGTAAAAGGATAATGAGGAGGATTTTTAATATCACTTCAATGTTATATTATAATCTTATGTTGTCCATATGTTTGTTCTATAACATGTATACAAACATCATCAGAACGTTTGTATGTTGAATGTAAGGGATAAGATATAAATTGCCAGGATTAGGTACATGGTGATTTGTCTCAGTTGTACTACTCTGAAATGTATGCTGCATGTATTATGAAAAAAAAATGTGAAAGAGAAATGAAATCAAAATGTGATTGGAAAATGTCACTGTTCGTATTGTTTATTTATACAAGTAGATCACAATTACATGTATGAAAGGTGTATGGCAGATACAAGTAAATGGCTGTCATGATACTCATGGAAGTGTGTTAGTTGGATGTCATTAAAAATGTGTTTTCATTGCAATCTATGCAGTTTAAGATCCCACAATTTGCCAGTATTCATATATATGATTGAAAATTTGAATTCCTGCTATGCTTTGGTGTACGGATACTGACATTTACTGGTCAATAAATGTCATTTTGTTTTTTGCAATGATTTATAATCTACAGATAAATATATGAATATTTGTAATCCCAGGAGTACTCTCATTTGCAGGTTGATGACTGTGTTGTAATTGTCGAAAGGAGTTACATGTAAATAATATGTGATAGTGACCTGTCTGATTGGGGACAGGACAGTGACTAATATTAATTTGATTGGTTTTTAAGGCTTATATTCAACGTCAGAAATGAATGGTGATTAGGTTACATTGAGTTGGTTTGCTAGAACCCAAGTTATACAGCAAACAAAATGTTAATTGATAACACAATAGATAATGTGAACATGAACACCTCATTTTTCACCTATCCTTAGATGACTTAATCCCAAAGGTCGAACCTAGTAACCTTCATTTTTGGTCAGTTGACTTCTGTTTAATTCTGACCAACTGTGGCAATATTAGACCTTGTTCTTCTAGCGAAGTTATATCGTAACAAAATGTTCATCACTGTATATCAAATTTGACATTGACATTTAGACCTACTGTCCTACTTTTCACTTATGGTCAGTTGACTTGTCGATTTCCAACTACTGTCCTACTTTTCACTTATGGTCAGTTGACTTGTCGATTTCCAGCTACTGTCCTATTATTATGATGATCAGCGCAAAGATCACCCACGTTTACGACATATTTGCTCTATTGGTGACGACTTGTCAGTTGGTTATGTCTAATCTTGTATATCTCCCCACCCCATGGATTGGAAATCAAGGCAACGACAGAGTACTACTTCTACATCAGCCGAAGTATATACTATTTCTATGTAAAATATGAAGCTGGACATGTTTGATGCTCCATAGTATACCTGATGGTTCCGTTGTCGCATACATTGTTCCAATTTGGTAATGTGACACTACATATCTGCATGGTGTCGTCGATGACGCAGAAAACGCTTACTCTTCTGGAACACATAGTCTTATTTTCCTTGTACTCTTTCTCTTGAGTCTCCATGTAAATATTTCTTTTGTTCATATCTTTCCTTGGTTTTATCGCTTTGTGTATAAATTATGAGCCCGTTAACATTTCTTTCTTCTTAATATTTGTAAAACAAAAGAAATGGTATTTACATCTAAATCATAGTTTAATAATTTCAACCACAACTTGGAGATAAAAAATCTGCATAGAATGTTTTTGAACACTTAATACCAAGACGGAAAGAAGATCACAACACTGAACGTTAATATGATGAATTCCATACAGTTTATTGACCTGTGGTATATATGTATATATATATAAATTATATATTACTTATTACGAAAGTAAGTATGTAATATGGCACTTATTGAAAATATACATTTTATTCTTTTTTTCAGAAACAAAATTTCTACAAAAATCAATATACACATCAATACACTTAAACAGTTCTTGTCGCTACATAAAGACCAGAAACTTTTTTATTGTTATTTCTTGATAAAACTCTCCTTATTGTTCTATGGTTACATTGATTAACAATTTTAAAGTAAATATCAAACAAAATTTGTCATGTTATATTCAATTTTCATGGCTCGCATGAAAAAAAAAAAAAAAAAAAAGCGGGGATCTATACATTACTGAGAGATTCAAGGGGTTGGAGAAGTGACTCCATACATCTTAAACATAAGCCATTTCATTTCATTAAAATAATATGGTACAAATATTTCATCATAGTCATGACCCGCTGTTAACATATCTTGTTTCTGTGTCTATGAATCACTGGCCGTTTATTTATTCTAATACAATTTGAAAACAAGACGAAGATCCTCAAAACACTTGTAACCCGTGAGGTTAACTTTTCGACATAGCCTCCCTGCCGTGTGGAGTGGTAAAGTCAATATCTGGTCCAATGGATATAATCCTTGTCGGGTTTATCATCGCATGACTTCCCTGTAACAATAGAACATGTGGAAAATATCAAAGAAAATTGCTTAGATTTCCTCCTTTTTTCTCATGCCTTTGAATTCCGAACGAGTCATGGCATATATGAAAAAAAGCTGATTTACAAATTTAAAACTTATAACTTTTTTTTTTAGGGGGGGGGGGGGGGTAGGGGGATGAATAGTCAAAGAATGTAAGGTTAAAACTTTCACTAATTGACATGATAAGTGATGCTTTACTAATTGCTGTTTTTAAATAGCAGAGAACTGTGCCGGACCAGCATAACCGGTCGTATGGACGTATCCGTGGACTATTCCAAATGTTGTCCGAAATCAAACGTATGAAAAAAAAGAAGGAAATCGCTACGAGGATAAACACCACAGTCGTGATATTGACTATTTGTATCAAACTCGTCATTAGTGACTTGTGTTATATACCTTATATGGTAATTTCTGATGATTTACTAAAGGTAATAAAATCATCATTCTACCTCTAAACTGTATTTGTCCAGAAATACCCAATAACTTTTGACTTGATGTATTTGTAAGGACAGAAGGTGTAGTCGAACCTGGCAAAATATCATAGAAGTATATATTTTAGGTCGTTCTCTCTTTTTTTTTTTTTTCAAAAAAGGGACTTAAAGTTAAATCCGGAGTAGAGAGCTCTGTATTGAAAAAGGCATAGGAAAAGGGGTGGGGCGAAATAAGAGTAACGACTAGTTGTTTCTCTATTGGGTTTTTGCCCAATCAAGAACATCACTTGGTAAATGTGAATGTATTGATGAAACCTCTTGGAGTCGATAGATATGGCTAATTCCTGCATCAGGAGAAGTATGTATTAGAGTGTGCCTAATAGTACTATGTGCTAGGAATACTTGTCATTTATGTCTTTTATTGATAAACTATGGGTTACGTTGTGATGAAAGACTTACCATGTAGTGTTTAGTGATGTGTTCAAAGTTGACTGTGTCAGCAATTCCCCGAAATTGGTACAAGTCTCTCAGGTATCCCCATATATTAGGATAATCCACAATCCGCTTCTTGTTGCACTGATCAAAAGAAACTTGAATATCATCTCTGACGAAACCAACTACCGCATGCAATGCCTCAATAAGTATAAAGACTTAGACACAGCGGATGAACTGTGCTATTGTACTATAGATTATACTAAATATGTTTTCTTTTGTATTTAACATTAGTACTAGCCATTCTTGGCTGCTGTTTGTTAATATAAGATACTTAAAACTAACTTTACCTTGAAATGTCCAACGTAGACCTTATCAAATCGTACAAGTGTAGTAAACAGGCGAATATCCGCTTCTGTAAGCTCATTTCCGGTTAGGTAACGACTTTTAGACAAAATATCCTCTACCTTTAGTAACAGAAAATAAAAGTGTTTTTTCATAACAGTGATACAAGTAACATGTGCGATTATATAAACATTTGTGAATCTACTTGAAAATAAAATATGGACATCAATTTTTATTTTGATATCTGAGAATACGTTTGTATTTTATCGAACGATAATGTATCCGTGGAATGGAAACACATCGAGTAGGAAGTGAGCTAATTAATATATAAAGATACAAATCTCTTTGAGCAATATATAGTAGGGAGATGAATACAGTCCTCCCAAAGATTATTTTAGTGTAAATGTATGTACTTGGTAACTGATCTGTATGCGGTTGATTCTGTTATTAGAATGTCATAGCATTAGTGAATCATGTATACCCTGTCTAGACACTGGAACATAAAATTGTGTTCTACCTTTAGTAAAAGAAAGTAAACGATGAGTTCTCGGTAACAGGTATATGAACAATATGTGAACCAACAAAGCGGTGGTGTAGACATATCGTTAAAAGGATCGATACAGCTAATACTATTAGTAGTATAACACCGAGAAAAGTATATGATACAAAGACGCGGCCGGCAGATTGTGATCTATTTCATCTTGAAGAGCGATTTATGAACATTTGTGGATCAATTTGAAAACAAAATATGGACACATATTTTCTTTTGATATTTTGGGATTTTGTTGTTTTTATTGAATGATGTTGTTTCTGCGGAATTAAAACACCAAGAGTAGAAAGTGAGCTAATTAATATAAAGATAGGCATATCTTTGGTCAATATATAGTAGAAAATGAAGGGAGATGGACAAAGCCCTTCTAAAGAAAACCACTCACGCACGGCTTCGTAGGAGGGAATTGTATAAATCTGAATTACTGTGTT